>NC_133366.1:6140998-6224437 GCF_049309525.1 Garra rufa | reverse complement strand
GGTCAGAACACACAAATACTTATGTTTCTATCATGAAATGTTCTGTATAAAATATGTTTTTGAATTTTGTATCTGAATCCAGCATGTCGAAGAATGAGAAATCAGTGCATTTTAGAAAATGCTCTTACAAGGAACTAAAGGAACAAGACATTCATACAGGTGATTATAATTAACTTTTCTGAAAGGTTTTGTCTTCTTTTTCAGGTTCAACAACCTTCCAGCTTTGACAGAAACCACTGTGATGATGGTCTATATGCCAGAGTTGCACCCAAGAAACCCAGAACAGATCAGACCTCAGGAAAAACTCCTGAACTGACCAACTCTGAGATGAAATATGCAACCATCCAACACGCCAGAAACGATGAAAGCGAGTATGGGAATGTGAGAATGCATCATCCTCAGTTTGCTGTCAGGTGAGAAGCTAAATATACTGCAAAAAAAGACTCATCTTGCTTAGATACTTATGTCTTGTTTCTAGTCAAAATATCTAAAAAAAAAAAAAACTCCAGCGAGAGTTCATTTAACACTGGGCTTTTTGCTGTAATTTACTGTGTATTTCTAAACAGAATAACACCCCTGGCAAAGTGAACGATATTAACAAATTTGGCAATACTTCAGGAGGCTTGGAGTCAATCGTATCAAGTCAATGTTTGAATAAACTGACAACTCAGATGCCCAGATATATAATGGTGAATATTTGAATGAACTGATAATTTAATAGAAAAATGTATATATACATATACATTCTCCATGTGATTAGATTCTAAACAAGACCAATAACGCATGTCAAAAAAAGATGATTTTAAAACATAACCATCACACACTGATGACTTGTATTTTTGGCTTAATTGGCTGTTTTAATTCAAATACAGCTATCAATCAAAATCTAATGTTAGAAATGTAAGGGTCAAGAGCCTAATTAATACAAACACTGACCACTATAATGGTTGCTTAAAAATTGTGATTTTCTTGTTTGGTGATTCCGTTTGTTAGCATCAGGTGTCTTCAATAATGATCAGTCATCACTTAATCAATAATTAATTATCTCATTAAATTTAACTCTGCTTCAGTGTTCATTTAACACTCTTATTTTAACATTTTCACACTCTTGAGTGTGGACTCAAAGAAACTCCTGGGAGAGTTAATTTAACACTGGGCTATTTGCTGTGTATCAGTGGGGTACAGTTAAGACTCAGTGTAAATATTACTGTTGTACTGTTTTCTGTATATTTTCTAGTGTTAAATATTTGGTCATATTTTGTTTAACTAAATCTGAATTAAATAAAGAAAATAAATAAATCTAAATTAAAAAATTAAATTGCACAGCTGTACTTTTGTAATTTATTACATTTGCCTTTAGAGCATTAAGAATGGGTGTCACAGTTGAGACAAAAATGCACTTTATCTCTGTGAGCTAATTGAGAAAAATTTAAACTATTTATGGCTATTATCAATATATGATATTTTAGTATATAAGCAAAATAAATTTTATATAAAATATCACTTCATTTCAGCAAATAGTTTTTGTGTAGTAATGTAAAAAGCAGAAAGTGTCTCTACTGTACTCAGTCTGCCCTACAGCAGTTACACAAATGTGTATTTACATTCAAATTTCCTAATTTCAGGTGCTTAAATTCAGATTTAGGAATTTAATTTGGAATTAAATAAAACACTTATTTGATCATTATTTTAAAACATGTTTTAAAATGACTTTCAAACTTACCAAACAGTATGATGTCCAAAGAAAACAAGCCAGTAGTAATACACATTCCCTTAAGTTGCAAACTGAAATACATGGAAATGATCAATTTCCAAATCCTTCAAAACATGAAACCATCAAATGTAATAATGTCCATAAACTCCTGATTACCTAGTGCATTTGATTTCTTTGTGGATGGCGTGACCATGGCTAAGTCTGTTGTTCTCCTGTTTTACATCAGCTTGTGAATGAAGAACATGGGCGTACAGCTCTGAAAAGAAGAGGTGAGGTGTTCCCACAAAGTATATGACATGCAATAGAACAAACAAGGCTGTCCCCAGTAATTGCACTCTAGCTTGGATTTGTTTAATATTAGTTTTTTTTTTTAAAGGTGCATATATTAGTACCTAAAGTGTACATATTACTAAATAAATATCACTTATGGTACAATGTGTTCAGTGGTACATCAAAAAAAAAAAAAAAAATTAGCACACACTCTCAGACAAAAAGGTACAGCTCTGTCACTGGGGTAGGACCCTAAGGTACAAAAGTGAAAAAGTACCAATATGTACTTTCAAAGTACTAAAATTGACCTATAAGGTACTAATATGTACCATTTAGGGTAGGTATGCAGAGGTGGGTAGTCCAGGTGTCAGAAAGTAAAAGTCCTGCCGTATGATGAAATTATTTCACCAGATGTGGAACCAAGTCCTATTCAAGTCACAAGCGAGTCTCAAGTCAAAATCCCAAGTCCTCATTAAAGTTAATGAGATAATTAAGTGACTAATTAAATGCTGATTGTGCATTAGTGATGAACACCTGCTGTCATTGAGAATTACTGAGGATCAGATGTTGATGTTTTATTGGTTAAAATGATACCACCATCATGGGGATTAGTGTTTGCTTTAGTTGGACTCTTGACCCCTGACTTGCTATGTTAGATCTATCTCTGCATCAATATATGTGGTGTTGTAAACCAGTGAGATCAGGGCTGTATGTGGTGTGATACTAATCAAGCACTGACCTGATTATATGTAAAGTATTTTTTTTTTTAAATATATGCTTAGGTTTTGAATAATCAGTTCTGTGAAACTCAGCATGAAATCAAGATTTTTATGTGTTAGTTATAAAATGAATACAAATTCTGCTGTATAAAAGGCATATAAATATTTTAGCTGTTGTGCTATTTAGACACACGCAGACATCAAGAACCAGCATATGAATCTCAACAACAGTGAAAATCAACAAAATTCAAAATGCTGCAATGCATGCTGGGTAACACCATAGTAAAAATGCAAGAAAGAATTATTGTCACCACTGTTGAGGATCGTATGATAAGTGTTCATGTCTAAAAATCCAAGCTGCTGCTGCAATCCTGCCCCCAATATTTAAGCATTACAGTGGCATTTGTTTAATAGGACTTTCTTTCCAGTTGTCTGATACTTCAATGTTGGTCAACAAAATAGAGAAAGACCATTACATGAAGTTCACTTATATGATTTAAAAGCAAAACATGTTAGTTAATCTGTTATTACAAGCTTTTAATTATGCAATGTACAAATGCTCACTGTGAAACAATATTGCAGTTGCTTAGAAGCAAATTACTGAAAGGGTCAAGAGCGTAACTAAAGCAAACATTTAATGAGTCACTTAATTATCTCATTACCTTTAACTCTTTGAGGACTTGGGATTTGACTTGAGACTTGCTTGTGACTTGAATAGACTTGGCTCCTCCTCTGGTGAAACCTATTACCTCGCTATGGGACTATTTTTGTATTTGTTTTGGGGCAATTTCCACATGAAAGGTGCACATTTTCAAAAGTCTAAGTGTAAAAATCCAAACTGATCCCACTTGTAACACTGCTATAGTCAATCTTTCAAAACCAGATGCTTTCACATTTTATCTTAAGTGACTGTCTCCCATCAATTTACCATTCATCACTAGTCAAGTAACCTTCATTGCTTAGCACCTTTAACAATACAGATTGTCAAAGCAGCTTTACAGTATTAAACAGGAAAATCGTGTTTTGATAATAAAAGGACAATAGCAAAAACTCAATTTCTAGTTAAAGTCAGTTCATCATTGATTCAGTGACGTCATCGTCCAGCTCAATTCAGTTCAAATAGTATCTGTGCAATCAAGTTGACTATATCAATGGAAATTAATTGTACTTTGTCTGTGTTCTCGAATCGCTAAATGTTTTATATCCCTCTCTCTCTTATTCTGACATACTCACACACACTTTGTCTACTGCAGTTTTTATAATCTTATTAAAACTGCTTACAAAATCAATTGCAGACATGCAAACCATGGGATTGTTCAAAACCTACAGAAATTCCATGTAGCAAAATATATAGATGTATCAATTCATGTATCATTCATTGATTATCATTAAACTGATTAACCATTAGGATCAGCTGGAGAGACAAATTAATTAAACGGAACAAGAAAAGAAGTAAATTAAAAGTTTTGTAGTCATAGCATACTGTGAATGAAATGTTTACATAGATGAAACACTTATTTTGTGTTGTGAAAATTATACTTTGTCATTATATACTAACACAAATGAAAACACACTGAAAAGTGTGCATTTTTGATGATCTGTTGTGAGATTAGTACAAGAGAAAGTTTATCACTTGCCTGTGGAAATTAATTAATTGCACAAAAAAAAAAAAAAAAAAAAAAAAAAAATCTGGTGGGAACCAACCAAGATGGTCAAACAGGTTTGCTCCAGCAGAAGCAGAATTATCATTTGCAATTGTTTTATTAGGTCATAAAATATGTTTATAAAGCTGCCCCCAAGGTTTTGAGAATGGGATGTTTCCAGATTGTTATCAGAGTTAATTTCTCACTCCCATACATTACAACCAGGACTTATATAACTGTGCCAGATCCTGCAGGAACAGGATTTAGGATTTCTCAGGTTGCGTCCACTTACCAGAACAAACACACAACTTGCTAAGCATGTAGCTTCCCACGTGTTTGTAAACAACCTAAATACAACGCAATATCAAACCAGAGCATTTAAGGGTTTATTGGAGTGTCCAGGTACTACACTGAACTTGGTCAGAGATGAAAAGAGTATAATTCCTTTATCACACTGAGGGGAAGAAAAACCCAGTGACAAATTGTTTAATTAGAGACAGATTTTCCTAAGCTTGGTTAAGAAATTGAAGGAACATATGCATAAGGTTATGGGCTTTTGAGAGAACCTGCAATCTTTGGGTTACAAGTATGAATCTCTATTCAATTGGCCATAGTGGCTCCCTTAACAAAGGCATCAACAACCAGCATATGAATCCCCACAATGGTGACAATCAACAAAATGTTTCATGCTGTAAATGCATGCTGGGTAAACAATAGTAAAAAAAAAAAAAAAAAAAAACTCCCATCAATCAGAGGTGGAAAGTCCAGGCTTCGAAAGTAAAGGTCCTCGCCAGTGTTTAGTTCCAATCATCCGGATTTGCTAATTAGCACAGTTTTTCAGCAGTCAGGAGGTCAGAAATAGGACATAGTCGTTCTTTTCAAGATGAAAACAAGTCTCCAGTCAAATCCCAAGTTCTCAAAGAGTTAAAGTTTATTAAGTGTCTAATTAAATGATGATGCATTAGTGATAAACACCTGCTGTAAACAAGCAGCATCATTGAAGAAAAGACGAACAAAACTACAATTGACTTCAGCTACAGCCTTGAATAGAATCAACTGAAATAATCTGATTAAACAATTCCAGCATCACCAGCTTCACTCATTACTGACCAGATTGACTTTATTTTATGTCTGAAGAATCTCTTATTGAAAATTAACATCTTGTTGGTCAAGAAAAGAGAAAAAAACAGCTCTATTAAGCAAATGCCACTGTATTGCTTCAAAAAAAATAAAAAAAAATAAATAAATAAATAAAATAGAAAAAAAAAAAAAAAACATTCTTCTTCCTTTCATTTTATGGCAGATTGCAATGATTATAAAATCCTGTTCTTACCTGTTTAACCAACACTCGTGACCAGGGACAGCTCTACAAATGACCAAAGGGGCAGCAGTAATGGGATTTTTATGTGGTCAACACCTTATATTCAACATGAGGATATGACACCATATAGTACAAATATAACAGAAGCGCAGACTAAAAATGGCAACCAGCACAGAGGCGGCATTAGACTAACATCATAAAATAGGTATAAACTTTATCTTCATGAAAACTGAGAAACTTTGTAGACCGTAGAGATGCTTATTATGTTTTCAAAGTTATTTAACCTCTTCCTGAGGAAACAAGCAATTTAGCAATCAAACAAACAATAAGAACTTTGCAAGAATTACTAGAGCAAAAGAATATTGAAGTTGCATTCTTATCCATCATATGAGATCATCTAGGCTTTTTAGAAAGGCCTTGTGTCACTTCTCTGTTGTCTCCGGTATTCTTGTGAAACTCTAAAGATGGACATTAATACAGTTTCCTATGTAGAGATGACTGATGTGAGAAAACAAGGCGTGTCCAAACTCACAGCAGCATCTATCTAGTGTTGACTGTGTGATCATGTGACCCCAATGAGAAACCTTTTGCTCTGACATCTGTAGGAAGACTAAAGATTTAAGATTTGCTTAAATTGCTGATTTTACTGTAAATGTAATTCCTTAGAAAACTATCCATTCAATGTTCTCCTGTAGAGGGCACTTAGTGGATTCAGTAGGCTTGTTAAAGACAACAAATGCCAGTTTAAAAGTGGTGAGTAGGCAGGTGTCACCACAGTGACGTCAGGAGTGAAATGAGTGCAATCAGGATGGACATTTTCGCCTCATAGTGAATCAAAGGCAAAGTATATCACTCACACTCTTATGTTTTGTTGCTAATAAAGATTGCAGAAAATAAACTCTGTGAAAAGTTTTGTTTTCACTGAATGAGAAAATGGACGTGTGGTGTGAAAGTGTGAGAAGAGTGTCAGTGGCGTGAGAGTTGACAGCCCTGATCTCACAAGGGTCACGTGATCACACAGTCAACTCTAAAACCCCTGGACTTGAGAACACTGAAACCACCAGACAAGAGCACTGAGATGATTCCTGTTACCCCATTCATTGATGTCAAGATGGATCAGCCACCTTAGAATCCATTGCATTGAGATGGGCTCCTTGAACAAGCATAAGACCAGTAGATAAGCAAGCTCCAGAAGCTCCTTCTGTTGTATGCCTTTGGTCTAATGACACCACTGTGAAGATGACTGATAGCACATCACCTGCAGATGAAGTGTCATAACCACATACTAGATATAAGCATCACACATTCGTCAGCGTGTAAAAAAATACCCCAGTGCTGGTTTCATCCTGATCATTTGAAGTGCATCTCTCATGAGTGTTGGTGAAATAGGTAAGAGCTACTTTTATTATCTTTCTTCACATTCATTATTATCACATATCTTTTGTGGTTTAGCAGAGATTGGACTAGATGTCATACAGGGACTTTCTCACTACCTATAACGTTTATGGTCACGATGTAAATGAACACGAACACAGGAGAACCGCAGTTACTTAGTTACTCTAAGTATGTAATGAATGTAGATTTAAACTGAAAGCTTGAACTGTGTTTTTAGGAAAGTGTTCTCTTAATATGTTTTCAATGAACTGTCTTTTTATTAAAATAAGGTTTAACGAAAATAAAATAAAAAATCAATGTAAATTTGTTAAAAAAATATGGAAAATCTGGACCAGAGAATCTTATTTCTCACAATCTGAGAGTTCTTAGGTGCTTTGTTGCAAATTCCAAGTGTGTTTTCTTATGTCTTCACTGAGGGGAGGATTGAGTTTGACCACACTGCCGTAATTGGTGAAATGCTGCAGTGATGTTTGACTTTCTGTACGTTTCTGCATATATGATCATGGAGGTCAACTAGAGTGACCATCAGCTTCTCTTGGTCACCAGTTTAACCAAGGCCTTTCTCCATCAGTTGCTCAATTTGGCCAGGAGGCCAGCTCTAGGAAATGTCCTAGTTGTTCCAAACTTCTTCCTTTATGGATAATGGAGGCTATACATGCCTCTGTGAACCTCCAATGCAGCGGATTCATTTCTGTAGTTATTTTGACCTCAGGGCTTGGTTTTTGTGCTGACATGAATTTTCAGCTTCTAGGTCTTTTATTGAGAGGTGTGTGCCTTTCCAAATCATACTCAAATGAATTTGCCACAAGTTAACTCCACTCAAAGTGTAGTAACACTTATAAGTGATATGAATGCTCCTGAGATACATTTTAAGTGTCCCAGACGATATGAATAAATGCTTATGAAATGGAATCATATCCAAACAGAATTCACTAGTGTTTAAAATTCAAGCTGATCTTCAGCAAGAAAGACATTTATTTTTAGATCAATCATGATTAAATCAATTGATTAATTTGAATTGCATTATTCTTTGCTTTTCTGGGTTTTTTTTTTTTTTTTTTTTTTGGAGTGGTTGCATGCACTGGAATGTTTTCCATGTTAGTCTAAAAGAACAATGGCAAATGTTAATGCAGACCAATGAATCGAGAAAATAAATGTGTATGTTTTATTGAGTGTATAAAGCAGAGAAATGCTGATATTTTATTCTCTCTCAGTCTTTATTTTACTACCATTCTCAACTTTGCACTGGCCAGGAAGAGGAAGAAAAGGTCTTGAATACTTAATATAGCCTAACCACAGAGTGTTTCTAAAGCAGTCACACTAAGACTGACTAAACCTCAACAAACATTAGCATCTAGACTGACAGTGATGTTTATATTGACCTAAAAATGACAATTAAAGACAACTTTTGAATGATCTTCAAAGACAAAGAAATTAACCTATCATGAATAAAACTGGTTCATGTCTGCTGAAAAAAGCCACTGCTCTTTGTTGTAGGTGTTGCTATGGTGATGCCAGTCAGAATGGCTCCTCTTCCTCTGATCTTCCTGCTCATGACTCACAGTGAGTCTATGCAACACTCAAAAGATTTTGCATGAAGTTGTTTCCACCAACTTCTTTGATACAAAACCTGCTGCTATTTTGTTCACTATATGAATTCTGTGTTTCAGGGGTTTGTAGTGCTGATTGGGGTGTGAGTTACAGTCATTCACACATCTGTGCACTAAAGAACTCATCAGTGATAATGAACTGCACTTATACATACCCTACTGGACATCAGATCATGAATGTGTTCTGGACCAAAAACCCTGTAAAGGGTGTAGAGCCTCAAGAGCTGTCTGAGGACCCTGAATACAGTCAGAGGCTTCAGTATCTGGGAGATAAACAGCAGAACTGCACCATCAGACTGAGTCATGTGACACAAAATGATTCACACATGTACTGTTTCAGATTCACCACTAATGTAACAAATAGAAATTGGCTTTGTCATCCAGGAGTGAATCTTACTGTCACAGGTGACTTTCATGAGGTTTGACTCTTCTTCTGTGCATTATGTTGAATAATAATGAGTGTATGACAGCAGCACTAGATATAATGTGTGTGTTGTGTTCAGATCTTCAGGTGGAGTCTCCTGAGAGAGTGACAGAGGGAGATTCAGTCCGTCTGACATGTAAAAGCAGCTGCACTCTGACTGACAGAGCAACATTCATCTGGTACAGAAACTCACAGCCATTAACTGAGAGAAGAGACACAAACAATCAACTCCTGCTGCAGTCAGTCAGAAGAGAGGATGCAGGCAGATATAGCTGTGCTCTACATGGACACACTTACATCTCTCCTGCTGTTTATCTCAATGTCACGTGTGAGTATAGATTCATTGGTTCTTAAAAAAAATACTTGTGACAGTGTTTGAACAAGATGATTTAAGGATTTAAAATGTGTCCATTTCAGATGCACCTAAAAGCGTCTCAGTGTCCATCAGTCCATCTGGTGAAATAGTGGAGGGAGATTCAGTGACTCTGATCTGCAGCAGTGATTCAAACCCACCTGCAGAAATCAGCTGGTTTAAAGGACGAAGGTTTGTAGGATCTGGAAGAATCTACAACATCTCAAAGATCAGCTCTGATCACAGTGGAGAATACAAGTGCAAGACCATCAATGAACATGGAGAAAAATACTCTTATATTGTATCTTTGAACGTCATGTGTGAGTTAATGATGGTTCAGTAACTGTGATATAAAACCTTTCAGATTTAATATGATTGTTAATTATATACATATTTTGGTTTGTTTGTCTGTTTTAGACCCACCTAGGAATGTCTCAGTGTCTATAAATGGATCTGGTGAAATAGTGGAAGGTGATTCAGTGACTCTGATCTGCAGCAGTGATTCAAACCCACCTGCAAAACTCGACTGGTTTAAAGGACGGGCGTTTGTAGGATCTGGAAGAATCTACAGCATCTCAAAGATCAGCTCTGATCACAGTGGAGAATACAAGTGCAAGTCCAGAAATAAACATGGAGAGAAATACTCTTATATTGTATCTTTGAACGTCATGTGTGAGTTAATGATAGTTCAGTAACTGTGATATAAAATCCATTAAACACCTTTCAGATTTAATATGATTATATAAATATTTTGGTTTGTTTGTCTGTTTTAGATCCTCCAAAGAATGTCTCAGTGTTCATAACTGGATCTGCTGAAATACTGGAAGGAGATTCAGTGACTCTGATCTGCAGCAGTGATTCAAACCCACCTGCTCTGAACTTCAGCTGGTTTAAGGAGAATCAAAGCTCAGCTGTTGGATCTGGACAGAGTTTCAGTGCACTACAGAGTGGACGCTTCTACTGTGAGGCTCACAATCAACATGGATCTCAGAGATCAGACACTGTTACTATCAATGCTAAAGGTAGAGCAGATAATTTATTAAATTACTTTTTTTTCTAAAGTGAAACTAATTAATATTTTCCAATGTTTTATTTTCTTGTCTCTGTTATAGGACATCTGGTGATATTGTACATATCCATTTTAGTGATTTGCGGAGCTGCAGTTATCATCACAATGTTGCTGGTTTGGTAAGAAGTGTACTATTTGATTGAAGGCACTTAACCTAATTTATAATATTCATTAA
Organism: Garra rufa; assembly: GCF_049309525.1. Classification (NCBI taxonomy): domain Eukaryota; kingdom Metazoa; phylum Chordata; class Actinopteri; order Cypriniformes; family Cyprinidae; genus Garra; species Garra rufa. The sequence continues at coordinate 6,213,745 of NC_133366.1, read as the reverse complement.
AGAGGAAAAAAAAGTTAGAGTAGCTTTCTACAAAGTTTTAATCTTTTAAAAGATTTTTTTCATCTTAGAAATAAAATGTGATTAATGCATCACAATATTGACCCATGAAAATTATCCCACCATGGAAATGTATTTGAGTCTAATTTTGTTCTAATAGAACATGATAATGCTATTCTCTTGCTTTTAAGGAGAAGAATGGTGAAAAAGAAAAAAGACAAACTTGAAACTTGGGTGAGCAAAATTAGTTTAATTGTCAGTAGTTTCATAATTATGTTAATCAATGAACTGCAATGCTTAAATCACACATTGGAGCTCAATAAACAAAATATTTAATTTGTAAAGTTTTGCTTATATACACTGTGCAATTTGTTGAAGCCAAAATATTTTTATTTAGTCTTTACTTATGTCTCTGTTTCTTCAAAGTCAAAGGTGAATTATTCCAGACCTGAGGATGACAGATATAATGTATCTGATATTGGGACGACAGACCCTTTGTATGAGAATACAATGGTAAGTTATCATTAGTTGGTCCATTGGTGTGGATGCTAATATGGTTATTGTTATAGACATACATTTTTGATTCCATTTTCTCTCTGTTTTTTTTTTTTTTTTTTTTTTATATATTTATTGTTTATGGAAAAGATTAATAATTCCAGACCTAATGATGACAGACTTAAAAACTATGATGTTGAGATGACTGACCCTGTGTATGGGAATGTAACGGTAAGTGTTTTCACTTTGGCATCAATGCTTACTCACTGTGGTACACAGCATATAATTCTCTGTATAAGATCTGGTAAAGTTATTCAAGTCACCGACCAGAATTTGAAGTGTATTATTTATTAATGTATTCATTTACTTTCAGCATGACAAGCCGTAGTGTTTTGGACACATTCTACAGCATTTTTCTCTCTCTGTGGGTGGAGCCTTTAATGATTGACAGTAGTGTCTAATGTGTTACTGAAATGATCTGAGAATTACTGTATTCAGGCACTGATTAAATTATACCATGATTTGAAATAAAAGTGTACAACCATTGAAGTGCGTGTTAGAGTTGCTTTATTAAGCCAGAAAAATATCATATGAATGAGTATGAAATCAATCTTCATTTGGAAAAGAAAAGAAAAGAAAAGAAAAGAAAAGAAAAGAAAAGAAAAGAAAAGAAAAGAAAAGAAAAGAAAAAAATAAACGAAAGGACGTGTGTCCAAGTATGGTGCCCTTTATAGTTCCAGTCTTGCCTTTGTATTTACACATGTTTGACCAGCAGTGGTCCTCAGCGTGTGGTGTTCAAAACAGTGATCCGTTTACAAAGCAATTAGTTCAGCTAATTCGAAGATTCAAATATTTAGTTTCTAATATAATGAAAGTGAGAATTATGAATTAAAACAGCACAGCTCTACAGGCAGTGTTGGGGAGTAACTAGTTACATGTAACGGCGTTACGTAATTTAATTACAAAATAAATGTAACAGTAATTCGTTACAGTTACTTAGAAAATGTGTAATTAAATTACAGTTACTTATGAAAATGTTAAAGATTACTGTAGTATCTTCAATAAAGATCAGTCTACTACATGCATTGAGTTGAAGTGTAACTTTACTTTCTGTTTACCTCAGTTACAGCAACAGACATTTTCACCACATGCCTTCAGCATCGGAGATCGCCTTCAACTAACTTACAGGTAAGAACACAACACTTGAAATACAATAACGACCTCTTGTGGTTACTGCAGGATACTACATCCCCTCCTTCTTAAGCTATCAATTGGAAATGCAATTTTCTTTATTTAGAATTTTTTTTTTCTGTTATTTTTATAGCTTAGTCTTACTAACTAAATCACAATAACTCAACTAAATACCAATGAATCACTGAAGATATATAACACTGTAAACCAGAAACACATTATAAATCTTATTGATCAAGATTCTTATTACAAACTATTCAACCCATCAAGTGTACTACAGATTCTTTTAATAACTTGTTCTATGCAACATAGTCTTTGAAGTGAGCTGGAGAACGTTTTTCTCTTGCAGACCTTCTCAGGTTTGTAGGTGGGTTGGTCTGTTTTTCAACAGCAGTCACTTCAGGCAACTGTGGCTTTTCCAGTGCAGACAGCTCCCTCTCTGCAGGTGCATCGACCGCATCCGCTGTCGGTAATGCAGGAGTGCCTACGTTCTGTTCATTCTCTGTGGGTAGTACAGTGTCGAGAATCTCATCTGTACTCCGAGCTCTTATTTGGTCCACATGCCTCTTCACAGTTTGTCCCTGCCCTAGAGTGGTCTTGTATGACAGAGGTCCTGTACAACTTTCCACAACTGCAGGTATCCATTTTGGTCCACCACTGTAGTTCCTCACGTACACTAAATCTCCAGCTTCAAAACTTCTGAGTTTGCAACTTTTGTCATGAGCTTCTTTTTGCTTCTGCTGTTTTTTCAGAATTTTCGTCCTAACATCAGGAAGGAGTAAGTCAAAGGTAGATCTCAACTTCCGTGACATTAACATCTGAGCAGGAGACAACCCAGTTGTTGCATGGGGAGTGATTCTGTAATTGAACAAGAATCTTGCTACTCTTGTCTCCACTGCGTCACCTTTCATCTTTTTCATCCCCTCCTTGAAGGTCTGAACAGCTCGTTCTGCCAGTCCGTTTGAAGAAGGATGATAAGGAGCTGACATCACGTGTTGAATACCTTTCTTTTCATGAAAGTTTCAAACTGTCCACTGGTAAAACACGTTCCATTGTCGGACACTACCATTTAGGTAATCCATGTGTACTGAAACACATTCTCAGTTTTTCAATATTGATTTGTGAAGTTGCATGCATTGTGGGATAAACTTCCATCCACTTGGAGTGAGAATCTACAAGAACTAGAAACATCCTTCCTAAGAAGGGCCCTGCATAGTCAATATGAAGTCTTTCCCATGGTAAACCTGGCCACTCCCACGGGTGTAATGGAGCTTGAGCAGGTGCCTTTTTAAAACTTTGACACATCTCACATGTCTGCACCACTTTCTCCACATCCTGATCCATACCAGGCCACCACATGTATGAACGGGCCAATCCTTTCATTCTTGACATACCGGAATGGGTCTGGTGTAACTGTTTCAATACCGCAGCACGGCCTTGTGATGGTATGATGATTCGTGCTCCCCAAATCACACATCCATCTTTGACACTTAGCGAATCTCTCCTATGATAGTACTGTAAAAGTGAGGGCTCCACTTCTTCAGGCCAACCTTTTAATATGTACTCGTGTACTTGGGAGAGTTTTATGTCATGTGATGTCCACTTCCGAATTTGCACAGCACTTACAGGTGAGTCATCCATTAATTCCATCATCAGCACTTGATCACTGGTGTCCTCCGGTTCTCCTTCACCTGGTATTGGGAGTCTACTCAGCGCATCAGCATTTTGATGGTACTTTCCTGGCTTGTATACAATGTTGTACTGATATGCCTGTAACATCACAGCCCACCTTTGCACTCTGGGTGATCCCATTTGAGGAACTGCTTTCGTTTTATTGAACAAATGAATCAAGGGCTTATGATCAGTGCAAATTGTGAATGCACGACCATACAAGTACTTGTGAAATCTTTGGATGCCAAAAATCACAGCTAAGCCTTCTTTGTCTAACTGTGAATACCGCTTCTCTGCAGCCGTTAATGTTCGTGACATAAACCCAAGAGGTTTCTCCATGCTCTCTCCTTTTCTGCGCTGCGAGAGCACTGCACCAACCCCATAGGGTGAGGCATCACACGCTAGAACTAGTTCTGAATCTGAGGAATAGTGCACTAGCACCTTTGCAGATTTCAGTAGGGCTTTAGATTCCTCGAAAGCATCTTTTTGTGGCTTTTTCCATATCCACTGAACATCTTTCCTCAACAACAGATGTAGGGGGGCTAGTAGCGTTGCCAAATTTGGAAGGAACTTATTATAATAGTTCAGCAACCCGAGGTAAGCCTTAAGCTCTGTGACATTCCTTGGTTCTGGTGCTTCATCAATGGCTTTTACTTTAGTTCCTGTAGGATGTAGACCCTGTGCATCTACTTTGTGACCCAAATATTCCACCTCATTTGCCAGGAACACACATTTCCCCCTCTTCAGCCGCAAACCAGCTTTTTTCAGCCTGGTTAACACTTCATCTAGTGTCTTCAAATGACTGTCTTGGTTTACTCCAGTCACCAATATATCATCCAAATAAACAACTACTCCAGGTATACCTTGCAGCAATCCCTCCATTGTTCTCTGAAAGATAGTAGGGGCGGAATCCACTCCAAAAGGTAGACGATTATAGGTAAATAACCCTTTGAGAGTATTCACAGTCAAATATTTCTTGGAGTTCTCATCCATGACTATTTGTTGGTATGCGTGACTCATGTCCAGTTTTGTGAACTGCTTCCCTCCATCCAATAGAGCAAAAAGATCTTCCATTCTCGGTAATGGATATTGTTCCAGTGTTGACACTCTGTTGACTGTAAGTTTGTAGTCACCGCATAGTCTTATACTCCCATCTGGTTTCAAGATAGGAACAACAGGAGCTGCCCACTCTGAATATTTAACAGGTGAGATGATCTTGTCCCGAAGCAGACGATTAATTTCTTCTTCCACCTTGGTTTTTAAGGCATAAGGCACTGATCTGGGTCTGTAAAACCGTGGGGAGGCATCAGTTGAAACATGAAGAGTAGCAGTAGTGCCCCTTAACGTCCCAAGCTCCTCTTTGAACACTTCCTCATGCTTTGATAGCACCTGTTGCAATGTACTCATCTCCGACTGTACCAGCTTTATCTCACTCCATTGCAGTTGGATTTCTTCCAGCCAGGCTCGGCCTAGTAAACATGGTCCTGTTCCTTTGACTATAACAAGAGGCATTTCTTTTTCCTGTTGCTGGTATTTTACATGAACGTCTGCTACTCCCACTATCTCTACTGGCTCTCCTGTATAAGTTCTCAACTTTATTTTTGAGGGTCTCAATTTGGGAGCTTTTGTGTCTTTCCAGATGTCACTGAACATTCCTTCGTTCATTAGACTGACACTACATCCTGTATCGATCTCAAAGTTCACAAGTTTGTCATCAATTTGTAACTCAACAGTGAGGGGCTTCACTTTCTTCAAATTCTCCGCTTTTACGCATGCCAAGGTGAAGGTTTCTTCTGATTCATCACTCTCATTATTTTCACTCACTTTAAATGCTCGATGTGGCCGCCCTCCTTTTTCTCTACTTCTTGTGACAGTGTGTCCCCTCTGTTTATTTTTGTTGCGACAGGCCCTTGCAATATGGCCTATTTTTCCACATTCATAACATTTGTCCTTCTTAAATCTGCATTCACTGGCTTTGTGGTTTTTTCCTCCACACCTGTAGCAGTCTCTGGTGTCTATTTGTTCACCTGTCTCTCCTTTTTTTCCGTGATCAGATTTCCTCGCTTTGAACTTGACGTTGTTACATGTCTGTACACTGGATTTATTTTGCAAGTCGAGCACATTTTTGCTTGCGGTTTCTGTTGCTACTGCAATTTTAAAAGCAGTCTCAAATGTCAGATTTGTTTCTGAAAGCAAACGTCTCTGAATCCGATCATCATCAATGCCACAAACAAGTCGATCCCTCAGCATTTGATCCAAAGTTGCTCCGTAATTACAGTCTTGAGCTAAACAACGCAACTCTGCAACATACTCTGTTACGGTCTCTGACGGCTTCTTTGTTCTGGAGTCAAATTTAAATCTCTGAACAATCTCACTTGGCTGGGGATGGAAATGGTTTCTTAGCATCGTTACCAACTGCTGATAAGTTTTTTCACTTGGTTTTACAGGGCTGAGAAGATTCCGCATCACACTGTAAGTTTGTGGTCCCACAACACTTATGAGAATAGCTCTTTGTTTACCCTCATCTTCGATTCCATTAGCCACGAAAAATTGCTCCAGTACTTCGGAATATTCTTCCCATGTTTGAGCTTTTGCATCAAATGCTCCCAGTGAGCCAATAGTTCCTGTAGCCATGCTTTTTCCCTCACAGCTAGTTATTAGCACATCTTTTTTTTTTTTACATCCCTAATCTGCTGTAATCACGGGCTTCTACTTTATCCTCGTCGCCAAAAATGTAGTATCTTCAATAAAGATCAGTCTACTACATGCATTGAGTTGAAGTGTAACTTTACTTTCTGTTTACCTCAGTTACAGCAACAGACATTTTCACCACATGCCTTCAGCATCGGAGTTCGCCTTCAACTAACTTACAGGTAAGAACACAACACTTGAAATACAATAACGACCTCTTGTGGTTACTGCAGGATACTACAATTACAAATGGGGTTACATCTAAAAATTTTCTTTAAAAATCTGGGATATGTTGAATAATATTAATCTGTTGCTTTGCCTGTTTTTGAAATGCACGATGCCTTCTGCTAAGGCCATTTATTAAAGTGGTGCTATTCTGATGCTTTTGATTGGTTTGAATTTGAGGTGCACCACATCTGGCAATTAGGTTAATCCTCTTTGTCAGTGCGTTCATCGTCCCCTTTGTGTATTCGAGACCAATATTAAAAACATTCATAAATTAGCTAGCCTGCTAGCTGCCTTTACCAGACACACTTGTATTTATGAACCCTTTCACAAAAAAATATCGCATTTTTTCTCATTGAATAAGGTTGGTAATGTCAGATCTAACTAGGGCTGTCCCCGACTATGAATTTTCATAGTCGAATCAGAATTTTCGAATCTTTCTATAGTCGACCGATAGTCGAATCATCTAGTCCTATGTGTGTGTGTGAATGGGTTGGGAGGGGCACGACACTATAGTCAGCAGGAGGGTAAAACAGTTTTTATTTTATTTTACACACTGCACACAGCAACAACTTTTAATAAAGCGACCAAAACTGCCTGCCAACTGACAGACGAACTTATTTAGGTTTAAATAAAAACACAGAACACGTCTTTTAGTTCTAAAAACGTGAGGCGCACAGCACTGCCTTTTTTGCTAAGCAACGACCGAAACAGCTGTCCTGTCAGTCAAATCAAAGGATTATAGCGCGAACGCTCTAAAATCTTAGTTTTTTGCTGTTAAGTAAACTGTCATATTAGCAGAAACTCTAAATAATACAGCTCCTGGTTACCCACGATAGACACCAAAGGTTTCTCCTCCATTTCTTGCAGTCTCCGGACTTTTTAAGCAACGGTTAACTTTCGCCATCACAACAGAAGGCCCGCCTCTCCATTCATTCGATTGGACAATGGAAAAGAACGCGAATGACGTTGGGAGTTTTTCCGCTCAGAGTTGATTATTTTTTTTTTTTTTCAACTTTAGGCGCTCAGAGCGCTCCTGCAAAAACGTGAGGCGCGGGGGTCGCATAAACAGAGCGCAGAACGCTCACTGCCAACAGAAAACCATTCAAAAGAGGTGCCTCCAATTGCAAAAACGCGTTCGGTGTGATCGCCGCCAAATCCCTGCCGTCGAGATGGTCCGCATCTCATCATGGATCAGGGCAAGTGAAAATTAAATCTGTCACAGGGGTGGTTAGATTTATTCACAAACACGTCAAAAATATTTATTGAACGCTTCTTTCTTTTCACTTTTGTTTTTACTGCATTATCATAATGAAAGGCTGTATATAACTTAATATAACCGTACAAAACCAGTAGTTCTGTGAGCAATTAGACATTAAGCACCCCCATATTGCCAAAATGGTATGATGCTCGTTTCACCCGCGAAGATTCGACTGTGAGATCAGTGGTCGAATCAGGCTCCGCATATCGATGCATCGAATCTTCGACTATTCGGGGACAGCCCTAGATCTAACTTGCGATTTTATCACATTAACCCATTTTAATTTTGAGTGTCATTTGTAAAATCAGTGTTTACACTACTGCGTGATTTTCAGCTGAAACGTGACTAATGATTTGAAGGATGAAAATCCGCTGCAGTTTAGTTTATTTTCGAATAATATAGATCTATTTTTCTCAAGGGCTTGAAACTTTTCTCTATAATGATCGATGTTGACCTAACGCCACCTAGTGGACAAATCTCTCAATTAGTTTGTCCCATTTTGTCTTGCAAAATCGAGCTATCATCTAGTGAAGCACCCCAGTTGGTCACTAAATCTAAGCAGTGTTTTAGATGAAATTTAACTTTATTTAAAACAATAATAATAATAAAAACAATACCATGGATTTTACGACACAGCTACAATGATGGAGTCTGTTTGGATTTGTCAGTATCTATTCTAGAATCTATTCTTTCTTCTGTTAGTGAGAAATAATTATTAGCCCTGTATGGTATAATGATTTCCCTTCACACATAGTGGTAAAAAAAAAATAATATGCAGATTTTTACTATTTTTTTATTATATCAGTAAGAAGAAAAAAAACTTTTTACTACATTATTATAATCTAGAATTGTGTTTTCTCTTAAATATAACTAAAAATAATTATCTATTATTTTAAATAGATGCTTGAAAATGATTTAGTTGAAAATCTCCATTAGAAACTTAAAAGTAATCAAAAAGTAATCAGATGTAATTGTCACAACTCAGGCAGGAACAGACAAACAACGACGTAGTAAAAAACAAACATTTAATAAATCCAATGGGAACAGGCAGACACAGGAACATGGAGTGGTAACATCAGGATAACATCAAAGACCGACAAGAATACAGGGGAAAGCACACACCTTATATACACAGACTGATTACACATTCAGGTGGAGACAATGAAGGAGGAACCAAACACACACTGAGCTGCGGGGGAGAATGGGAGAAACCAACATGAAAGTCCGGGGATGTGACATTACCTCCCCCTCCCGGAAGGCGTGTCCTCACGCCGACAAACGGGAAACAGCAAACAGTCTCAGGAGGGGGTTTCGGCGGAGGACGGACTCCCTGGAGGAGGGCAAGAGATGGAGTCCAGAATGGTGACGGAACAGTCCATGGAGGTGATGACGGAGGGAGGAGCCAAGGAGGTGACAGGAGGGGGCTGGAGCAGGAGGAGCCAGGTGGGACCCAGGCCGGGCTCTGGCGACCAAGGCGGAGATGGAGATCCGGAGGTCCGCGGCGGAGCTGGAGCGACAGAGGGCCGAGGCTGTGCCCGCGGGAGGGAGGAGGTCCACCGAGCCGGTGGGACGGAGCGACGAGGCACAGCCGGAGGAGTAGAGTCCAGAGGCGAAGGTGGGGCGACGACTGACCAGGGCGGAGCCGGAGGGACGATGGAGCCCGGTGGAGCTGGTGGACCGACGGGCGACGGCGGAGACGAGGGAGCAGAGAGCCGGGGTGGAGCTGCAGGGTCGGAGGGCCGAGGCGGAGTCCAAGACTCTGAGGCTGGAGGCGATGGTGAGGGATCCTCCAGCCATGACACCGATGGAGACTGGCAGACCCGCGGCGAACCCACCGCACAGATGGTGGGCTGAGGGTGAGCAAGGGGACTGACAGATGACAGCGGGGATTCATGAAGGTTGGGCGGAACCAGCGGTGACTCTGGATGGCTGGGCGGAACCAGCGGAGATTCAGGCTTAGGCAGAAGAGGGAGGGTGGGTGGGAAATCCAGGCAGATGGGTATTTCCGTGAAACAGTCAATTAAGTCCCCAGAGTTGTGCTCTTGCTCACCCCCAGTGGCGGTGCAGTGGACGGGGCTCTCTACAGCACTCTCTTGCTCCATGAAGCACTCCACTGTCGCTGATGTAGTAGCCGGCTCTCGCACCTGGTCGGAAGTTTTGACCCCATCGGCGCTCCATAACTCTGTCGCTCCGGGCTCGGGCTTCCCGTCTACGATGGGCTCATAATCCGCAGGTCGGGGTGGCTGGCTGGGTTCTGGGTCCGGAGTGGCACTGACGAGATAGTCCTGGGAACAGGCGGGAAACGAAGGTCTGTTTCTCGCCAGTGTCCATTCCACAAACGCGGCGAAGTCCGCTCGAGGGCCGTCTTCGGACGACGGCGCTCTGCATGATGCGTTTAGACTCGCGTCATAGAACGCACAGAGCGCGTCGTCCGGGTAGCTGGTGGTGTTAGCTACTAGCTGGAACATTACGGTAAATCCCTCGAGCGGCAAATCCCCCTGCTTCAGCCGGAGGAGGATGAATTCAGGTCGAAGGTGATGCATGGAAGAAACACAACGGAAACAAAAAGACTGGAGAAAACGAACGGAAAACAAAACGGAGGTGAACACACAAAAAAAAACTGTATCGGTCGGTCTTTCTGTCACAACTCAGGCAGGAACAGACGAACAACGACGTAGTAAAAAACAAACATTTAATAAATCCAATGGGAACAGGCAGACACAGGAACATGGAGTGGTAACATCAGGATAACATCAAAGACCGACAAGAATACAGGGGAAAGCACACACCTTATATACACAGACTGATTACACATTCAGGTGGAGACAATGAAGGAGGAACCAAACACACACTGAGCTGCGGGGGAGAATGGGAGAAACCAACATGAAAGTCCGGGGATGTGACAGTAATCAGTTACTTTGCTTTTCTAAAGTAATTGAAAAGGTACACTACTTATTACATTTTTAATAGGGTAATTTGTAATCTGTAATCTATTACATTTCCAAAGTAACCTCCCCAACACAGGACTTAAGCTATACATTACCATACGCCTTATTCAGCCCGCCGCCACTTTGAATCGAAAACGAGGCTATGAGGGATAGCAGTCCAGCAGCGCCCACTGTGGTGTATTGTTGCGTACCGGGGATGTAGATCCTATAACCGTAAAATAATAGGTCATTTCACATTTTTCCACAGGACAAAGAGCATCAGAAAACGTGGATTGTTCGACAGGACATATGACCTAACTTTCAGGTAACAATTTTGCATTTATTTTAGAAAATGACTGTGGAAAGACTGCTAATTTCTAATGTGAGCATGTTTATCTTCCTTTAAACGCTTATACAGAGTTTTTCAAATGATGTTATATAGATTAAAATGCGTAATGGTTTGTGTTAAGAGCCTGCAGCTAGGTCATAAGCATCTTCCTGACCTTTATTATGAAATTACGATAAACATGACGTTTTCCTTGTCTTAAGCAAAACAGAAACAAAAAATAATGTTCTGAATATCATTTTGCGATTTTAAAAGGGGTTGACCTCAAACACTACACGGCAAACTAATACATAAATGTTATCTTTTGATCGCTTTGCAAAAAAAAAAAAACTTTCTACCCACTGTTTTTTGTATGACTTAACATGTTGTCTGAAAGAGGCTTACGATCTAACTGCAGGCTCTTAACACAAACTATTAAGCATGTTAGTTTTTTTTTTTTTTTTTTGAAAAATATTTTTATTGCAATTTCAAAAACACAGAACACACAACACTGCTCAGACATGGCGAAGAATAAAGAGTGGGAATATCGAAATGTGGGTACAAAAGCAAGACAAGGCAGTATCCTGATGACTATGAAACAGAGCATATAAGCGTAACAAGGCCAGAAGGTATTTGTTAGAAAGTGATCACTTAAAACAAAGTTATGAAAACAGGCTAGGCTGATTTGGGAAAACCACGAAGCAAGGAGGATGACAGCGTGGGACCAATATGCTGCAAGTAAGGGTTCCAGACCCTATAGAAGGCATCTATTTTGGAGTGAAGCATACATGTAATATATTCACTAGGAATGCAGTCCATAACGATATTGTGCCATGATTTTTTTGTTGGAGCAACATTCTTGATCCAGACGAGCAGAATGTTCTTTCTTGCAGCAAAAGTTAGTATATTGAAAAGTCTCCTGTGTTTTCTGTCAGTGATCTGTTCATCTGGGAGACCAAGCACCAGGCACATAGGGTCCATCCGTATCGCGACACCAAAGATGGCAGACAGTTCATTGACAATACTAGACCAGTACATTTGTAATTTCACACATGACCAGAGGCAGTGAAAGTAATCACCAGTCTCGGAGTTGCAAGCATGTTAGTTTTTAAAACATCATTTAAAAATAATATCATTTTCATTTACGATCGCAAGGTTTTCTTTTCGTGAGGTCTTTGAGTCCAGGTAAACACAGACGGAGCTGAACCCTCCTTAAGCTCTGCGTAAACGTTTAAAGGAGAACTCCGGTGTGATTTTGACCTAAAGTGTATTGAATCATGATACCGAGTGTAAACGTACCTTGCATATCTCATCTCGTCTTGTCCACTGCTGTCCGAAATCTGGGGTCAGTTAGCCGATGCTCACAACAGCTTGTCAATGAAAGTCAATCGGGCATCGTAGGAGCCATGTAAATAAATCACTGTTTTACGCCATTTACGAGGCACAAAGTAGCTCCACACTTCATTGGTAGACTTCCAAGGGCCCTGACATTTAAAACGAGACATTGAGAACTTAGAAAAAGCACCGGTAGTTTATTTACAAGTAGATTTATACAGACAGTAACCGCAAGAAGTTTAGCGGCCGCCGCCATCTTAAATGTAGTCACGATAAGTCGAGTGTCGAGCACCAAGGAAACTACAACCTGATACGTTGATAAGCTGATAAATTCCTTGGTGCTCGACACTCGACTTATCGTGACTACATTTAAGATGGCGGCGGGCGCTAAACTTCTTGCGGTTACTGCATCGGCTAACTGACCCCAGATTTCGGACAGCAGTGGACAAGACGAGATGAGATATGCAAGGTACGTTTACACTCGGTATCATGATTCAATACACTTTAGGTCAAAATCACACCGGAGTTCTCCTTTAAAGGAAGATATACAAGCTCACATTATAAATTAGCAATTAGCCAACCGGCTAGTTTCCACAGTCATTTTCTTAAATAAATGCAATATTGTTACCTGAAAGTTAGCTCCTATGTCCCGTCGAACTGTAATAATACACATTTTCTGAAGTTCTTTGTCCTCTGGAAATAAGTGAAATTATATTTTCTCTTTATTTTTATGACTAAATAATCTACATCCCGGTACGCAACAGTACGCCACAGTGGGCGCTGCTGGACTGCTATCCCTCACAGCCTCGTTTTCAATTCAAAATGGCGGCTGGCTGAATAAGGCCAATTGGTTCCCCCAGAGGTTTTCTACGGTGGCCGAGAGAGCTCAACGCGCTGCAACTTAAGAAAAAACATGCAAACAGAAAAAACGACAACAAATAAAAATAAAAAAAACATCTTCATCAGTTTGACAACACAGGCGCTGCAAATCCTCGCAACACAAACACAAATACGGAAACGCGCTGCAAACACAGGAACGCGCTGCAAATAGCACAGAGCACAACGAAAATGTTTCAGGGGGACCTCAAAAAGTGACGAACCCATCTGGGACCTGATTATTAGAGCAAAGGTGTTGTCGGTGAACTAAAATGAATGAATGAATGATGCATTTATATAGCGCTTTCATTGCGTATTGCTGTACACCCAAAGCGCTTTACAATCATATGGGGGTTCTCTCTTCAACCATCAAAAACATTAAAAGGTGATAAAGATGAGCTAACATCTCTGCTCTGACCAACAGCCACTGAACAAATAATCAGCTCCCAGATGGGTTTGTCACTTTTTGAGGTCCCCCTGAAACATTTTCGTTGTGCTCTGTGCTATTTGCAGCAGGTTCGTGTGTTTGCAGCGCTTTTTTGTGTTTGCAGCACGTTCGTGTGTTTGCAGCATGTTCCTGAGTTTGCAGCGCGTTTCCGTATTTATGTTTGCGTTGCGAGGATTTGCAGCGCCTGTGTTGTCAAACTGATGAAGATGATTTTCATTAATCTGTTGTTGTTTTTTTCTGTTTGCATGTGTTTTCTTAAGTCGCAGCGCGTTGAGCTCTCTCGGCCACCGTAGTTTTCTCATTGACTACACCTCTAGCTTCAAGAACTCAAACTTGCAATGATGTGAGTTCATCAGCCAGACAAAACATGCTCTAGTTTCAACTGCTCCAGATACATTGCTATGACTGCTTACATGCCCTGAAAGTTAACTTTTTCTCTTCTTCTTTTTTTTTTTTTTTTTTTTTACTTACTGAAATATTCCCCTGAGTGCAAACATAAACATACACTGGAGAGGTTGCCAAATCTGTTTCGCCAATATGTTATTATGTCAGTTTTAACTGAGAGTGTTCTTGTTTCTGTTTAAAGGTCCACTGAAGTGCCTTGAAACACGCAGCGTTATTCTGTGTGGTGACGTACTTTTAACTGAAACAAAAACATATCGCCTAGCCCCGCCCACTTATTTTGAATAGCCAATAGTGTTCCATTTATATCTGCTCGGGCCAGAGCCATTGAGCTCGGTAAAGCCGCATTTGTAAGCTTATGACAGCCACAGACTAATAAATCACCCCACAGATTCAATATGAAACTCTTGCTAAAACAAAATAGTGATCATAATCATGCTGAGGCTGTGTAGTTTAATATGCCGATCGCACATATGATCTGCTCGTGTATTGCGTCTCTGTGTAGGGGGCGGGACACTACGGACTCTAGAGAGCATTTGATTGGACAGAATGTTTGATGAGAAACTGAAGTGCACGGTGATATCATCAAAATCGCTGATTCATATTGGCGGAAGTGACGAGACTGTACGTTTTGAATGCCCATATCTTGTAAACGCGAATTTTGGAGTTGTTTTGAAGCACACTAGCTAGATAATATAGATAATCTCAAGGCTAATATATTCATACTAAAAGCCAAAAAACTTTAATTTTGATTTCAGGGGGACTTTAAGGGTACTTTTCACTGCATGAGAAAATGGATGTGTGGTCTGAAAGTGTTAGTGGTGTGAGAGTTGGTCACATGATCACACAGTCAACTCTAAAACCTCTGGACTTGAGAGCACTGAAACCACCAGGCAAGAGCACTGAGATGATTCCCATTACCCCATGCATAGATATCAGAGGTGGATCAGCCACCTTAGCATCCATTGCACTGAAATGGGATCCGTGAGCAAGCATAAGACCAGTAGATAAACAAGCTCCAGAAGCTTCTGTTGTATGCCTTTGATCTAATGACACCACTGTGAAGATGACTGATAGCACATCATCTGCAGATGAAGTGTCATAGCCACATACTAGATATAAGCATCACACATTCGTCAGTGTGTAAAAAAATAACCAGTGCTGGTTTCATCCTGATCATTTGTAGTGCACCGTTCATGAGTGTAGGTGAAACAGGTAAGAGCTACTTTTATTATCTTTCTTCAGATTCATTATCACATATCTTGTGCGTGTGTGTGGTGTCGCGGAGATTGGGCTAGATGTCATGCAGGGATTTTGCATGTCTCTCTTAGTTAACACACCTGAATCAGATAACCAGCTCTTTAGAAGTGAGGTCCGTGCAGGAACTGCGATCCGATTGACATGGTCCCTGCAAAGTGTTCATTGCTCCCGGCTCCCTGCTACCTAAGCGGGGGAAATCTGTTTACTATACTTTGAAACATTCATTCACATATTTGCGCTATGCCACCACACATGTAGCGTCTTCACACACAGATAAAACTTACTAGAGAAGTGTGACATAAGTGCATCTGTAAATAAATGTAAATGTAAATAAATTTTAAATTTACGTCTCGCACGCTTTAATGACCTTCAAATGGAACACATACGCTCGCTTCGAACTAATGAATAATGGCGGAATATCCTGTGATGTCCACTTCGAAGGGCAGTAACGTTGGAATAGAACAAACGTCGGAAGCGATGCGTGAAACACACAAAATGTGCAGAGCGGTGGGTCGTGAAGACTGGAATTGGGAGCCGCTGAACTGGAGTTGACTAGAGTCAACTTTTCTTGGTCACCAGTCTAACCAAGGTCCTTCTCCATCAATTGCTCAGTTTATCCAGCTGGGAAATGTCCTAGTTGTTCAAAATTTGGAGGCTTAATGCTTCTGTGATCCTTTAATGCAGCACTTTTTTTTTTCTTTTTTTTTTAGAACTCTTCCCCAGATGAGTGACACGATCTTCTTTCTGGGCTCTACAGACTTTTCTGTAGTCGTTTTGACCTCAGGGCTTGGTTTTTGCTCTGACTTCAGCTTCTAGGCCTTTTGTTGAGAGGTGTGTGCCTTTCCAAATCATGCTAACTCAAACTAATTTGCCACAAGTTAACTCCACTCAAAGCGTAGTAACATCTGATACGAATGCTTCTGAGCTACATTTTAAGTGTCCCAGACTATGTGAATAAATATGCAGTGGAATCATCAGTTTTTGTTTATTCTTCATTTTGTCTGCTTCTTTTTGGAGTGGTTGCATGCACTGGCATGTTTTGCATGTTAGTCTAAAAGAACAATTGCAATTGTTGATGCAGACCAAAGAATCGAGAAAATATGTGTTTTTATCTTCTGTATTAGCAGAGAAATGCTGACATTTTATTCTCTCTCAGTCTTTATTTTACTACCATTCTCAACTTTGCTGATTTGCACTGGCCAGGAAGAGGATGAAGAGGTTTTGCATGCTTAATATAGCTTAACCACAGAGTGTTTCTAAAGAATTCATACCAAGACTTACTAAACCTCAACAAACATTAGCATCTAGACTGACAGTGATGTTTATATTGTCCTATAACAATAACAATCCAAGACAACTTTCAAATGATCTTCAAAGAAGTTAAACTATCATGAATAAAACTGATTCATGACTGCTGAAATAAGCCACTGCTCTCTTATTGCAGGTGATGCTATGCTGATGTCAGTCAGAATGGCTCCTCCTTTTCCTCTGATCTTCCTGCTCATGATTCAGAGTGAGTCACTGCAACACTTCAGAAACACTAAAGAGTTTTTTACTCCAATTCTCTTCATGCTGTTATTTTGTTGACTATATGAATTCTGTGTTTCAGGGGTTTCTAGTGATGATTGGGGTGTGAGTTACAGTCATTCACACATCTGTGCACTAAAGGACTCATCAGTGATAATGAGCTGCACTTATACATACCCTACTGGACATCAGATTGTGAATGTGTTCTGGACCAAAAACCCTGTAGAGGGTGTAGAGTTTCCAGATCTGTCTAAGGACCCTGAATACAGGCTTCAGTATATGGGAGATAAACAGCAGAACTGCACCATCAGACTGAGTCATGTGACACAGAAGGATTCACACAAGTATTATTTCAGATTCACTACTAATGTAACAGAAGGAAGATGGATTGGTAGACCAGGAGTGAGTCTTACTGTCACAGGTGACTTTCATGAAGTTTATTCTTCTGTGCATTATGTTGAACAATAGTCAGTGTACGTGTAACAGACTCTGAAGGGTTGGAGTCCATGTGCAGCTTTATCAGGGTAATCACCCTGGTGAAAAAAAACAGCTGGTTACCGGGCTGGTTTTAGAGGGATCTTGGCCATTTTTCCAGCCTGGTCAGGCTGGTCAGGCTGAAAAACCACCAGCTAAAACCAGCCTGACCAGCCTGGCCAGGCTGGGAGACCAGCTTAAACCAGCTACTTCCAGCTTAAATCAGCTTAAACCAGCTAATACCAGCCAACCAAGCCTAGGCTGGTCTTAGCTGTTTTTTTCAGCAGGGCAAACAGGTGTGGGTCAAACAACAGCTTAAAACAATGAAGGTAAAGCATAAACCGTAACTGTAGAGCTGGCAGAACATGGAGTGAATTCAAAATGTAGCAGAAGGTCAGATAGGCAGGCAGCAGACAATCAGCAGAGAAAAAAACAGCCCTGGAAGTAATTGTCAAAAAGTTGGAGGACAAGGCGAGGTAGAGTTCAAACACAGTGAAGTTCATTTAGAAAACCATAAAGTCAAGGGGAAGCGGGAATGGAAACATATACAATCTTATCTGATCAGCGTTTCAACTCTTTCCAACACAGCGAGTAGATCCACGAGGATTGATAGAGACAGCTTCACTCCAGTTTGGGACCTTGATAACTGCCACAGAGTGAGGGGTGATTGTGCCTTATAAGTGCTGTAGGAAAGTAAACCCAGGTGTGAGTGATTAAGGATGAGGAGCAGGTGTGAAACATGAGTAATTCTGGGAATTGTAGTGTTCTAGGGCAGACAGTTGACTGAACATGGGTGACAGTGCCTGATGAGACAGGTGACTGTGACAGTAATAGAATGGCAAACAGGGAAATAGCGCTCAGAAATGTTAGCAACGGCAAAACAACTCACTCATGAAGTGATAATGGGAAGCTGACTTAAATAGTATAGGGTTATAGGAAATGGAGTCAGAAAACAGATTAGTACTCAGGAGATAGCTTCCGCTGGTTTTTGACAGTATGACAGCAGCACTAGATATAATGTGTGTGTTGTGTTCAGATCTTCAGGTGGAGTCTCCTGAGAGAGTGACAGAGGGAGATTCAGTCCGTCTGACATGTAAAAGCAGCTGCACTCTGACTGACAGAGCAACATTCATCTGGTACAGAAACTCACAGCCATTAACTGAGAGAAGAGACACAAACAATCAACTCCTGCTGCAGTCAGTCAGAAGAGAGGATGCAGGCAGATATAGCTGTGCTCTACATGGACACACTTACATCTCTCCTGCTGTTCATCTCAATGTCACGTGTGAGTACAGATTCATTAGTTCTTAAAAAAATACTTGTGACTGTGTTTGAACAAGATGATTTAAGGATTTAAACTGTGTCCATTTCAGATGCACCTAAAAGCGTTTCAGTGTCCATCAGTCCATCTGGTGAAATAGTGGAGGGAGATTCAGTGACTCTGATCTGCAGCAGTGATTCAAACCCACCTGCAGAAATCGACTGGTTTAAAGGACAAACATCTGTAGGATCTGGAAGAATCTACAGCATCTCAAAGATCAGCTCTGATCACAGTGGAGAATACAAGTGCAAGTCCAGAAATAAACATGGAGAGAAATACTCTCATATTGTATCTTTGAACGTCATGTGTGAGTTAATGATAGTTCAGTAACTGTGATATAAAATCCATTAAACACCTTTCAGATTTAATATGATTGTTAATTATATAAATATTTTGGTTTGTTTGTCTGTTTTAGACCCACCAAAGAATGTCTCAGTGTTCATAACTGGATCTGCTGAAATAGTGGAAGGTGGTTCAGTGACTCTGATCTGCAGCAGTGATTCAAACCCACCTGCTCTGAACTTCAGCTGGTTTAAGGAGGATGAATCCTCAGCTGTTGGATCTGGACAGAGTTTCAGTGCACTACAGAGTGGACGCTTCTACTGTGAGGCTCACAATCAGCATGGATCTCAGAGATCAGACGCTGTTACTGTCACTATTAAAGGTAGAGCAGATCATTTACTAAATTACTTTTTTTCTAAAGTGAAACATTAATCTCTTTTGATGTTTTACACTTTTCTCTGTTGTAGGACAGCTGGTGATATTGTACATATCCATTGGAGTGTTTTGTGGAGCTGCAGTTATCATCACAATGTTGCTGATTTGGTAAGACTTATTTAGTATTTGATTTCAGGTACTTAACCTAATTTGTAGCATTCATTAAAGTGAAGAAAATAGTTGTTAGCGTACAAGGTTTCCCAATGAAATATTATCCCATCAAAGAAAAGCATTTGAGTCCAATGTTCTAATACAACATAGCAATTCTATACTCTTTTATCTAAAACATTTGTTGCTTTTAAGGAGAAGGATGGTGAAAAAGAGAAAAGACGAACTTGAAACTCAGGTGAGCAAAATGAGTTTAATTGTCAGTAGTCTCATCAGTAAATTAACCTGAAATGCTTAAATGACACACAGGGTCTTATTAAACAAAATAAATAAATTTAAAAATTGTTTCTTATATACATTGTGTAATTTGTTGAAGCCAAATTCATGAACCCATTGAGGGCTGGATTCAAAATCACACCAAAAATCAAAGTAAAATATAGTTGCAAGCAGCGATTAAGAAGCCAGGCATAACTGAGGCAAAATGAGGAGCAAGCATGGCGAGAAAGCATCAGACCTTCCGCAACAATGAGTAATTAAAGTCATTTTAAGATGGTTTTAGTCAAAATGGCTGAAAAATCAAATATAATCACTAGTAATATGATTTACTGGTTTATTACTTTTGACCAGTAGGTGGCACTGTTAACAAACTGATGTGATGTGGTCAGTGTGAGATGGCAAGGGCTTGTCAATTTATCAAAGCTTTGCAGAGATAAAGCTTCAGATGCAGTTTGGCATCATGCCGTTAAATTGATTGATACTGTAAATAGAAACTGTTTCATCTATAAACACAAAATCCATAACTTTTTGGCGGCATGGTCCGAATATGAAGACAAGTTGAAATTGGTGAAAATAAAATGATTATTTTCATAATTGGTGATATTTCATTTTATTTATTTATTTATTTTTTATTTTTTGGGTTCCTTCATGGCATGATGATATACCAATGTGTTCATAAATTGCATTATACAACACAATTCTAAATATCCGAAACCCAAAACGGCTGACACGGGTAAACTGGATAATGAGTCACAATCACTTCTGCTTTCTACAGTAACTGGACAGACTGACATCCCTGAAGTTTCACTGACCTGGTTTTAAACTGTGATGATTAAGTGTTTCCTTAACTGTAGTAAAACACTGAATGTCTGAATGCATTTGTGATGTGTCTATAAAATTTTAATTTTTTATTATTATTATTTAATCTTTACTTATGTCTCTGTTTCTTCAAAGTCAAAGATGAATTATTCCAGACCTGAGGATGACAGATATAATGTATCTGATATTGGGACGACAGACCCTTTGTATGAGAATGTAATGGCAATTTTTCATTATAGTTAGTCCATTGGTGTGGATGCTAATTTGGTTATTGTTACAGATATCATTATAGTTATTACCGTTGTTCAATTTTTGATTCCGTTTTCTCTCTATTTTTATTTATTTATTTATTTTTATGGAAAAGATGGACAGATCTCATGATGACAGACTTAATGACTATGATTCTGATTCGACTGAACCTGTGTATGGGAATGTAACGGTAAGTGTTTTCACTCTTGATATCAAATGTCTACTGACTATGGTGCACAGCATACAATTCACTATTTAAGATCAAGTAATTCAAGTCACCGACCAGAATTTGAAGTGTATTATTTAATACTGTATTAATTTACTTTCTTTCTTTCAGTGTGACAGGCCTTAGTGTTGGACACATGGCAAAACATTCTACAGCATTTTTCTTTGGGTGGAGCCCTAAATGATTGACAGTAGTGTCTTGATTTACAGAAATGAATTTAGTAATGGTTTTATACAAAGCGACTTACAAACAATGATCATCACAACTGCTATTGTCCAAAGAGCCAACAACTGCTTTAAACAATGCCTAGTCTAATGTGTTACTGAAGTGATCTGAGAATTATTATTATTTAGGTACTGATGGAATTATATCATGAAGTGAAATAAAAGTGTACAACAATTGAAGTGTGTGTTAGAGTTGCTGTATTAAGCCAGAAACATATCATATTAATTAGTATGAAAACAATCTTCAAGGGTCTCATCTCAGTTGTGGTATTGATTATATTATCAATAATTAAAATATTAATATTAAAAACCAACAGACTGATGAAAATGCAGGACATTTTCTCAATATGCGACGTGCAGGACAAGCAGTGAAATTTCTGTGCGCTACAACGCAAAGCGGGGCGGGTGGTAACTCTAATTGCAGCTTGTGCCCTGGGAACACACTCTCCTTAAATCACTTCGGTAAATGTCCCACGCTACGCCAGGGCATCTTCTCTAAAATCCATAAGAGTAGTAAGTGCACATGCATCTGAGGCACTTTTCTGAAATCCACATGTGTGGTAAGTTCCCACCAAGCTTTGGGTTCTTTCTTCAAATCCTTTACGGTATGGGTCACGCTTTTCACCTCGTTCCCATTTTTGGAGTTGGCTTAAAACCCCAGTCCCCTGGGTTCAACTCTCCTAGATATCACTGCTGATATCTACCTCCAGGACAGGTCCACTGCCCTCATACTGTATGAGAGTCAGTTCCTGAGGGAACGAGACCCTATGTTTTCAGTAGCTCCTTGATCTATGAATCTAAGTTTCTCTGTTACTTCCCCCGAAGGAATCTCCTGATTCCAAGCCTTGAGCTGTGCCCTGGGTCAAGCCTTCTATCCATCCAGGTAAGTGGGTAACAGTTCAGGCTTTTGGCTGTGGGGGATAACGTTTCTGACAGTCGTCACCACATCCTAACAGGGGCAATTCTTCTCAGGATTGGTGCTTAGTGCTCGATGTCATAGCATGCACTCCCCTCAGCATGGCAGCGTGGGTATAACCGTTCCCAAAAGCGCCCTCTAGAGGACGCAGTGAGAGTTCCTCGAAAGGGAGCGTCTCAGGTTACGTATGTAAACATGGTTCCCTGAGATAGGGAACGAGATACTGCATCCTCTAGTCTCTTTGCCATGCTTCGGATGACAAGCTTCAGACGAAGTTAATGTTGTGTTGCACCGGTGCCTCTTTATACTGTATACTTTATACAGCGGCAGCGGCGGTCGTGCCGTGGTGACGTCATAAGCTGTCGTCGGCCATTTCATAGATGCTGCGTCCCAATTCGCATAATATCCGTCCTAAATAGTATTCGAAAATAGAATTAGCATGTCCCAAATCGTAGTATGTTTAAAAAAGTATTCCAAAGATTACCGGATGGTCTACTACTTAACTTCAGAATTCGAAGTGCAGATCAGTGCACACTCTAACGGCTAATATTGCCCACAACACATTGCGCGGTGAACGAGGATTCGATTAGAACTACAAACACGAATAAAACGTGTTTAAAAACTACAAACATGGAGGATATGCACGACCAACGGACAGGTAGAGAAAGGGGTTTGAGTAATAAATAATCAGTGTGTAACCTGATAAAAAAATATTTTTTAAATCCGCATTATATTTCAGGTGCAGCAACATTATGAACTTTTATAATGATAGGTTTGGTCATTAACGTTTAAATGCATAATTATGCAAACACGAGCAGAGTTCTCGGCATGAAAGACTCCTGAAAGAACGTGCCTCTTCATTTCTCTCTAATACTGTAGGAAATTAAATTAAACGAAATGTAGATAATGTTAGCTGGGATGATTGACAGGGCAGTTTAAACAGTGACAGGATTCAGGTAACTAAGCAACAGAGCGTCCATTAAAAAAAGCAGTTATGACGAAGTAGTAGGCTATGTCCCGAAGCTTGCCTACTATTCTGCTACATACTCAAAAGTATGTACTTTTTCTTCACAAAAAGAGTACATACTTTTAGGGCGTAATATAAGTAGGCGAATTGGGACGCAGCAGTAGTTTTTCTATGTATTCTTCAGAAACGAGTCACGCTGCAGCGTTTCGCAAAAGCACCCTCTGGATGCAGTGTCTCATTCCCTATCTCAGGGAACCATGGTTATATGTAACCTGAGACGTTTTTCTTTGTATTTACATGCGTTTGACCAGCAGATGTTCTCAGTGTGTGGCGGACAGAAAAGTCTGCCTTGCTACAGATGTCAGAGCAACAAGACTGCGACGTCAGGACTCATCTGTACGTTGCTCGTTGGGGTCACATGATCACACAGTCAACAACACTAGAGAGATGCTGCTGTGAGTTTGAACACGTTGGGTTTTCTCACCTCTGCTGTGGTCAATGTAAAAAGCTTAGCGGATCTCACATGATAAATACCATTTGACATTTGAAAACAACAAGGTTTTATTGTTAGTTTTGTTACCGAACTCCTATTAATTAGACTCCTCAGAAACAGACTAAATATGTATCAGATTTGAAAATATAATGAGAAACTCTGCACACTGATGTCAAGTTTCTTTCAACTGAACTTTTTTTGGTCTAATGCTGTGTCAAGATAATGCCCTGTTCCCTTATTAAAACGTCTGCTTTATGATCTGATGTGTCATATCTTCATTTATAAAAGGTGTCAATCACGTGTCATTCATAGTGTGAAAACAGCAATACTGGCCTCACCCTGATCATTTGTAGTTTTGCCACTGGTCATTAACATTGATGAAACGGGTAAGATCATTATTTACTAATCATTCTTATCATTTATCTATAAGGTTTAAAGTCAAATATTCAGATTTTATATGTTATTATATGTTATGATATTCAGGTTTTGTATGTTACAAACAGAAACTGTAAATGTACAGTTCAATATAGTTGTGGTTAAAACATTTAAAATATTTATCTGGTGATTACACAATGGTTTTGACAAGCATGCATTGTGTTTTGGATGTTGGTGTCACCACCAGGCCTTTTTTTTTTCATTACTTAACCAAAAATACGACCTTGGTTTCACCAGAAACACAATATTGGTCAACCAACTTAACCATCCCCAGACAGTATAAAGCAGCATTGGGAGTCAGTGGAATGAGATCAGGAGGGGTGTGACATGGGTTCATTTGGGCTGGTTGAAGATCAGACACATCTGCAAAAGCCTATGGCTTGCAACCTGAGACATCAGGTTCAAACAACAGATAGAGCTGTGTATTGTCCCTGTTGAAAAAAAAAAACAAAAACAAACGCTGATTAGGTAGGTTTTGAAGCATGGCAGCTGGTTTGAGCTGGTCCTTTGTTGGCCCTGAGCTGGTTATGAACTGGTCCTGAGCAGGAGCAAGTTGTTTAGGACCATTTTAAACCAGCTCATTACCAGCTAAGGACTAACTGTACCAACTGTAGGGCTGAGAGTTGGTTTTTGTGTGCTGTGGAATTACCCAAGTCTGCTGAAATGCGGTGGGAAAGTTGATGATGTGAGTCAGAGATGGTAGCAGTTTTGGACAGATCTCCTGTAGTAGGTGGGAGGGGATCAGGCTAATAGACAGGTTGTGAGACGGTTGGCACAGAGAATTTGGAGACCTTGTTCTTTATGGGGAGAGAGACGGAAGAGAGTAGTGTAATGTGTTTGGGTGGAGGATGGCTGTTTTAGAGACGTGTGAAGAGGTGGAGGAAAGAATAGAGAAGATTAAGTTGTGTTCCGCTTGTCTGAGGTGTTGCTGATTTGGTATAAGAGTTCTTGGCAACAGAAACATGAGGAAAAGAAACTTTGTCTGTCTGTCTTTTGTCTTATTCCATTTCTTTGCAGCAGCTCTTTACATTTTAGATGTAATCTGGATTAAGTAATCAGATTCCAAAAAATAAGTACTTGCAATTAGATTAGATTAGATTTTAAATTGCTCATAATCAGATTACAGTTCCTTTTTATGGATTACATTTTACATATTAGGGGCCGTTCACATGTAGCGTCTTTTGCACGCTAAATGTAGACGTGCAGCTTGCGCGCGCATAATGGAAGCAACTAGGGCTGTAACGATACGCGATATGAAACCGAAATCGCGACACTCAGATCCACGATCCTGTGTCGCGGTGTAATAAGGGAGAATCGCGACACACCCCGTGACTACCTTTCCAATCATTGATGCCTGCCTGCAAAAGTTGAGCTAGTTGAAGAAGAACGTGAGGAAACATGGCAACCAACCCAGACATTGCGGACCCTCCCTCCTCATTTAAGTCAGCAGTATGGCAACATTTCGGAGCTGTATGATCCATAAAATACGGAGAAAGGCTATTAATAAAGAAAAAAAAATCCAGAAAATGCGTGTAGTATAGCCTGCGCAGTAAAAATACAATTATGTGTAAAATGTCATAGTAAACCGTGTCTGACATGAAAACCACTCTAGTCATTGTCCCATAAAATGACAAATAGCAAATAACACATCGTATTTTCATTGTTTCATTTATTTTGTTTTTGTGAAGTAAAATGAGACCTTGTTGTTTGCAATACGTTTACCCCGAGACCGCGTCGTGAGCTCGACCGCAAAACACTTTCACTATGAAAGAAAGCGGCCGCCGCGCAGTGATTCCACCGCTTGACGCGTCCCATGTGAAAGGGCTTTTAAACGGTCTTCAGACAGACCGCGAACACAAGAACGGGACCGTTTGAGAGCAGCGTCAGTGTGTACCGGATTGAGTCCAAAGAGCAAATACCCGTGCCTGTCACCCGTCCGACCCGCACTGCACCTGACAGATTAATATTATTCCACCGTTACGTCAGTTTTAGCGGTTCACCCGTCGGGTAGGACTCTGTTACGCACACACATAGAATCTTGCATCGCTATAGCAGGTTTAAAGAATTTGACATCTTGACAATTTTATCACTACAGTATCATGTGAAATTAAAAAAAAAAAAAAAAATCAGTGACAGACAGACCTTATCAGTTGTTAATTTTAATACAGAAGGTTTTTATTAAACCTTAAAATGTGACCTTGTATGTAAAACTAAGAAAAGCTATTGAAATTTGTTTATTTTTTTAATAAACCTGTTGTTTGATTTTCAGTTTAATGTTTTAATTTTTGTTCAAAATATCGTGATACGTATCATATCGTGAACCCAATATCGGGATACGTACCGTATCGTGACCTAGGCATATCGTTTCACCCCTAGAAGCAATGTGGTCGCGACATGCACGCGGTGCGACGCGCTCGTTTTTTCCAGGCACGTCCGCGCCGCATCGAGATAAATACATCTCAACTTTTCAGAATTCCGCAAGCGCACCGCAGGTCATGTGACATGAACCAACCAATCAGCTTCCTCACGTTTTTCCATTACATTGAAACCTCAGCAGAAACATGGAGGAGCAGCTCATCATTGTGGTCCAGGGATTTCCTGAACTTTATGATTTGTCAAGCCCCCATTATTTTGACGCTAACAGAAGAAACAATGCATGGAGACGCATAGGCTTGGAGCTAGAGTGCAGCTGATTGTTGCTTAGAAACGGCAGACGCTTCCGGAGCGCAAGAGCCCGAGCGCTTTGTTGATAAGGAAGAAAGCGGAGCGCCTAGCGTTTTCCACGCGTTTTTAGGCGCGACATGTGAACGGCCCCTTTATCAGACAATTGCAGTAAAATATTCATAATTTATTGATTCACACCAGTTATAACTGGGGTGGTTTTTTTATTATTAATTTTTAAGTGTAGCGTGGTAAAGTTCTAAATGTGCTTTGTAATAACTTTTTAGACTGTTAATATGACTATAATGTTTGTTCATGTAATGCAGAGATTTTAATTTTATTTAAATTTTTTATCAGTTTGGTATATAAAAATTAGTTTGGTTAAAAGTAGTCTAAAAGTAATCTGAAAGTAGTCAGACTACATTAACTGATATGTGTAATCCAGATTTTTTACTAACTACAATTTTTGACATGTAACTGGCCATGGAGAGCATCTGGAAGTGGCAGTATACTAAGGTGGAGAAGAGAGAGGCAGTTCTTCACTGACATCAAGAGAAAAGAAAGGGTTAATGGCAGGGAGGATGCAGACGAACACAGAGGGAAAGGGCATTGGAGAGAGGGCAGAGTTTACAGCCTTGCTTTTTCAGGAAGTTGCCTAGTTAGCTTGGGAGATGGTGATGATATACATATTTGGCAGGATTAGTAATATCATGATGTTCAATGTGCACGCCACTGCAACAGCGATAAATTTATGACAGTAAGAGAATTATAGGAGTAACAGGAAAGTTTGTACAATTATTTATGTTTACTAGGAACTGCCCTTATAAAAATTACAGATTAGATTCAATACAATACAAAGAGATCAAACAAACAAACAAACTTCAACAATAAAAATGAGCTATATCTGTTATACAGTAGGTGTCAGTGGGAATGGCTCCTTCTCTTCCTCTGATCTTTCTGCTCATGATTCACAGTAAGTTGTTTGAACATTTCAGAGTCTCTTAAGAGATTCTGCATATAAGCTTTTTTCCATCATCCTTTGTGCACAAGCTTCTGCTAATTTGTTCAGTATGAATTCTGTGTTTCAGGGGTTTCTAGTGCTGGTTGGGGTGTGAGTTACAGTCATTCACACATCTGTGCACTAAAGAACTCATCAGTGATAATGAGCTGCAATTATACATACCCTACTGAACATCAGATCAAGAAATTGTTCTGGACCAAAAAACCTGTAGAAATGGGTAAAGAGCCTCCAGATCTGTCTAATGACACTGAATACAGTCAGAGGCTTCAGTATTTGGGAGACAAACAGCAGAACTGCACCATCAGACTGAGTCATGTGACACAGAAAGATTCACACATGTACTATTTCAGATTCACTACTAATAAGACTGGTGGCACATGGTTTGGTCATCCAGGAGTGAGTCTTACTGTCACAGGTGACTTTCATGAGGTTTGACTCTTCTTCTGTGCATTATGTTGAATAATAATGAGTGTATGACAGCAGCACTAGATATAATGTGTGTGTTGTGTTCAGATCTTCAGGTGGAGTCTCCTGAGAGAGTGACAGAGGGAGATTCAGTCCGTCTGACATGTAAAAGCAGCTGCACTCTGACTGACAGAGCAACATTCATCTGGTACAGAAACTCACAGCCATTAACTGAGAGAAGAGACACAAACAATCAACTCCTGCTGCAGTCAGTCAGAAGAGAGGATGCAGGCAGATATAGCTGTGCTCTACATGGACACAATTACACTTACACATCGCCCTCTGCTGATCTCAGTGTTATGTGTGAGTATGAATTCAGTCATAATTAAAAAATATATTTTTAATTAATATTGATTCTGAGGGCCTATTTGCACCAAGTACAAGCATCTGCCACACTTACACCTGGTTATTTTGTTTTATGTATGACTGTCCAAAGTTTGAATACATACTGTATTTCAGATTTAGACTGTATGATGACATGGATTAACTAAAACAAAACATCAATTTACTTCTAGATCCTCCACAGCACACATTTGTAGCAGTGAGTCCATGTTGTGAAATAGTGGAAGGTATTTCAGTGACTCTGATCTGCAGCAGTGACTCAAACCCACCTGCTCTGAACTACACCTGGTTTAAAGGAGGAACGTTTGTAGGATCTGGAAGAATCTACAACATCTCAAAGATCAGCTCTGATCACAGTGGAGAATACAAGTGCAAGTCCATCAATGAACATGGAGAGAAATACTCTGATGCTGTGACTTTAAACATCATGTGTGAGTTTATTATAAAGCATAAGACATGTAGAACAATCCAGCATACATATTATACATTTCAGTAAATATTAGTAGCAAAAAAAAAAAAAAAAAAAAAAAAAATTGTGTCATGGCCCTTGGAAAATAATTTTTTTTAATGATATTTTATTCTTTTGTCTCAGCTGTAGGATGTCCGATGATATTGTACATATCTATTGCAGTGGTTTGTGGAGCTGCAGTTATTATCATGATGGCACTGATTTGGTAAGATGTGTGTAGTATTTGTTTGCTGGTACATAAATGAAGTTATAACTTTCCATTAAAAAGGAAAACATTTAATCTATTTTTTTTTTCATCTTTCAAATAAAATTACATTAAATTAAATTATTGTCCAATGGTTAGAAGTACTGAAATATCATAGACCAATTTATATCCAAGATTGTTTGATAAGCACACATTATTTCTGTACTCTGTTATAAAACATTTTCATTAATTTTTAAGGCAAAGTATGGTGAAAAAGAGAAAGGACACACAGGAGTTTCAGGTGAGAAAAATTAGTTTGGTTATCAGTAGTTTATTGATCAGGTAAACAGACTAGTAATTCAAATACTGGTTTTCTTTCTTTCATGGCAAAGATGAATCAGCCCACACCTCATCACAACAGATTACAAGCTTCTGATGTAAAGTCAGCTGAATCTATATATGAAAATGTAACGGTAAGTTATTGTTATGGTTATTGTCTGGATTTTACAGAGATTTATTTTTATTATTATTATTATTAGTTCTAATATTCTGAGGGGGATTTTTTTTATCCCTACTTGTTTCTGACAGTATATTCTGATACAGTTCTAAAAAGGAATATCCAAAATTCTCTCTGTCTTTAATATGTCAAGAAAATGAAACAAGAATTCTGAACCTGGTTTGCTTGCTTGTTTATGTATTTATTAAGTCCTATTCCCCTGCGTTGTCTTGCCTTAAAAATGCACTTTATAAACACAACATAGAATGCATAAAATGTAATTCTGGAAATCTTGCAACACCACAATCACAGCCACAGAATCTGTGAGGAGTGTAATGTGTGTTTCACTTATACTAAGGTCATACCAGAATACTGCAGTTTGGTTAACTTTGCAGAGACTGTTAGCATCACTCTACTACTACATTCAATGTACAGTGAAGTCATAAAATACCAATCAGAAATTGAAAGTGCGTTAATAATCAGTGTATTAATTATCTTTTTTTCAGCTTGACAAGAAGGGGCCGTAGTATTTGAGATGCACAGGGAAAATATTTTACAGTCTGTGTGAGTGGAGCCATGAATGACAGGAGCGTCATTATTTACATTTATTCATTCAGTAGATAGTAATAAATAATAACAAAAAATGACCTTGACAACAAACAAAAAAAAAAAAAAAAAACTAGATTAATATAAGAGGACAAGATGGGGAGAAGTTAAAAACTTGTGAAAAAAGTGTTGTTGTTTTTTTAATTTACATTTTGTATAATATTGTTTGTTTACTTCATTTATGTGTGTTAAGTTTTGTCAGCCTTTAGTTTAATTGGCTATGTCTCAGGGCAGAAAATATAGCTCTATAATGCAACAATTTATATTAAAACATCATACATGTTGTGTCTGTCCAAGTGAGGATGGCGTTTGCCCTATCTGCTGGTGACCATGTAACAATGCAGGATGATTTTATTATTATTATTTTTTAATAAAGCTGTAGTCCGTAAGTTTTGCCTCTTTGTCGCCATCTCTGTTTGAAACCTGCAATTGCAGTTCTTTGCGGAATGATAGTGGCTTTACGTGGGTTGTGCATCGGCATGGCGCGGATGAATCTAATGTTTTGAGTTTATGTGTGATGGTCAGTCATCGCATGGATGTGGATATTGTGCTCAGGAAACACAGATTCTTCATCTTGGAAGTAACCCAGATAAGAATTTTCACTGGATATTGTGAAGTAAGTAACATGTCTGCCACTTTTGTTCTGACAAACTGATGGGGGGAAGCATAATAATAAATCATGCTACCAATGGTGATTAAATCTAATAGACACTTGTATCACATCAAACCATGCAAATCATTATTTTTGTTATACTTTGTTCTCAAATTGTTAATGTAACAACATCAGCATTGCGTGACTATGTGTATGTAGTGTGTAGTAAGGAGTTTGAACACTGTCAGGTTATGTACTTGCTCAGACATTGATTTTGGATTATTTTTTAACAAAAATAAGTTACAGACTGCAGCTTTGAATAAAAGTAGATGTGTGATTTTAAATCTCAGAAAAAGATAACATCATAAAACGATACGATTAGCAAGTAGTATTTAAAGTTTTTTAAAGCCGTTTGATTGTTTTTTTTTAAGAATATTTCAACTGATCGCTCTGGCAGTGTTGTTCTCAAAATCAATTGTGGGTGCATTTTTAAACACTTTTTGCCACAACAGTCATGTGAACTGTCTACGTTTTAATGTCAGTCCCCATTTTTCCTCACAAACCTACCACTGTAATCCCAAATAAGTTGACAAAACTCAAAAAATTTGAGGTAATCAGTTACATCAAATTGTTTGAGTTATGGAATTTCCAATTTTAAGTAAGCAGAAACATCTAGTTTTGAGTTTGTTGTACTCATGCAAAATACTTTCTTCTTACTTAAAATACCCAAGTTACCCTGCTTATCCATTTTGATAGCATTTTACTTAATTACTGACTGACTCCCAGAGTGCATTGCGGCATGAATAAATGATGCAATTGCTTTGCTTGAATTGTTACCATTGTTGTGATTCATGTGCTGAATGTTAAAGCCTGTGTGTGACCTGAGCATATCGTCGCAAATTTTGAAAGTATAAAACTGTATCAGCCCAGTTAATCATTTCTCAAGGTGTTTATATAAAACAATAAAATAGTTAAGGATCACTGGTAAGCATGTAAAATACAGTTAATATATAAAAATAATATATCTAAAGATTTAATTAGAAGGTAGATCACTTTCTAAAAGCAATCTACTTATTATTTGTCTTCCTTTGAAATCATATTACTCTGATTTCATGATGCATTCCTGCATTCCTGCATTTTGTCTAAATTAAACCAGCAAAATGTTTCAGTTTACTTGAAAGGTTTAATTTTTACAAACTCATAAATAAGAAAAAAGTTCTAAATACTCATAAAGATTAATTAATATAAACTAATTGTAATTATTTAAGTTAACACGACTCAATTCAATTAATTAGTTACAGCATTAGGGTTTACAGACCTTATTCGTTAGAAAAACGTGTGTGTGTAGCCATCTTTAAAATTTTGTCTTTGAACTTCTGTTTGCATTAACAAATTGCATTAACAACTTATATGTCAAAAGGTCAGGAAAAAATAGATTTGACTAGAAATGTACAGTCAAGCCTAAAATTATTCACACCCCTGGCAAATTCTGATTTAAAGTTACTTTTATTCAACCAGCAAGTTTTTTTTTTTTTTTTTTTTTTTTTGACCGCAGGCATCATTGTGGGAAAAAATATTTCTCAGCTTTTATTTACATTTGAACAAAAAGTGGCATGTCCAAAGTAACTTTAAGTCAGAATTTGCCAGGGGTATCAATAATTTCGGGCTTGACTGTAATAGCTATATCCATGCATGGATGGAAACTTATTTTAAGTGACATAAGTCTAAGCATGTGATACGACATATAATTAAATATGCATGTAGGTCTATGTCATTTCATTTATCATTGTAGCCTATAACTTATTTAGAATATTAGTCCAAAAATTGAAGTAAACAAAAATCTGTATGCTTTATGCTGTATACTTTCATTTTTTAACTGATAGTGGTTAATAAAGTCAAATAATATAGTAGGATGCCACACATTCAGACAGTTAGACTTTCCCTAACATGGTTAGTTTCCTATTTGCTATATGGAAACAAAACGACTTGACAAGGCCTCAGCTAGGACAGACATACGAGAGCAACATGTCTACTTCATTAGCAATGATAACAGGTCCTGGGTGAATGAATTCAGGTAGATAGTGACAGGTAGTCATCTGCCAGACATCTATATAGATGACTCCATCAACATCTTTGAACATCTCCCGCATCACTGTGTTCAACTGCAATGCTTGCCAATCACTTTGATAAATACTCTGTAAAAAAACACAGATTATAATTAGAAAGCTTTATTGCCAAGTGTGCTTGCACAAACAATAACATACCCCTCCTACCATGGAAATAAATGAAAGTTAACTATTTAGTGTAAATAAAGGAATTGCCCAAAACATGATCCGTTTTATCTGTGTGCAAGCACCGTGATCTACAGCTTCACCAAAGCATACATCTTTAAGCCTCATGTGTTTCTATACTTGCTGTGTTGGGGGTAACGTCATGTAATCAGATTTTTCTGATTACTAGTAACTTGTAAAGTAATGCATTACTTTTAAATTTACAACAGAATACTTTTTCAAAGACGTCACACAAGTTACTTTTTTCCTCATTTATTCACCTCCCATGTTGAGATAAATTGGGAGTGAGGTGCATAGGCACTTCCTTCAGCCTGAAACTTGTTAATTTCCCTTTAAAGTAAAAGGTTGTCAAATATAACCGTATTTTGTGTTGTTATTATTAAAAACAAATAAAAATGCTCAGCCCAGATGACAAAAGTAACGCAAAAGTAACTTAATGCATTACTTTTCATAAAAAATAACTAAGTAACTCAATTTGTTACTTTTTATGGAGTAACATTTTATTCTAATGCATTACTTTGAAAAGTACATTTCCTCAACACAGTACACTTTCATGTACCACCGATACCATTACAAGTACCATATTCTCTTGTTGAAAACAAAGTAGGATTGGAAAGTGAGCAAGTGTACCTTTCGTCCTGCAGTGTTTCCAGACTTGATGACGACGGTCGTATCTGGAGCACGGCTCAGCAGTGCAACAACAGACTGGCGGATTTTGGCCACTTGAAACACGTAAAATGTTATCGGGTGAAAAACCATGTGAGCACAGAATGTAAAGGCAATGACTGCATGAGGCCCACCGGCGATTTCATCAATTTCATTGCTGATGTAATGCAGGTCAGTAATAGGCATAATTCTAGCAAATCGCAAAGGAACACCGTGTACCCTCCAGTGAATAATGGTATTGTTTTTTAACTCCACAGCCATCAGGGGGCCACCTCCAGGATGCGTGTGGAGGTCCATTCTTTTTAAACCTAATAAAGATACAATAACTAACATTATAATCATATCTTTAGAAAGTTATACAGCTTTGGAACACCAAGATTCCATTTTGAAGACCAATTCTCATTTTTGGGTGAACTCTCCCTGCACTGATTTATATTCAAGTCTCAATGTCATTGCATTAGATCAAAATATTAAAGTAGCGTCTGTGAACAAGATCTACATGAGCTTTTTTTTGAACCAACTTCACCTTTATAAACCATTTTTGTAACAACATTTTGCAAGTTTGCCTGAAAAGTGCACCAGTTTTTTGGTGTTTTCATCTAATGCCAATATATTCATATTTACATTAAGTGCCCATATCCATTGTGGGGCCTCATTATCTTGCCTTGTTTAATTTATATATTATATTATATTATATTATATTATATTATATTATATTATATTATATTATTATATTATAATATTATATTATATTATATTATATTATATTATATTTATTATATTATATTATATTATATTATATTATATTATATTATATTATATTATATTATATTATTATATTATATTATATTATATTAATTATATTAATTATATTATATTATATTATATTGAAAACTGAGTCATACTTGCCCGGCACATTTAGTTCAAAGAACTCAAACCACTGCCTTGTGGTGGAGTCTCCCAAGAAGTAGACAATCTTGTTTTTAAGACAATTTGCCATTTGTGCAGGACTGAACTGTCGAGTGTTGCATACAAAAGACTTCCAGACATCTTTCAAATAAAATCCAGCAGGAACCGGTGTCGGCAAGCCAGGCCTGCATTTCTCCACTGTCCCTAAAGCAAAGAAACATGCACATTAAATATTTCATAGTAGGGCTGCATGATAAATCACATACAATTGTCAAGCGCATCTTGTCAGTAAAGCTGGTTCTGTATTAGTAGTAAATCTCCATCGCATGCATGCTTACAAATGGAGCAGCATTCACAAGGGAAAAACTAGGTCACGTAGGGAGCACATAGGGAGAAAAACAAAGTCCATGGGTGTGACATAGGTGAGTTT
Source organism: Garra rufa (assembly GCF_049309525.1). Classification (NCBI taxonomy): domain Eukaryota; kingdom Metazoa; phylum Chordata; class Actinopteri; order Cypriniformes; family Cyprinidae; genus Garra; species Garra rufa. The sequence continues at coordinate 6,178,757 of NC_133366.1, read as the reverse complement.
GTGGTTTAAAAACATTATTAAATGTGGTATTTTCACATGCCTTCAGAAGGAGCAGCATTTTCTACACAGAGCTGTAGTTAGCTGTAGACTGCCTTTTCTGGTTTAGTTTGGCAGTGATCACCTTACTACGGGGGTTGTATATGAGCCTGTTGGTCCCCGTTTGAGCATGTGAGATTCAAGTACTCTGCTCTTAGGGCTCTGTATAATAACACTGCCCATATGGTTGAGCTTGGCAGTGCTCCCCTTAATGCTGGAGGGTTTTCTTTGAGGTCGTTGCTTCCAGAGTGAGATGTGAGCGCTCGTCTCGGTCTGAGAGTCAAGGGCTCCGCTCCCGGGGCTACATGTGCAGTCATACCAGGTTGTTAGGCCTTCCTGTTTGCCTCTTTGATGGGCTGCCTTATGGTTTTGGCAATGCTCCCCTCACTGTGGGAAGGTTATCTGTAAGCCTGCCACTCCCAGATGGAGCATGTGAGTTCCCTCTCTGAGAACTAAGAACTCCTAAAGCTCCATGTGCAGTAGGGCTGCATGATAAATCACATACAATTGTCAAGCGCATCTTGTCAGTAAAGCTGGTTCTGTAATTTGTAGTAAATCTCCATCACATGCATGCTTACAAATGGAGCAGCATTCACAAGGGAAAGACTAGGTCACGTAGGGAGCACATAGGGAGAAAAACAAAGTCCATGGGTGTGACATAGGTGAGTTTGTGGTTTAAAAACATTATTAAATGTGGTATTTTCACATGCCTTCAGAAGGAGCAGCATTTTCTACACAGAGCTGTAGTTAGCTGTAGACTGCCTTTTCTGGTTTAGTTTGGCAGTGATCACCTTACTACGGGGGTTGTATATGAGCCTGTTGGTCCCAGTTTGAGCATGTGAGATTCAAGTACTCTACTCTTAGGGCTCTGTATAATAACACTGCCCATATGGTTGAGCTTGGCAGTGCTCCCCTTAATGCTGGAGGGTTTTCTTTGAGGCCGTTGCTTCCAGAGTGAGATGTGAGCGCTCGTCTCAGTCTGAGAGTCAAGGGCTCTGCTCCCGGGGCTACATGTGCAGTCATACCAGGTTGTTAGGCCTTCCTGTTTGCCTCCTTGATGGGCTGCCTTATGGTTTTGGCAATGCTCCCCTCACTGTGGGAAGGTTATCTGTAAGCCTGCCACTCCCAGATGGAGCATGTGAGTTCCCTCTCTGAGAACTAAGAACTCCTAAAGCTCCATGTGCAGTAGGGCTGCATGATAAATCGAATGCGATTATGAGGCGCATTTAGTCAATGAAGCCGGTACTTTGATTAGTAGTAAATCTCCATCACGTGCGTTCAGCTGCGTTCATTGGAGTGTTCAGAGGCGTAAATCACTGACAAGCTACACCAAATCGATTTTGAGCGTAGCTTGTCATTGATTTATGTCTCTGTGTATTAATTACCGCTCCAGCGGAACACATGTGATGGAGATTTACTACTAATCAAAGTACCGGCTTCACTGACTAAACGCGCCTCATAATCGCATTCGATTTATCATGCAGCCCTAATGTGCAGTCTAGGCTGCCCCTTTGAGCTTGGCATTGCTCCGCTTACTACAGTGAAGGCTCTCTATGAGCTTGCCACTGCCAGGAGGAACATGTGAGTTCTCCTCTTGAATTGAGGGGCAAGGACTCCACTCCCAGAGCTCCTGTTAGGCTTTCAGGAGTTGTGTTGTGCACAAGGTCGAGTATGTCAGTCGTCCTCTTACTCAAAAAGTCGAATGCTCCACTTCCCAGAGCTCCATGATAGAATTATATCAGGTAGCTAGGCCTCTTCATGAATTCTATAATGGCACTAAGTGCTTTATAAAATCCATGTCTTTGGTTAAGTGCACACGCTGAGCATCCTGTGCACTTTGTAAAATCCATATTGGTAAGGGCCAACATCATACCCTTTTTTTTCTGAGTTGGTCAGATCCCGGTTCTCACCTTGGGTCCCTCTCCAGATATGTATCCTTAGTGATACCAGAACAAATGTTTCCCAGCTGACCGGCATACCAAGTCACTAGGCCTCTTCATGTCCTCCATAGTTGCACTGAGTGGTTTCTAAAATCTATGTTTCTGATAAATGCACACGCTGAGCATTCTGTGCACTTTCTAAATTCAATATATGATAAGGTTCACATGCTTTCAATGTGGCTTAGACCATGGTTCTCACGTTGGGTTCCACTCTAGACACGTATTTTCAGTGATACTATTACAATGTTTCCAGCTTAGACTGGGCAGTGACTGGATATGACTGTCAGCTTAAAGGCTCTGGAGAGAAAGATTAGGGATGCACCGAATATTCGGCCACCAAAAATTTTCGGCCGAAAATGGCCCAGAAGAGCATTTTCGGTTTTCGGCCGAAAGATTTTTATCACCAAAACAACACGGCCGAAACACTATGTTGAGGCAAACAGAAACCGCGGCCTGCACATGCTTGTCTGAAGCAACATGTCTGCGGTGTGGACGTATTTCAGTATATCTGAGAAAGACCCACGGATAGCGATTTGCAAAACTTGTAATGCCGACATTTCAAGAGGGGGTGTGTTAGGCCTGCACGATAAATCGAATGCGATTATGATGCGCATTTAGTCAATGAAGCCGGTACTTTGATTAGTAGTAAATCTCCATCACGTTCGATCCGCTGGAGCGACAATGAATACACAGAGACGTAAATCACTGACAAGCTACGCCAAATCGCGCTCAAAATCGAATTCAGTCCTCCTGCTGGAAGAGAAACACGTAGAGTTGTAAATGTGAACTGATGGATCCACAAGATAATGTGTTATAAATGTTTAAACAATTAAACAATTTAAACAAAGGCAGTAAAATATATGTATATGTTATTTAAGTAATATAATACTTGATTGATAATAATTGTTTAAATTAATATAATTGATGTACTCTATTGGCATAATTCTTTCGGTGTTTCGGTTTTCGGCCTTGGTTTCCTCTTTTTCGGTTTTCAGTTTCGGCCAAGAATTTTCATTTCGGTGCATCCCTAAGAAAGATCCTTTGGGAGGTGTCCGTCTTGAGTACAGTGGAAGGCATTCCACTTTTCATTTCCCTTGCACTTGTTGCTATCTCTGTATAAAAATGTATTTGGTTACCTCTTGTAGTACACTTGAACCCATCTTTCATACACTAGTGCATTCAATTGTACTACAAATGGTAACTAAATACTAGGGGTGTTCAGCAAAGCCAGAATTTGTATCTGTATTTGTATCTGTAATAATCACAAAATTATTCGTATTTGTATGTGTATTCGGATAAAACTGGAAGTAGGCGGAGCTTGAACCGGAACTGCGTACAGTTATACTTGATAATATACTTGATACATGGTAGAGTTAGTACTTATTGCTCATCCTTGGGCTTGGCATGCACTCCCCTCAGCATGGCAGTGTAGGTATTTTGTTTACCACAGCGAACGCTAGAGGATGCAGTTTGAATTCCCTCAAAGGGGAATGTCTCAGGTTATGCATGCAACCACGGATGATGTGTTCTCCTGGTGTTCTTTTATACTGTGGTTGTGCTGGTAGTGACCTAATAGTCTGTCACTGGTTATTGTCGTGTTTAGACATTTGTTTCAGACACCAGTCATGCTGAAGGCGTTCCCCATAGTGACCGCTAGAGAACGCAGTGTCTCGTTTCATTCTCAGGGAACCATGGTTACATGCGTAACCTGAGATATTTTCCATAATAAAAATGTATTTCTTTTAAAATAATATACATTATTTATTTATTTTCCAAACAGGAAATGAGATGACCAAAATGTACAGATATCATTATGTAAACATACCGATGGCTGCAGTGTCGGGAAGGACATTTATGATTTTTTTGTCTCCACTAATAGCAATATTTGTTAATTTTCTGTGGAGAGAAGAGAAAACATTTTGTACACTTTTTGTTTGTTTGTTTTACAATTATACAATTATTCTAAAATTGATTTTGAATCATTACTTTGAAAAAAGCTGCTGTTCAAAATGATTTAATGGGTTTTCCAAACGTCCGCCTGAGTGATGGACCAGTTTGTCACAGGAAAGTTTCTTCGGTTTCAAACACTGCCACTCCGTTCCTGTTTTTATATCCTTATACTCACAGCAGCAGTCGCCTTTCTTCCAACTTCCATCTGGACCCCACTTAAGATTACATTCTACTACTTCACGGATCCTGGTTTTACTGGGCCCTGATCCAAAGTAGCCATTAAAGTGGGTGCGTGGAAATGAGGAATCCCAGTATTTTTTAATAATCTGCACAACCTCACTGGAGTGCTCAAGACGTACAAAAACTTGTGCCTGACCTTCCCAGGGCAGAAGGAAAGCAACAGAGTAAGTCCCATTACGATGATCCACAACCTCCCCGAACACACTCGCCTTCAAGAACAACAGAAAAGAATACGTTTAGTGCAGAAAACAGCAGAAGTCTGTTGGTAAACAGCATTTAAACTTAAACATAATGTGTAACTTTTTTTAAAAAATCAACAATTATTCCATGTTTAATATAACCATGGCCGTAGCCAGCTATGAGGTCACCGAGGTCCGGACCTCGGTCATTTTTTTTATATTCAAAAATAAAATGTCAAGCTCTCTGAATGATTATTTAGCAGTTTAAACCACCTCATATCACATGAGTGTTTGCAATTCATGTTGCTGTGAGAAGCTAGCGCAGTGAACGGGGCTTGAGAGCGCGGGTTCAGTCTCCGTTTGTTGCCAGATCCACCAATTATACCTGTTTTTTGACTCGTTTTTCCAATTTAGTGTGACACTTTGGGACGTTTATAAAGTGGAAAGTTGAACGTTCGTGTTAGTGATACATCTGATTTACAAAACACAAGCTTTGACCTTATTTCAGATATCTTTTTCTTTCTTTTTGTAATTGCTTGTTTTTCGTAGCAATATCTGGCAACATTTTACATTCATTAAAAGTTTATAGACAACCTGTAACTTAATTGCTGACAGGAAGATACCACAATCGGTAAGACAAACGCAGTGATCATCGTTAATATCTGAAATAAATGTATAACACTATCAAAAACAATAGCATAAAACAAATCTGTTTGTTACAGAATAAAATAGGCTACTATTCCAAATAACGTTAACGTTACTGGCCAGCAGGAAGACGTCTCATGCTCTTTAGTTAACTTTAAGTCATCAAAAAACATTAATTAAGCAGTGTTTCTCAACTGGTGAGTCGCAAAAACGTTTTGAGTGGGTCGCGGAGTGTGCAGTCAAAGAAACAATAAACGTAAGTTAATTCTGTTTTTTTCTGACTCTAGACTATTATTTTGAAAGACGTGCGTGAAAGCGGTTGACTCTTCTATCAGTACCTGAGAAAAACGCTTTTTCCTCATTCAGTATCTACGGTCAAATGAGATGTTGTCAAGTTTTATGTCAGTGTCATTATTCTAATGTTATTTTTATAACTTGTTATAAAATAAAATTTCCCTCAGCTAAAGAAAAAACAAACTTTCCAGTCCTGTCAATCATATCGTGCTCTTTGCGCACACTCTTCAATTACACGTGCAAATTTACCATGGTAACAGACCTTATTAGTGCATTTGTGGGTGTTATTATAGCACAATTCTTTACACCTTACTTCGGACCTCACTAATTTTCAAACCCTGGTTACGGCCTTGAATATAACATGAAAAATGTCTGTATATTGTTTATATATATATATATATATATATATATATATATATATATATATATAAACACACCTTTAGCCCTGAATTGAAAAGTTTTGCTTTGAAAAAATCTCCTCCATATCTTTTCTGGTTTTTGTTGTAGTCTCTGGCTGTGATAGTAACAGAGATCTTTTCTCCCACTTTGTAACTCTCTTTGAGTCCCACAATAGAGAAAGATGAGTGGACTGGACTTGTGCTCTGAGTCAGATGAGTGATTTGATCTGGAATAGGCCAGTCCAGAGCCTTCTGTAGTCTTCCCCACTCCTCATCACTGATTCCCATGTCAGACGCAGATATTATGGATGAATTGCTATTTCGAGGAACTGGTTTCGGTCTGGGGGGCTGGATTTGTTTGATGTGGGTCCCACCATTCACTGCCCATAGAGCCTGAGACAAGACCAGAATATCATTCACACTAAATTCCATTAATTTCTACATGCAAATGGTTAATGTTTTTTGTAGATACACTTAATCATTCACAAACTATAATTCTCACTATTAACAAACCATTAATAAAGCCTCAATAAACTCCTAATTTGCTGCATAATAATAGTTAGTAAGGTAGTTGTTAAGTTTAGGTATTGGTTAGGAATAGATATCTAGAATATGATTGTGTATAATAAATGCTTTATAAGTACTTATAGACAGCCAATATGTTAATAAAAGGCATGCAAATAAGCAGCTTGTTAATAGTGCACTCTAAAAAATCGCACTGTAAAATAACAGTAATCTACTGGCAGCTGTGGTTGCCAGCATTATACTGTTATTTTATAGCTCTCTACCGTTAATTTACAGCTCTTCATTTTTACAGTATGTTACCGTTATTATACCATGTGGTAACTCATTTTATTTTGGAAACCAATGGCTTAAAAAAAAAAAAAAAACGATTGTTTATATGGCGTTAGTACAGTGAACTTTTTTAATTTGAGTCCACTAAGAAGAAATATTTCTTAATATAAACCCACAAACACTTAAAGTGTAATAAGAAAGCAACCGACTTTTACTCAAATCTTTATAGATTGTCATTAACTAACAAAAGCACAAATTTGTGTAACAAAGTGCTTAGTAAAGAGATATCACTATATCAGCAATTCCATAATTACTGTCTTTAAATAAAGCAGCAAAACCTCAGTGCTTGCGGCTCATCATTGCCTGAAGCACAAGCTCTACTCTCCAGCACAATGGTCACCCACAAAACTAAATTAAACTAACAGATCTCTCTTGTACAAAAACACACCAGTTAGGCACAATTAAATATTTACTCTCCTTACCAGTTAACGACTTTGCATAATTGTATTTCTATGAACATTCACTAATATTTTAGAGAAAATAACTTGATTTGCTTAGTAAATCTGACTGTTGTGTTTTACAGTATATTACTGTTTTTTCTTGAATTAACAGTAATCTACTGGCAGCTCTGGTTGCCAGCATGTTACTGTTTTTCTACAGTGTGTTGCCGTAAATTAATTACAGTTTATTACTGTTAAATTACATTTCATGCAGTTTTTTTTTTCATTGTGCATCTTTAACCCTTTAAAACCCACAGCAAAATCCTCAGTTTTAAATGAACACTTATAATGTGTCAACACTACAGAGTGTTTGAGTTAATGAGATAATTATATGATTGATCACGTTCTGATTGAGCATTAGTGATGAACACCAGCTGTTAACAAACAAAATCGCTGAAGATAAACACGACTTCAGCCACAGCCTTAGATGAAATCAACTGAAATAAAAGAAGACATTAAATCTCTCAAGATCTGATTAAACTCCTAAAACTGCATTACCAGCTTCACTTATTACCACACTGAATTTATTTCTGTCAGACGTCTACAGAAGAGAGTTGAAGAGGTTTAGACGTTGTTGTTTTTTTTGTTTTGTTTTTTTCACTACCACGGTGGAGATCAGTGTTTACTTTAGCTGGGCTCTTGAACCTTGACATTTTAAAGCTATTTTTTTGTTGTTGTAATTATGTGTGTTTGCAAAATGCTGGTTATGGTAAAAAAAAAAAAAAAAAGAAAGACAAGAAAAGAAAAGAAAAAATCTAGAGTTGTCTATGGTTTGGTAATGACACAGGTTTTATCCAGTGTCTTTTCTTTCATTGAATATTGATGCTAGATTTAAAAAAAAACAACAACTGAGCATTCAGTTATGAAAACACCACTCATTTAAAAAAAACAACATCTTTGGTATAGTTTAGATACACACATCAAGCATCACGTATGAACAATGTTGATATCTCAACAATGATGAGGTTTTGTGCTGATACCCAGCATGCATTGCAGCATGAAGCTTTCTAATTGTCACCATTGTTGAGATTCATGTGCTGATTCTTCATGTCTCCATTTGAGTATAAATGCTACAGTAGTTTTAAAAAATATCTATTGAATCTTTTTTTTTTCTTGATTGCCACGTTGCCAAAAAATCTGCTGCACAGCAAAATCCCCAATCTTAATTTAACACTCTAAGTGAGGACACATATAGACACTGAAGCAGTGTTGAAGTTAATGAGATAATTAGGTGATTAACAAAGTGATGATTGATCATTATTGAAGACACCTGATGCTAATAAGCAGAATCACCAAAGGAGAAAAACAACATTTTTAAGCAACCATTATAGAGGTTGATGTTTGCATTAGTTAGGCTCTTGACCCTTACATCTTCAATATTAGGTCTTGTTTGATTGCAATTGCTGAGTTATAACAGCCAGACAAGCCAAGAGTAAAAGTCATCAGGTGGCATTGACTGTGCTTGACATAATCATCATATAGTGCCTTGAGTATTTGACATAGTATTTCCTTACAGACAAGAAACGTTGAACAAAAGAGAAATCAATTTTGGCATAATCAGACAGATGATGAAAATAAGAGCTTGTTTAATTTTAGACACACAGACATGAAGAATCAGCGTGAGAACCACAACAACGGTGACCATCAAAAAGCATGTTGTAACCAATCAGAACTCATCCATAACTCCCATCATGCATTGCGGCATGAATAAATTATGAGAGTTCAGAGTTGATCTGTTTATCTGAATATCCCATTTGTCACCATTGTTGAGGTTAATGGGCTGGTTCTTGATATCTATGTGTGCCGATGTGAAAGACTTTTTTTTAAACAGGTTGTAAAAAAAATATATTCAAAAAGTATAGGAAGTGCTGGATCTTCTATATCTTGTAAAGGCTATTACAATAAGCAAAAAAACAAAAACAAAGCTAATAGATTATACATTTGGTGATTCATGTCAAACAATGAATATGTTAAAACATAATCATCACCTGATGACATGAGCTTATGTCTGGCTGTTTTAACTCAAATACAGCAGCCAAACGCCCTAATATTGAAGATCTAAGGGTCAAGAGCCTAACTAATGCAAACATTGACCGCTATAATGGTTGCTTAAAACTTTTGGTTTTCTCCTTTGGTGATTCTGCTGATTAACATCAGGTGTCTTCAATAATGATCAATCATCACTTTGTTAATCACCTAATTATCTCGTTAACTTCAACACCTTCAGTGTCTATATGTGTCCACACTCTGAGTGTTAAACTAACACTGGGGTTTTTTCTGTGTGCTGTAACACACTTGGTGGAAAAAACAACAACATATAGATCATGTTCATGCTCAACTAAAAATAGCCAGCATCAACTGACCAGCATTACTGCAACTAATGCATCATAAAAACCCATTTACAGCAAAAATATCTATGTTTAAATATCAAGAGTCAGGAGCCCAATTAAATTAAATCAAACACTGATCTCCACAATGGTATCGTCAAAAAAAAAAAAAAACACATCATCATCTAAACATCTGTTCATTCTCAATAAGATCTTCTATAGACATCTGACAGAAATACAATCTGTCCGGTTAGAAATGCGTGAAGTTGGTAAAGCTGTGTGTTGAGTTGTTTAAATTTTCAGTTGATTTCATCTAAGGCTGTGGCTGAAGTCAGTTCTATAGTTCTTGTGTTTGTCTTGTTTCTCTGTCAATCAGTGATTCTGCTCATTAACAGCTGCTGGTCGTCAGTGTCTGAAGTCACTCATTAGTTTTCATTATCTCTGTAAGGTGGACTATATTAGTAAACTCATGTAGGGAATCGGGAATGAGGGTGTAGAGTTGGATTTGAAACACAGTCTCTGAGTGTCGATTTTGAACGCTGTTAATTCACGATACATAGCAGCAGGCTACTTTTCGATATTGACAAATAATACCCAGAATGCACTGTTTTAATGGAAAACAGCATGTTACTGTCAAAATTTGGCCGTTTTTTTACAGCAATTTTTAACAGTGTGAGAATCGGTCCCTGTACTAAAGTGTTACCAAGAGTTTTCTTTACACAAGAAGTCAAAACGAGCAAGTTGTTTGTATATAATTGTGTCAAACATTCCATCCACTTCCCCACCACTAATTATGAGAATATTTAAAGCTGACTTTTTTATTGTTAACATAACTGCTATACCTGCTTACAGGAGCAGTGATAATAGAAATTGAAAGCCAAACAAAAGACCTTTACACAACCCCTCCCTTCATTGCTCCACTCCGAAAATAGCAAACACAATATCCAACACAGGCATCAGACAATTAAAGAGAACGCAAATAAATGAGTAATTTATGTGTGAAGCACAATTCATGAGCCAAGTGTGCTGTGCATGCAAACTATTTAACATGTTTCAACTAGCATATTCACACAGGATTAGTATTACCTCCAGTCATTTGTAATAATTGTGGTGCTTGTCTGTGACCTCAATCCCATGCAAATTGGCCATGTCTGTAATTTGTAAATGTAACCCCTACACCCGGGTCCTACTCGCACCCACTCCGAGCAGGTCTCGAACCGAGGTCTCCGGCATGGGAGGTGGGCGCACTAACAAGGAAGCCTAAAACTGTAGCCACTAGCGTCAGTCGCTAGTGCGCCTCTTGAGATCAGGGGAGTGAGGTTTACCTGCACAGCACCTGCTATCTGGTGTGAAGCCGCAACACTGGTTTTATCACTTGCCCACTGCAGCACCGCCTGCTACCATCGTTTTGATTTTTTATAGTAATAAAAATAATTTAGTTCAGTGAGAGAACAGAAAGTACAATTAAAAACTGAACATGGCTGCTCAATACAGTCTGACAAGAAGTGAGAGGTGTGATTCGAAAGTTTCGAAACAAAATGCAAAAGTGCCTGTTTGGCAATATTTTGTATTTTGAAAAATATCCAAACTTGACTTTTGCCGTTTATCTAAGATAGGTAGTTTTTTTTTTTTTAAACATTCGTTTCTCATTTAATTGGTTCCACAGTGTTTGCTGATTTTTACTTTTATTTAAACTTGTAATTTATTTATTTTATTTGACTTCAATGTGTATGCCGTGTCTCTCCGAGCTTTCTAATTCATTTTGCCATCTACTTTTCTTATTTATTTGAGTCCATGTTAGCCTACTTTTTTCAGTTTTGTATAGGGTACCTTGAACTTTGTGTAAGTTATTTGTTATTTTTTATAAGGCGTAGCATATTGCATGGTGTATTTTTATTTGTTTTGTTAATAAAGGTTATATGATTTGTATAGGCTAAAGTTTGACGTTGTAGGCCAATTCAATGAATTGATGCTGAATTGACGCTAATATAAAAGTGAAATTAAAAAGCGGATGGTACTTTTAAAAGTAAGAGAGGAAAAATTCAGACAAAGTAAAAACTAACAATTGCTTTACGCTAAATTGTCTAAAATTTTGAAATTAAAAGTACGCTGTTTAAAAGTGATGGAAAGCGAGGAAATCATTGTTGTCACACATCGATTTACCTGATGGGAAAACTTTCTCACCACCACAACCCTACCATCCGGGTCACGGCACCAATGTAACCCCCACACCTGGGTCCTACTTGCACATATCTACTGTCACATTTGCCACAGTATTTTACTCAATTTTGGGATTCCTTTTTGCAAAGTCGCATTAAAAAAACGCAGGTCGCAGGTTTTTGGGGGGCTTATTTTAAAAACTTGACAAGCAACTTTGTTTCTTTAAATTTATGTTCAATGTTTTTTTTTTTTTTTTTTTATTAATTTTCTGCAATATATTGTTGACACTGTCTGCTTGCAAGTAAAAGCCAATCAGTGCAACAATTAATGTGCTGTAGGTTTGGCTTTATTTTTCATTGCACATAGCCCCTCCTCCTTATTGGAGTAAAATCATATTTAAGCTGCATATTAATGTTAGTAGATGTAAATAAACAAACAAGACCACCAACAGAGATGTACAGAAATGGAGGAAACATGGTAGGAGGTGAACAGTGCAGGGGAGTAAAAGGACCTAATTTCATTTGTAAAATATTTTTATAATGTATTAATCATTAGAAGTAATACTTATAGTGTCAGGTTCATGGACTGTTTTTCCCCCTGTGGTTCCTATGTTTTGGTTTCTTCCTGTGTCTCCCCCTATTGTTCAGTTTGGTTCAGTTTTGAGTTTCCCCCTTTGCCCATATTTGGACTTCCCCCTCATTATCATGATTTGTATCACCTGTCCTTGTTTAGGACCCCTTTTGCCACTCCTTAAATATTTGTTTGTTCCCCATTTACCTACTCCGGTCTTGAAGTTACGTCATGGTTTTTGCATTCCTGGATTTCTGTTTGTTTTTCATTAAATACGTGTTTGTTTCGTACTCCTTGTGTTTTCCGATGGCTCCTCACCCCCAGCTCACCGTGACATATAGTAGATACATGGTTTGAGTTTTTTATTATTATTATTATAAACATGTGGCTATATTAAAGCTCCTCTTAGTTTTCTTGTCTTGTTTTATTCTCCTTTTCCATCTCCATGACTATTCTGCTCGCAGGTGATCGTATAGTGTGTGATGATTTGTTTGATGATTTTTATAGAATAACTTCTGTTTTTGCTCTTGAAAGTGGTTCCAGGGCTCATTTATTGATCATAAACAATAATATAATAATATTGGGCTTGTTTGGGCGTGTTTTCAAAGTTGTGGTTGCTTATGTAGCTTGCTTTATTGTCGGCAATGCTATACATTGTGTGCAGAACATTTTTAAATATAAAAATTACATTCTAAAAAACGGCTTGCTTATAATTTTAAATCAAAAATAAAAATTGCTAAATATGATTTAAAGCAAAAACAAGTGCACAGATGAAATGTTAAGAGGTAGAGTAGGTGTTGTTGGAGAGTCTAGCAGACCCAGCCCAACCCAACCCAAAAACAAACCAAACAGGAAAGTGAGATTGTCTAATGGGGTGTTCTTTTTTAACACATCCTTTATAAGAGTGTATTGTTATTGCTCTCGTAAAACACATTTAAACATTTAAATTTAATGTCTAACAAGAAAAAATCTAAACTAACTTTAGTCAAAATAATTGTGCTCTGTCTGTATGACACACCCAGCACTCATTCAGTGAAGTCTGAAGTTTATGGAGACTGTGAGCGGTCAGGACAAGCCTGTGTGCCAAACGGAAATAAACATGTGATATTATAATATTTAACCCTGAAATAACTACCCATATGTGAAACTCAAGTATAAATATCAACATACAAATACATTGATTCCTGCTAAAACCTATTGATTTTACTTAGAAAGGAAAAATACAATTACCAATTACACAGATGCGTACTCGCATTCAAATTCTGCATTTTGTTGGCTAATTTAATGCCACACAACTTTAGTTAGGTAGATAGAAATATAATTTGTTTCATCATTACATTAACCTCTGCTTTAAAATATCTTACAAACTTACCAAACAGAATGAGGTCCAAAGAAAACATGCCTGTAGTAATACACATTGTCGTAACCTGCAGACTGATAATACATGAATGATCAATTTCCAAATCCTTCAAAACATGAAACCATTAACCCATAATATGACAATTGTAATAATATCCATAAACTCTGATTACCTGGTGCATTTGATTTCTGTGTGGATGGCATGACCATGGTTAAGTCTGTTGTTCTCCTGTTTCACGTCAGCTTGTGAGTGAACAACATGGACGTACGGCTCTGAAAACAAGGTGTTCCCACAAAGGATTTGCATGCAGTTGAACAAACACGATTTCGATTTCTGCCTTCAATGAATGTGGGTTAGTGAAGATTCTTCCTTCTTGCTCACGGAACTAAAATACAACTGAAAAAAAAAAGCAGGAACACAAGAGCAGGAGTGTAAAAGGAGTGTAAACATAATTATTCTTTTATAGCAAGGAAAATATGCCACAAGAAAGACACTGATAAAAAAATGTTGTAAACGGCTAGTGCTGTGAATTAATTATTACTGCTGTCACTGGTGCGGTACTTTTTCAACAGACATACCATTGTACTTTATTTGGCACTATTAATATCTAAATGGAAAATATGGTAAAAATAAAGGTGCTTTAAAAGGTTCTTCACAGCGATGCCATAGAAGAACCATTTTGGTCCCACAAAGAACCATTCAGTCAAAGGTTCTTGAAAGAACCATCTCTTTCTTACCTTTTGATAATCTGAGAGATAATCTGCCACAAAGAACCATTTGTGAAACAGAAAGTTTCTTCAGATGTTAAAGGTTCTTTATGGAACCATTTAGACAAAAAAGTGTCTTCTATGGCATCGTGAAGCACCTTTATTTTTAAGAGTGTATGTATAGAACATACAGAAGTGGCTTGGCTCTCTTTTTCTTTTTCTTTTTTATTAGTATTAATTTGTACTATGAGTACAGTGGAGAAATTGTATAAAGTTTAACTGTATGCTGGCAATAAAGATTATTTTTTATATGATTAAACGATTTATTAATAAATCATTAACAAAAATTATACAATGCTAATGGCTTATCAGTTAATGTACAAACGTTCAATTCATTTGATCTTTTTTTGTTCGTTAGTTTGAATGCTAACAAATATAATCAAACTTCAGTTCACATATTCCCTAATGCTCCTTTTTACATTTACAAATGTAAAAACAAAAAATAGCTCAATTAGTCACTTTACAAACTATTCATGTTAACATATTATTCATTAACTCATAATGACACTCTGCACAGGTCATATATTTGGTCTCCGTTTGTTGTGTAGAGTGTTACTATTTAGGTCCTTCCTGGTATCCAGTAACATTTTGGCTTCATAATGTTTGGGGGGAAAAAGGTACATTTTTAGCATTCTACCAAAATAGTGACTTGTTTAACTATTATGAATACATATTGGTCAAGCTCAAGGACTCAATAATAATAAATGATAATAATTATGGGTTGATTGTTGGGACGCTGGCAGTAAAAGTATTCCACCCTTTTAGGGACATTTACGTAGTTGTCACAAAATGTTAATAATGTAAATGTTAAACAATAATAAGCTTTTCTTGGATAGTATATGTTTCTTACGCCATAATAGTATTTGTTTTATTATTCTTAAAACAATAACAAACAATTGTTAATGATATGTATTGATTATTAAGAGACAAAGGGATGGCAAATTATACTAAAATCTAGCTATACGAAAATATGCTGTTAATGCTCCTCACCTCACAACACAAGACAAAAATATGCCAAACATGTAATGTTGCGGTCAAATTATTATATAAGATGGATTATCTAACAGGTTGGAATGGAGCATAACAGTGTGGACCTCCAGTGTTAACAGGTTCTAACAGCTTTGCGTAATTTTCCTGCATGGTTTGCCAACTTTGGCAAACACGGTGTAGTGCCTGGAGCCCATCAGACATGAAATAACTAGTTATATTCCTTAAATGACTTCTCCCCCGATTATCTCCATGATTAACACCTAGGTGCTATGAGCCAGACCTCTGGTCACTATCCAGCTCATCCCCCCACCATCAAGATAAGACTCTTACAGAAATGCAGATACACTTTCCTTATTCAGACATACAGTCCCACATACAGTTATATAGAAATGTACACATATCAATGTGTTACCTTTTCTTATATTGTTGTTTCTGTTATGTATGTCGGCCTCAAACATTAATCCGCAATAGGTGAATTATTGTGCATGCTAAGACTCTCACATTTAAAATCACTCAGTCAACAGAGAAGATACATAGATCATGTTTGGTGTCTATGAGCAGCATTTATTATTCCCTAAATGTTAATGTTTGTGGCATCTTAATAACTCCTTGCTTTGTAGGTATTATTGAACTTTTGGAAGTTTTGTGGCAAAACAACCAGTCAGCTTCCACATGCGAAACACCATTGTGAGAGACAAAGACTTTCAATCTTCCCTCCAAAACTCAGATCAACCGGATTGGACAAGGTCCAACTGTGGGCGTGAACGACCTACAGGTTTATAAGCCTTCCCTTTTTTTTTTATAAGCCTTGGAGATGAGGCCTGCATTTAACACCATGCGGCCTAAAAACCTTTTTCAAGGCCAGGCAGACCAAGGAACCCTCAAGGAATTGAAAAGGACTTTCTGAACTGAACACATACGGAACCAATGCACAACAACAAAAGCTTGCAAGTATCCGTTCTTTCTACAAACGTAGATAGCTGCGTTTAAGGCGTTTTATGAAAAACGATTTCAGGTTGTTCAGAACCGTTCAGTCCTGTACCATGAAACTCTCTCTCTCTCTCTCACTCTCTTTTCTCTCTCATACTCTCTCTCTCACGCGTTCTCTGTCTATTTATGTTTTATGTACGTTTGTCTATGTGCGATCGTTTGTAAGTAGAATAGTTTAATAAACAACCATATATTCACATATAATGATTCTCTGTGCTGAATGCTTACATTTCCATAGTCACTTAAACTGTTTCGATCTCATATTGCTACCTTAAGCCCTATTCTGTTCAATTGTTTTAACTCCGTTCTGATTAGTAAAATACGTTGCCGTGACGACGAGCCAACGTCAGAGTAATGGGTATCACTGAACAATTTGCTGGACAAAGAAACCAGTCGATATCATTATTACTGTTACTGATCAGAAACTGGAAATTGCGTATATTTAATGACGATTATTATACACAATTTCCTGTGAGTTAAACTACTTTCCCTGACTGAAATGTATGTTTTAAATAACTCATTTCATCCTATTCATTGGTCAAATAAGACCAGGTGGAGATTTGCAGTGCACATGTGATGAGAGAAACAGTCTCATGCATGTACACACATATATTGATCATCTTAAATTCTTTGAGCTAACCAAAATTCTCTACAACGGGTTGTAGTGTGTGAAACTGCACCTACATAATATTGTTTTAAAGCCGTATCACAATCAATCATGACAACATTTTTCTAGAAAGCAGTCTAACAAAAGTAGAAGTTTACACTAATAAAACACCCAGTACAATGCACTGTGTAGTATAAAAATGTCATGATTTCATCAGTATTGTGCCTGCTTGTATGCGTGCTTAAGTCTGTGTAACGCATGCTTTCATATCTGTGTGTTTATGTTGTATGCGTGTAAGTGTGGTTGAAAGCAGGCATGTGTTTATATGCACTTCTGCCTACAATTTCTCACATTAAGCAATGTATTATCTTTTACAGTTTTTACTGTAATCATTTTGTCACAAATTTCAGAACCTTGATGTCATTTTTCAAAACTCTAGACAAAAAACTCAAAATAGTCATTATTATTAAGGCAATGTTCAAAACTTTGCATGTTTGCGTTCATATCTTTAAATGAGCCTTGCATTTTTAGAATAATTCGTTCAAGTAACTTATTTATCATGAAATAACATTGATCATGAAATATCAGTAACATTACTTTAGATCACTCACACACAAGATACCCATAGTTTCACTGTGTAGTTGATGATGATTGTACTACAGTACCATTATTATTGCAAACAGTTGTACAAAACACATGATGCAGGTTTTATTATGGTTCTACATATCCATACATCATTGTAATAGACTAGAGAGAAAAGTACAGACAATGAATCATTAAATAAAATGTGAAAATTATTGATAAAATCATTTTTCAAAAACGTTTTGGTGTTAAGTCGTGCCATTTTAAACTGGTTATTTGAGTTAAATGAACAAATGATCTTCGGTTGTTGTGTTGTATCCAAGCATTTGGAAAAAGTGTTAAGTGTGCATTTTGTTAATCGGTTGTGATTTATTGTCTAGAAAAATGACCCAATATTACTTCAAAAATTATGGTAACACTTTCTATGAAGCCCCTATTTATAATACATTATAAGGGTATTTCTAAGGCATTATAATGAATGCATAATGCATTATAATAAACCTTATAATATGTTATATTTTCTCATAAATACTCATAACAACAATTATAATACATTATAATACTTGAGTATTTGAGGTTATAACTTTTAAGATTATGATTATTTATAACACACATATTTATTCTACCTAATTTACAATGGACTATATCATATTACATTAATTTTTTTCATTTATATTATATTTTATTTTGATGGTCCCCTTAGTCTATTGACTATACGCAACTTTTCAACTACATGTCAACTAACACTCCTTAGAGTATTAGTAGACTTAGGTTAAGGTTAGGCTAGGTAGTAGAAGGTTTACATGCTTGCAAAGTTACTTATAATCAGTTTGTCATTTGGGGAACCAAAAATACAGTGTTAGCATATATTTTGCATACTAATTTAAAAATTATTACATGTTAGCATATATTTTGCATACTAATTTAAAAATTATTACATAAAAATTACCGTTAGCTGACATGCAGTTGCAGAGTTGCTTATAAAAAGCTGTCTAAAGGGTACCATCAAAATAATCAAACTGATAATACTAATGTGTCATATTACACATTTATCTCATCTAATACCTGATCTTATGGCTCTTTGAGAAATATTATTATAATTACTTATAAGTGGTCTTTGTATGCTTTAAGTAAAGTGACATGAGAAACATGGCAAGATATGAGACTTATAATATGTTATAACTATGGAGGAGGTAATCATACTGTTAAAAGCTATAACCACAAATAAGTAAAACATTATAATACATTAAGACTGTTCTTATGAATAGTCATAAGATGATACAACATATTATAAGTTTTTTTATAATGTATTATTAATGTATTATAATGCCTTAAGAATACCCTTATAATGTATTATAAATACAGGCTTCGTAGAAAGTGTTACCAAAATTATTGTAAAAAAAAATATAACACAATTGAAAACACACTGAAATGATTGAAAAAAGGACATTTTTGATGATCTGTTGCAAGATTAGTTTTTTAAAGTTTACCACTTGGTTGCACCAGTAAAAAAAAAGAAGCATAACCATAAAAAAAAGTAACCAAATTGTAGGTGGAAACCCGCCAAGGTTATCAAACAGGTTTGTTAGAAGCAGAATTACCATATTCAGTTGGTTTATTTGCTCATATGTTTGTACAGCTGCCCCAAAGGTTTTGAGCAGGGGATGTTTCCCAACAGTTAAGTCCTATTCTCACTCTTATACATTAAAATATGGGAGTTATATACAGTTACATTATATACAGTATCTCACAAAAGTGAGTACACCCCTCACATTTTAGCAACCATTTTAGTATACCGTCTCAAGGGACAGTACTATAGAAATGAAACTTGGATATATCTTAGAGTAGTTAATGTGCAGCTTGTTTTTACCATCATCTGACAATTACTCAACATACAGCCATTATTGTCAAAATATCTGGCAACAAAAGTGAAAACACCCTAAGTGATAACAGCAGTATGTTTAGATTAGATCAGATTAGATTCAACTTTATTGCCATTACACATGTACATGAACAAATACAAGGCAACTAAATGCAGTTAGGTCTAACCAGGAGTGCAATAAGCAGCAAGTGTGGGATATAGGTATAATTTATAAGTTATAAGTGCACTAAATTGCAGGTAGATATGAACATAATATACAGGTTGCTGTTTTTACAGGTGCAGGAATTTACAAATAGACATGTGTAGATATAGATTTATCACAAATTTACAATATGTATATGTGCAATGGAAATGTGCATTTACAAATGGGTATGTACTGTGTAGTGCAAAGAATATTAAATAGTGCAATGGTAGTGGGGAGAGTGTGGGGTGTGTGAGGGGGCAGAGTTGTCAGTGGGGGGCAGAGTTCAATAAGGAGACAGCACACTGCAACAAGTCGGTTTGCATAGGCGTCGTCCCAGAAAGAAGCCTCATCTGAAGCTGCCTCACAAGAAAGCCCACAAACAGTTTGCTGAAGACAACCTGTTCAAGAGCATGAATTACTGGAACCATGTCCTGTGGTCTGATGAGACTATAAGATAAACTTGCTTGGCTCAGATGGTGTCCAGCATTTGTGGCAATGTCCTGGTGAGAAGTACCTAGACAATTGTGTCTTGCCTACAGTCAAGCATGGTGGTGGTAGCATCATGGTCTGGGGCTGAATGAGTGCTGCTGGTACTGCGGGGCTGCAGTTCATTGAGGGAAACATAGATTCCATTATGTACTGTACATTCTGAAGCAGAACATGATGCTTTCTAGCAGGATAACGATCCCAAACACACCACCAAGATGACAACTGCCTTGCTGAGGAAGCTGAAGGTGATGGGGAGGCCAAGTATGTCACCAGACCTGTACCCTATTAAGCATCTGTAGGGCATCCTCAAGCGTAAAGTGGAGAAGCACCATGTGTCTAATGTTCAGCAGCTCCGTGATGTCATTATAGAGGAGTGGAAGAGGATCCCAGGAACAACCTGTGCATCTCAGGTCATTTCCATGTCCAGGATGATTACGGCAGTGCCAGATAACAATGGTACTAATACAATATATTGACACTTTGGACAAGTTCACTTACTCACTTTAGTTGCAAGCTATTTTGACAATAATGGCTGTATGTTGAGTAATTTTCAGGGGACAATGAATCTATACTGCTATACAAGCTGTACATTGCCTCTTCTAAAATCATTTCCAAGTTTAATTTTATAGTATTGTCCCTTGAGAAGATATAGATTAACGTATAAGATATAAGAATAAATGGTTGCTGAAATGTGAGGGGTGTACTCACTTATGTAACATAATCAGGCATAGCATCATGACCACTGACAGGTGAAGTGAGTAACACTGATTACTTCTTCATCACTGCACCTTTTAGTAGGTGGGATATTTTAGGCTGCAAGTGAACATTTTGTCCTCAAGGTTGATGTTTTAGAAGCAGGAAAAATGGTCAAGCTTAAGGATTTGTGCAAGTTTGACAAGGGCAAAATTGTGATGTTAGATGACTGGGTGGGAGCGTCTCAAAACTGCGGCTATTGTGGAGAGTTCCCCGTCTGCAGTGGTCAGTATCTATCAAAAGTGTCCAAGTGAAGGAACAGTGGTGAACCAGCGACAGGGTCATGAATGCATTGTACATTGAATGCATGTTTTAAATTTGTACATTTATGTCATTAAAACAGTGACACCTGCTGACAGACACCGTGCTGAACGTGCCAGCTTAAGATAATAAGGAAATTACGTCTCTTTCTTTGCCAAGTGCATTCCAATCGCACCCACATGCCCTGCTCACTCCAAAGTCTAAACTCCAAGAAAGTAAAGCATAGGGATGATCACTTCCATTTGGAATTTCTCCGTGAAACGTTCGGTATGAATCTTCAGGTGGAGTCTCCTGAGAGAGTGACAGACACCACCCCCTCCCCCCTTAACGCATCCACCGACTGTTCACTTTGGAGTGGACTTTGAGATTTGTAACTTTTTACAACTTTTTTTTTATTTATTTTTTTTTTTTAAGCCCATACATATAACCACACCCTGGCCAAGGTTCAACAAGTGAAAACGCATAATAGGACCCCTCCAAGGATGCTGTGATTTTATTTGATTGTACTAAAGCATAAAATGCCATTTGAAGTATGAAAAGATTTCCAAATAAAAAAAAGTACATCTACAAACTAATATAGTCATGTACGATCTCGTATAAAGTTTTAAAAAATTCTGCCTGTTCTGTGTATTTAAAAATATTGTACAGTATATTGCCCTTTTAATAGATTCTATTGTAGCACTGCAGTTCGTTTCTTTTTATTTGCACATCTGACAAGCAGATGTCCTCAGCATGTGCTATTCAGAACAGTGAATCATTTTACAAATTAATTAATTCAGTTCGATTCAATTCAGAAACTTCCTTTCTCCCATCACTAGTCTTATTATAATGTATCAACAAAACAACCCAGCGTTCAAGGCCCTCTACAGGCGAATCTTCAGCTACATTACTCCTGGTTCACACAAATGTTTTCTCTATCTACTTCATCTTTGGTGCACGTAAGGTTAAAAACTTGTATTTCAGGGATTGTGGGGATCAGCTTGTCAAATGTCACTTGATATGAATAAGTAGCTTTCTACTGGATAGGGTCACATGGAGTCACATGATCACACAGTCAACACTACAGTATAGAAAATAACTGATTGTATATTTGATACACTTTTATAAATAATAGCAGTTTGGAACAACAATAACTTTCTTTTTTACTATAGCATAAAATGATACCTGCGTTGCTTCCTCATAACTAAAGTTTATTTTTTATTTTTATTTTTATTTATTTTGTTATCTTATGAATTTTTAATTCTAAGAACTTTTAATTCAGATGCTGGCCTTGTTTCACTTCTCTATTGTCACTCTATTGACATCTTGTGAAACTGTTAATATAGGCATAGATACAGTTTCCTCTGTAGCGAGAGAGGTGAGAAAACAAGACATGTCAAAACTCAGATTAACTGATCAGCTCATAAAGACTCCAAGGTCTCAAATGTGTGTGTCAGATAACCAATAAACCAATAACCAATACATATCAGCATCTCTACACACTGATATGAAGTTTATCTCAGTTAAACTTTTGCTTGCTGGTTTTCTAATGATGCATTTGTGATGAAGGCCTTGTTTAAACTCTATTTCCGCTATATGGTGTGTTAAACTAATTTTAAATGTGTCATTCAGAGTGATAAAACCACAGTGCTGGCTTCATCCTGATCATTCGTTGTGCTGTCACTGGTCTTGAGTGTTGGTGAAACGGGTAAGAACATGATTTTATAATTATTTTGTAGATTTATTCAGTAATTTTTTTTTATTTCTATTTATTTTTCATGAGTAATAACAGTGATAAACTCTTTAAAGTGACTTCACATTGTGTCTCTAACAGAAAACGATGTTTATATATATATATATAACTTTAGAAATATTAACTAGCGCAAAAATGTGACTGCTACTCATAGTATGTATACCGTAAATAAATACAGATGTGGTTAAAACATTGTTTGGCTGATTCTGGTGCCATCAACATCATTATATTCCTGTGTGCTTAACACAGGAATATATTGGTCAACAAGTTACACCACAAAGACCAAGCTGGTAAAGCAGCTTCACCAGCCCAAAAAACATAAACCAGCTACAAATTTCAAGTGGGTTTTCAGCAGGAAAGACCATTTTTAGGCCAAACTAAGTAGAGTGGATGCATATTATGGGATGAAGAAATGGTCTACTAACAAACAGAGAAATATTGAGTCTGTTTAAAGGGGTCATCGGGTGCAAAACTAACTTTTACATGTAGTTTGAACATTATTGTGTGTTGGTAGTTTGTGTACACAACCACCCTACAATGATAAAAATCCACCCAGTGGCGTTTTTTTAATCTTTAAAAGTAATATCCCCTTTTTAAAATGAGCTCATTCTCAGCTTCTTGTCGTTGTGACGAAACACATTTGATTGACATGAGCGTCTTACCTTAGCCCCGCCCTCACCGAGCTGAAACAGTCCAAATACGATCACCATTGTGTGACTCAGGTGCAGAGGAAGACTCTACTTGAGTGATTGAGGTGTTCTGTCGTTGGATGTAATAATGAACATAGCAGTCGTCATTTACTACCGACATCTGAGCCGCTGAAGATGCAGAGGTTTAACGTTACTATTGTTTTTAAATGGAAAGCGTTATTCCCGATCTACATCTATCTTTGTGCGAATTGTTCCTGATGCAGTTTCACCCACAGCAGAAATGAGTATAAGGGATTTTTTATGCATCTTTGCAAATGGCCTTTCTTAATAATGTGCTTGTTGGCAAGTTTCACCGATAAACGCAGCTAAATGCAGCTAAATAAAGTAAACATTATATTTCTCTTAATCCCAGAGAGGGGCGGGGCATTTAAAGGGGCTTAATGTCTTAAAATGAGCTGAAATTTTGCAGAGCTGATTTTGACAAGGTGAAGGGCTGTTGTTTTTTTACACTACTGTTGAGAATTTTTAACCAAAGTATATTAGAGACTTTTCATTAAGACCCTAAAGAATCATATGAACTTGTGGAAGATGGGCATCCGATGACCCCTTTAAAGGGGTCATGACTTAGAATTATTTCATTAATTTAATATGTTCCTTGAGGTTTACTTGTACTGTTCATTTTTTTCTTTTCTTTTTTCCCAAAAAATGAATAATTAAATATGTGGGAAAAAATATGATTTTCAACCCTCATTTTGACCCTGTGTATTAAACGACCTGTTTTAAGGGGCGTGTCCTTTAAGGTTTGTCAGTAATCTACCATCTGCCCAATATAATCTGCCAAATAATTTACTTACAGTTTGTGATGCAGCTGCAGTCAGACCTAGTTCCGCTAGATCTAGATCTAGTTCTTTTAACAAATGTTTCTTTGTGAACTCTGCATGACACTGTGATAATATCAAGCAAATGAGCTGTTTATCATTTGTCCTATTAACGAAAGACTTAATCCTGATTTATACATGACATGTCTCCATACCGGGAGCTTCCACTGACTGCGTGCACATCACCAAATTCTCGAGGGTTTTATACTTGACGCGCTTGCCATTGTGATATTACTTTAAACATCACGGGTTGCACAAACGAAATAGTGTTGCATGCACTCAACGCTCACTTCCTCCGCATTCAGCGTGAACAAGTTTCAGCCGTTAAGCGACTGAATGCCAGTGGGCATGGTCTGTGGTTTGTGAAGAAGACTATTTTTTGAGGCCTTGCTCTGATTAAATAAAAATTTCTTAAAGAAATGTGTTTTTTGAGGCAAATATTTCAAGATTTTTCTGCATATAGTGGACTTCAATGGTGCCTGCAAGTTTTAACTTTCAAAATGCAGCTTCAAAGGGCTCTAAATAATCCCAGCCAAGGAAGAAGGGTCTTATTTAGTAAAACAACCGGTTATTTTATTAAAATAATATTAATAATAATAATAATAATAATAATAATTTATTACAATTTACTTTTTAACCTCAAATGCTTGTTTTGTCTACCTCTGCATGTGTCAGTGTTGTGGACTTTTTTCCGTGTTTTACCTTTATTTTAGTTCCTGAATTCCCTTATTTGGTCATGTTTCCTGTCTTTACTTATTTTGCTGGCATGTCATTGTGATTTGCACTGAGAAAAAAAAAAAAAGAAAAAAGGAAGCTAAGGGCACATAAACATAGCTAGCTTAACCGCACTGTATCTCTAAACCAACAGCAATGCGCCTGACTAAAACTCAATATATACCAGCATCCAAGCAGGCAGTGAAATTTACATGTTTACTACAAAGAAGTATCTCTTCTAATTCATGACCTCTAACATAAGCCACTGTACATTTATTTGTAGGTGTTGCTATGCTGATCTCAGTCCGAATGGCTCCTCTTCTTCCTCTGATCTTTCTACTTATGATTCACAGTGAGTCACTGCAACAGAAACACCAAAGCGAGATTTGTTTGCATGCAGATTTTCCCTCAATTGCCTTAATGCAAAAGCTTCTACTAGTTTGTTTACTATGTGGATTGTACATTTCAGGGGTTTCTAGTGCTGATTGGGGTGTGAGTTACAGTCATTCACACATCTGTGCACTAAAGGACTCATCAGTGATAATGAGCTGCACTTATACATACCCTACTGGACATCAGATCAATAAAGTGTTCTGGACCAAATACCTTGGTGAAAAGCATCCAGATCTGTCTGAGGACCCTGAATACAGACAGAGGCTTCAGTATCTGGGAGATAAAAAGCACAACTGCACCATCAGACTGAGTCATGTGACACAGAAAGATGAACATGCATACTATTTCAGATTCACAACTCATCAAAATGGAAAGTGGATTACTGTTCCGGGAGTGAGTCTTGCTGTCACAGGTGACATTCATAAGGTTTCACTCTTCTGTGCATTGTGTTGAATAATATTCAGTGTATGACAGCAGCACTAGATATAATGTGTGTGTTGTGTTCAGATCTTCAGGTGGAGTCTCCTGAGAGAGTGACAGAGGGAGATTCAGTCCGTCTGACATGTAAAAGCAGCTGCACTCTGACTGACAGAGCAACATTCATCTGGTACAGAAACTCACAGCCATTAACTGAGAGAAGAGACACAAACAATCAACTCCTGCTGCAGTCAGTCAGAAGAGAGGATGCAGGCAGATATAGCTGTGCTCTACATGGACACACTTACATCTCTCCTGCTGTTCATCTCAATGTCACGTGTGAGCATTTATTAGTACTTTTTAATAATTTGTTGTGTTTATGTTTGGAACTACACATTTCATTTTTGTCCTTATTAGATGCACCAAAGAACGTCTCAGTGTCCATCAGTCCATCTGGTGAAATAGGGGAGGGAGATTCAGTGACTCTGAACTGCAGCAGTGATTCAAACCCACCTGCAGAAATCAGCTGGTTTAAAGGAGGAACGTTTGTAGGATCTGGAAGAATCTACAGCATCTCAAATGTCAGATCTGATGACAGTAAAAAATACAAGTGCAAGTCCATCAATAAACATGGAGAGAAATACTCTGATGCTGTGACTTTAAACGTCATGTGTGAGTTAATGGTAGCTTTATTGGCCAAGTATGCTTGAGTGTACAATCATTTTTTAGCCATTTTAAAGTGTACCAGCAGTGCACATATACACATTTAGGCATTGCACTGCACTGTATTGTGGGACTGAACAGAGCATAGACTCATACAACATGTTTACAAGTATCACATGACAGTCTACTGTGCAGTGCAAAACATTATACAGTGCTTACAAGAGGACATTACAGTGCAAACAGAGCTTATGACAAACTAAATGACAAAACACTTCTGTAAGCTGCCTCTTTAATAATTCATAGCTGTCTCAGTTTTGTCACAGGTCAGGGGTCCGTTCTTCGTACCTCGCTTACTACATCCAAGATCAAATGACACATCCAAGATCAAATCATCGCGCTAACTATGAGCTCGCTATTCCGGTTCTCCGAACGCACCTGTTGTTGATGATTAGTGTAGCTGGATGAAGTGATCTGAGATCATTGCGTGGCTTAAAGGGGGCTACGTATCGATAGTAGAAACATTGATTGGCAACTCTGTGATTGGTCGGTGAACATGATGAAGAAGCGCGCTCAGTATTTTTCTGCAGCAGAGCAAGAACTCTTGATTGAGGGATTTCAGGAGTTTCAGAGTTTAATTAAAACGCAAGGGAAAACTGCAAAGGCTGGAAAAGCAAGGAGAGAGGGCTGGCAAAAAGTAGTGAACAAATTAAATGCGTTAATGCTGCCCATGATGCATGTTTTTCCCTTGATATGTTATTTTATTTATATTTTTATTTTATCCACTACCGTTCAAATGTTTGGGGTCAGAAAGACTTGTAATAGTCTTTAAAGAAGTCTCTTCGACTCATCAAGACTGCATTTATTTGATTAAAAATAAAGAAAAAACATTAATATTGCAAATTGTTTTTACAATATAAAATAATGGTTTTTTTATATATATATATATTTTAACATACTTTAAAATAGAATTTATTCCTGTGATGAAAAACTGAATTTTCATCAGCTGTTACTCCAGTCTTCAGTGTCACATGATCCTTCAGAAATCATTCTAATATGCTGATTTATTATTAGAATGATCAATGTTGGATATTATCAACAGTTGTGCTGCAAATATTTTTTGGAACCTATGATTTTTTTTTCTGGTTTCAAGTTTAAAAAGTACAGTGTTTATTCAAAATACATATTTTTATAACAATGTAAATTATTTATTATTAACTTTTAATTTTTTTTATTATTAACCTAATACATCCTTGGTGAATAAAAGTATTAATTTCTTTAAAAAAAAAAGTACTGACCCCAAACTTTTGAACGGTAGTATATATATATATATATATGTGTGTGTGTGTGTAGCTGTGGTCATCATTCGTGTGTGAATCGTCGTAATTATTTTCTACACTTTCTTGCAAAATACTTTTCTTTTCCCACGTGAGTCAGTCCGTGTCAGTCGTGCTCTTTAACCAATCAGATGTAACCTCACCACTTCAACCAATCATAACCTGTCAGGAGCGCAGCCTAAATCCTGTTTACATGAGATAAACCTGCTCCCGAGCAGGTTTAAATTTACGGACCTGTTACTATGACAGCAAGTCGCGGATGAGCTTCGAAGAACCGAACGATCCAAGATCACGCAAAATCGTCAACAATCAAATCCAGCTAACTTAGTTAGCGAGGTACGAAGAACGGACCCCTGGGTGCCTTTTCTGGCTCACCCTGCTGCTTGTTTTGTCCTGTCTTTTCGGCGGTTCGTGATCGGTGCAATCAGCGCTGATTTGGTGCTCAGGCTGCGCGGATCACGAGCTGCTTCACCTCCACCTGTCGCTCATTAACTTGCCTTTATATTCTCCACTGTCCAGTGCTTGTTGCGAGTTGATTGTTTTGTGTTTGGTGTTCTGTGTGCTCCGTGTTCTTGCTTTGCACTCTTTGCAGGAAGGACTGCCGCTTTCTGCTTCTCTCTTCTCTTCGGTTGTTGGTCCCAGGCTGTGTTCAGCCTGTTGTGGTCCGATGCTGGATTTCCCCAGAGACTTGCTTGCTACTTTTGGTTATTGTTTTTGTTTCATTTACCTTTGAGAATAAATCACTTTCTGCATTTGCGTCCTCTGTCACCTCGCGCCGTCACAAGATTAGAACTAAACCTAAGTTTATTATTGTTTATTTATTACTCTATTATTAAATGTATTGTGTTTGTTTATATGAACGCTTCCCTGTTTTAGACGCACCCAGAAACGTCTCAGTGTCAATCATTCAGTTCTGGGATCGTGATTCAGTGACTCTGATCTGCAGCAGTGATTCAAACCCACCTGCTCTGAACTTCAGCTGGTTTAAGGAGAATCAAAGCTCAGCTGTTGGATCTGGACAGAGTTTCAGTGCACTACAGAGTGGACGCTTCTACTGTGAGGCTCACAATCAACTTGGATCTCAGAGATCAGACACGTTTACTGTCATTGTTAAAGGTAGAGCAGCGCATTTACTTGAACACTCTTTCTAAAGTGTTGCAAATTAATGTGTTCAGGTGTTTTACTCTTTTGTCTCTGTTGCAGGACATCTGGTGATACTGTACTTATCCATTGGAGTGATTTGTGGAGCTGCAGTTATCATCACAATGTTGCTGATTTGGTAAGACTCTTGTAGTATTTGGTCGCTGGCATTTAACCTCATTTATAACCTATAGTAAATTGTAACTTTCTACAAATATCGATTTTTCTAAAAATTTAAATCTTAGAAATTAATTGAAACTAAATGAGAATACCGCTCCACAAGGTAGACCAATGAAATATCATCTTATAATAGAAATGCATTTGAGTCCAGTACTTTTCTACTACAACATAATCGCTTTTATGTAACTTTTCCATTGTTTTTAAGGAGAAGCAGAATGAAAAAGAGAAAAGACGCACTCGATACTTGGGTGAGAATTATATTAGAAAATCTAAAGATTTCTCATCAGAAAATTAACTAGTAACGAAGAGTCTGAATGCAGTTGTGACTGTGAATTTATAAACATTCTTTTCTCTCTCTCTCTCTCTCTCTCTCTCTCTCTCTCTCTCTCTCTCTCTCTCTCTCTCTCTCTCTCTCTCTCTCTCTCTCTCTCTCTCTCTCTCTCTCTCTCTCTCTCTCTCTCTCTCTCTCTCTCTCTCTCTCTCTCTCTCTCTCTCTCTCTCTCTCTCTCTCTCTCTCTCTCTCTCTCTCTCTCTCTCTCTCTCTCTCTCTCTCTCTCTCTCGTCAAAGACGAGTCATTCCAGACCTGATCACAAAAGACGTACAGCATCTAATGTTGAGTCGCCTGAATTTTTGTATGAGAATGTAACAGTGAGTTTTCATTATATTTATTGTCTGTTAGTGTGGTCATTAACTATAAGGATACACTGTAGAAATAATTATATTATAGTCAGTGTGAATGGACTGCATATATTTTCATATTTATTTATTTTATTTATTTTTCACAAGATGAATCATTTCACACCTTGTGATGCTGAGTCGACTGAACCTGTGTATGAGAACCGATGGTAATTGTTTTCACTCCTCTGTGTCTTCAATATCAAATATTTACTGACAAAGAATATGGTATTTACACCAATGAACATGTTTTACTTATTGCCATGGGTGCAAATCCTAATGTTTAAGCATATAATTAAATTCTAGATTGTGTTCTTCTAATTTGATACCAACAGCTTAGACAGGATCTTTTTCTATTCTAACATGACAATGCCTCTGTGTATAAGGCAAGGTTAAAAAATAAATGATTGATTCAGTCAGTGTTGAAGAACTTGACTGGTTTGCAGAAAGTTCTAATCCCAGCTGAACACCACTTGAGTGACTTTAAATGCAGACTTTGAGCCAAAAACTCATCACCAAAAGCTCACTTGTAGCTATGGGTACATTATTTTTGACACTTCCAAAAGGGTTGCAACAGAGATGAAAATACAATTTGTAAATGCATTAATTGTTTCCATCTTTGTTGCCACAGTTTTGGAATGGATGTTCAAATGCTTTTGTCTATATAGTGCATGTACAAGTCATTGGTGTTGATGAGTTTTTGGATCACGGTCTGCATTTAAGTCACACCAGAAATGTTCAGCTAAGATTAGGACTTTTGCTTTCTGCAGACCAGTTGAGTTTCTTGCCTTATACACAAAGGCATTGGCTTGTTAGAATTGAGGGTCCTGTCAAAACATGCATGCAATCTCCTATGATATCAATATATGCTTAAACATTAAGATTTGTACTGAGAGAAATGACATAATTAGTCAAACCGGTTCAGCAGAAGCCAATACTTTTGGAAATATAATGCATATTATAAATTACTGTTTAAGATGAAGTCTTTTATCTGCTTTTATACCAACCAGAAATTTGAAGTATATTATTAATTAATGTATTAATTTACTTTCTTTCAGAATGACAGGATATAGTATTCGACCCATCGCAAAACAATTTACAGCCTTTTTCATCTCTCTGTGGGTGGAGCCTGGAATGATTGACAGTGATTTGATGTACCTTTTTTTTAAATTTAGAATACGGTTTTATCCAAAGTGACTTACAAATAATAAAATATCAAAAATATCGAAACCACTTAGTCAAAACTGTTGTACATATTGACAAGTACCAAGGAGAAGGTAGAATAACACACAAACTAGAGCAGCAATTAAAACCTTAAAGCTTATAGCTATACGTTTTGTATAATGCAGTTTATTTAGAGATTTGAAAGACACACACTGCGCTGTACTATCAAAACTAGTACAAGTGTTAATTGTGTATGAAATCAGCATTTATTTTGTCTGTCTCACCTAGGGGCGTCGGACAGGGGGTAATAGTGGAACAGAGTAACAGGGGCAGTAACCCATCATGAATTCCACTGAGGGTTTAGGTTAAGACAGGATTAGTTAGGTTTTATAAATGTGCCCTCAAGCCTTGTCCTTTTTTTTTCTCTCTCTCTCTCTCCAGCTTTGTATTTAAAGTAGCCGTCTGTGTTAATTTCTTTGTATGGAAAAGCTGTATTCACCTTCTGCATTAAATCTGCTTCTGTGTTTCATGGAGGAAGTAAATGACTTCATATTAAATCTTTCAGTTAGACAGAGAAGGACCCCTAGTGGCTTTAATCTGATACATTCACGGTCATGGGATGTTTGTGTATTTACACTGGCATGGAATGGCCTTTCAACCAGCGTTTTCTTACCTTATGTTGCTTTTTTTTTCAGCAACACAGCTGTGGCATTCAAGATGTAATAAATAAATAAAAGTCACCTGTCAAGTGTTTGGTATTTTAACAAAATGCAGCCCTAACAAAATATTGAGAGCATGTTTTAATGCATTGCTTGGTTTCATATGTAAAAGCCTTTTTAAATGAGAGTGTGTGCTTCACTGGGAATAAGATGGTTTAAAATGCCAGTATATTTTATTGATACAAATACATTAAAATATAATATTAAAATAATTATATTCATACACAGCTTTGTTCAGAGATTACAGACTAATAATCTTGTGATAGTATCCCACTGTTGCTCTCAAAATCATGATGTCTTGATTTCAAAACGCCATTAAGCGGCGACACGGTCACGTGACCCGCGGGAACCCGTAGCGTAGCAGTACGTCTAAAGGCGCCATTTTACATTGAACGTGATCGCCGAAGGGAAGTTAACTGAACATCAACTTCAATTTTTGTGTATTCATTCATAATTATGTTTGGTGGTGTCTAAAATTTTGTAATATTACGCACCAGCCGTGTATTAGCTTTCGAAAAGCCTATGTTTACCTTCTGCGTAAACCTACATGTTTCACAGAAGAAAGAAACTACTGTGTCGGTACGGCAGAGGTTAAGTAAATAACAAAGCTTCTTATTAAGTCACTTAACTACACAGAGAGAGACCCTAGTGGCTGAGATGTGATACATTCATGGGACGTTTATGAATTTTACATTGACATAGAGTGAGATTTTCAAAAGCGTTTCCTGATATATGCGTCATAATAAAATAGTTGGTACAGAAATTTAAAACATCAGTTTATTTTATTAATACACAAATACATTAAACATTAGGCTATATTATGTAGATTTTTTTAATTGTATCAAAGATAATGTAGAAAATGTTGTAGTAATCTTTAACGAGCTATAGTATTCAACACAACATTGTTTTAGATTAAACCTTTGGAGTCAGGATCATATCTTTCTATGTTGAGCACAGAGCAAACAAACCAAAAAAAGGAAAGATTTTAGTGCAAATGTCGCTCATACAGCAGCAGATATATACATAATCTTACAGTTAACAGCGATGCAAACAGAACAATCTGCAGTCAGTCCTGGTCTCATTTTTGACATTCTTGTAAAGGACCATGGAAACGACATAGCTGCAATCTGTGAAGAAACAAATTAGGCTCAGTATTGCATAACATCATTTGCATTAATAAGAAAATGAATGAGTTGATTACTTGGCCATTTTTAATTTGTCTATTTTTTAAATCATTATCACAAAACTACCTTTCGATTTTTAATAACTATTTTATTTTTATTTTAGTTGGTTCAACTTTTAGTTGTCACAACTTTTGCTTATATCTGTATGGGAACCTCAATATCTCATCTCAGGATGATCTGTGATACGAAAACTGGTGAACTTTTTTGAAATATGAGCCAGACCTTTACTAAAATAATTCAGACCATCAATTCTATTGTGTCACATACTGAGCTGCTCATCGTGTTTGTCATTCAGGTGCATATTAAGACATATTAGTAGGGCTGTGCAGTTAATCAGAATTCAGTTTCCATTTCGGTTTCGGCTTCAAACGATCATGAAAATACAGTAATCAAGATAAAACGATTACTGCGCACCATTCGGCCTCATTTCCAGTGGTGCGCTTTCGCTCCTCCATAAAAGCCTAATTTCACATGCAAATCAGCAAAATCATGTAACGTGACGTTCATAAAACGGGACGTGCTTGATTTATTAATGTTTATGTTGTGTTTTTTAAAAGCGAGAATGAGAGCTTGGGCTGTTCTGTGTATGCGTTCAGAGATGGAGCAGAACACGGACATGTAAAGTTATCTTTTAACTCAAGCTGTGCACCTAAACGATCAAATACACGCAAGAATATTTCAAAATGAGCACTTGGTGATTATTCAATGTAAACCCTTGTCAGTTATGTCTTAAATGAAAATAAACTGTTAAGAATGAAAATATGTGTGTAACAGTATATTGCATCCATGTGGCTCTTAAAGCGTCAGAATATAATATTCTCTGCCGTCTCTGTGCTTAATATTATTAAAACGTAAAAATACAAGACAAAAAAAGACAAATCGCTCACTGCTCTTGAATGAAGGACTTTTGTAGTTTTAATAAGAAACAAAGCTTGTTTAATCATTACAGTGAAGAGGCTCTTTTATTTTACCTGATTTTACATTCAAATACTTACATTTAATTTCTGTAGTATTGCTAGTGTACTAGACTTGCATAGAAGTATTCCGTTTTTTTAAGCACTTTTTTCTATTGTATTGCTATCTTTAAATGAATCACTAATATAAAGTTTTATAATCATGTTAAATAATCGTGATTACAATATTGACCAAAATAATTGTGATTATGATTTTTGCCAAAATCTAGCAGCCCTATTAGTCTACACAGGTCTTGTGTGTGCTGAATTCATCAGGTTGAAAGTAAAATTGAAGTAAATACCTCTAAAGCGGCGATTCCAAAGCCACACCAGCAGCAGAACTGCATTATCCTCGATCAGATTCACTATGCTGGAAGCAGCCCAAGACACGCTACAACAACAACAGCAAAAACACACACTGAATAAATACACACATCAAGACAATATCTACATTTGCTTAGACAGTTATGCACACACAATTTTTCTTATTTATTGTGCTCTCTTTTACATACCACAGTTTTGATTAAATTTGTTGTCCTTAATGCACAGTAATTATATGGTTGGTTGCATTTTATTATATATATATATATATATATATATATATATATATATATATGCATTTATTATTTGCAACCCAATGGACAAAACTAATGTGCCATTCATGCAAATTAGTAGCTTGATGTGCTGTTTTACTGAGTGACAAATTAATGGTATGTAGTGAGGCTGGGGGATTGTCTTACAATTCATTATTCTCATGAATTTCAGCTTTAGTTGTAAGTTTCAATCACAAATTGTTCTGTAACATACCTCGTCACTTGCTGCAGTTACAGTACAGTTTCCTAGATTTTTTATGCAACATGTTTCAGGATATAATGATGTTGCGGTTACGAACGGAGAGCCAGTGAAGTCGGTGTAGTTGCTATATCCACAGCATTTCAGCTAAAGAAAACAAAAAAAACACATGTAGATGCAGTGGTTCACAAACAAGAGTTTGAAATATCAGGGTTTCTAAAGTAAGGAAACATAGCTTGAAAATGCTACATTTGTCATTATAACACATGATAGCCGTACCTCTTTCATGGTGTTATTCCAGACTGAAGTGAAATCAGCATCATTTCCATATTTTCCTCAATGCTTGTAGCAACTTTCTCTTCAATTTCATTCAGCAGATTCTCACCTAGAATGAAGTTAAAATTCACCTCTAGCCTCTGAGTCACATTCTTTAATACTTATGAAGAAAGATTAATTTCCACCAGATAGGATTATGGAATCATGAACAGATCATAAATGTATTTGTTCAAATTAATTTAAACTTTTAAATCGTTTCAAGGCTCAAATTATTATTTTAAGCCTCTGCCATATAGCATCATTACTTTGAAAATGCTACTGCTTTTCTTCTGTTTCATATGCATTAAGTATGAAAATTACTATAAGTTTGTCCAGATATCCTTGACCTATTTAATCGGCTAATGTGCAATCTCCATTAAATGATTCTTAAAATTCCTTATTCAATAATTATAACTTTGAAAAACCATCCAATTGGAAAAACATTGGTTAAAAGTGGGGCTGTTGCGATTCGTCGGTTCTAATCGACTATTTTGATTTTTTTTAAATCCTCGTTTTAAGTTTGTCCACGTCGAGTAACCGGCAAGTGGAGCATTTCATGGACGAGAATCCATGAAACATTAGACTGTTTCCAAGGGTACTTATATTAAACCCATTTAAATATAATAGTTAAGCATAAGTTTGAATTCACAAACACAAACATTTAATCAAAATTGTAAGGTAAATCATTTATAAACCTATGCAAATTTAGGAGAATGCATCAATATCTTTCTCATTATGCTAAATGTTCATGGTGATTTCGAAATAAGTTTAAACCCTTACACTGAGTTTTGTTTTGTCCACATATTCATTAAATTACTGTGGCTATAGCATTTCTGTGGTAAAGATATGGCCAAACATTAAAGATGAAGTGGACATTTGACTTAAATGTTGATTAGTCGAATATTAAACAAGGATTAGATTGTGTTGTGAAGTGTAAAAACAATCGTCATCATTGCTGGCGCCCTCTGAAGGCGTTTGTTGTAATGCCTAATGTACATTAGCTGTTTTGTTTATAATACATTATGTATTTCAACACTTTTGTGCAATAAACCCTTATGATTTTCTTGCTTTTGATTCTTTATTTGGACTAATTATTTTTGCCTAAATTCCATTATGTATGTATTTTAAGTAATTTTAAAGGCTATCACTTACTTACATCTATTTTATATATATATATATATATATATATATATATATATATATATATATATATATATATATATATAATTATAGAACCTTTTTTTTTTCAATTTTAATTTTTCTATACTCTGTTTTAATGGTTATTTTATTTATGTTTTTTTTTTTTTTTTTTTTTTTTTTATCAAAAAGCCTGTCTAAATAATTGAGTTTTACAGTTTTCTTTTTCCATTACTTTTCACGATTCAATTTTAATAGTTCCATTAAATCAAAAGCATCTCCAATTAATTGATTTTATTCAAAATACAATGTTCTTAAGTAAAATTGTTGGGGGTTTTTTTTTGTGGGAAATTAGTCATTTAGATTAATCGATAAATTGGTCGATAGATTAATCTAATAAAAATAGCCATTAGTGGCAGCTCTAGTTAAAAGGTATATGAAGCCTTTTTTAGTGTAGATATGTTTTAATTGTGCATCAGTTCTCACCAAAGGTTCAAAGACGACGAGCACTACTGCCACTGCCACCTCTACAAGGAAGATGATGAGCACAATGACGAAGAACTAGGAGGAAAATTGAGAAATTAACATGTTTGTCAGCATCTGAGACTAAACTTTGAGAATTAAGCTGTAGCTAAATCTGTTTGACGGAAAAAGACTCACTCACCGAGAGAAGCATGCATTTGTTTTCCTGAATGGCTCCGCAGCATCCCAGGAAGCCCATGAGGGTCAGAAACGCTCCCACGCCGATCAGCACATAGCCGATGCTTGCCAGCTGGGCCAGTTCGGGCGGTGCATCTTCAATGCTATCTAAAATGCCCAGAAGAGAGACTCTGTCCACTGCCACCCAGATGCCTACTGCCAATATGGCAGCGCCTGCCAGCTGCAATGAGGAAGAGGAACAGTTTAATGCAGTTTAATGACGCTTTTTTGCATATAGCATGACTGATCTGGGTGAGGGAACTTTTATAATATCCCTTGTCTGATAAGACTTATTGTAGCCAAGTTTAAAAGAGGCATTTATGGTAGATGTAGTTAAAAGACCAGATTAAAATAGATGCATTAGTCATTGTCAAAAACAGTCATAAAAATTTGTTAGATTAAGAAATCTTGGAAAGGCAAAGATCATACTCACAAAGATGATGCCATTGAAGACAAACATCATGGCTTTGAGAAAACCCTTGCAGCACATCTTGGCAGATTTTCCTTATTCCTAAAAAAAAGGCTGATGATAATTATTCTGTTATGGTACTCCTAGTGCCATTTGACAAAGGTTCTGTGTAGCACTTAAAGTGGTTCCCTACAAGCCACTTTTAGTGCTATTTAGCACCATTTTTGTTTATAGAGTACTTTATAGATAACTTTAAAACAAAAACCTTATAAATCATGGAATGTTTTTATAAAATGCTTCAGTTGGACATTTGTGTCTTTTTATACGTTACTCGCGTCAGAACATTCAGAGAACATTCAAAAATAGCATTCCCATAATGTTTGAAAATTATTAAATGGGATGTTTCCTTAATGTTTGTATATAACCAAGAAAAAACTTATTTTTGGGGGGGAAAATTTTGAAAAAAAAAAAAATCAGTGTTTTTTTTGTTTGTTTGTTTGTTTTTCTGTTTTAAATACATTCTGTATTTTCTTTTAACTTTTTTATTAATTAAAGAATCCTAAAAATGAAGCATTCATTATAATATGAGTGAAATATGACCTGGATAATAATGTAATTCACAATTACACATCTGTGTACAGATCACTAAACGTGTAGCTGTTTTATCATCTGCTTCTCTGAAACTACGTCAGAGCTGTAAAGAAGTGCCAT
>NC_133366.1:6117849-6140498 GCF_049309525.1 Garra rufa | reverse complement strand
ATCCTTCCTTCCTTCCATTCTTCTATCCTTCCTTCCATCCTTCCTTCCTTCAATTCTTCCATCCATCCTTCCTTCCATCCATCCTTCCTTCCTTCCTTCCTTCCATTCTTCCATCCTTCCTTCCATCCATCCTTCCTTCCTTCCATCCATCCTTCCTTCCTTCCATCCTTCCTTCCTTCCATTCTTCCTTCCTTCCTTCCTTCCATCCATCCTTCCATCCTTCCTTCCATCCTTCCTTCCATCCTTCCTTCCTTCCTTCCATCCTTCCTTCCTTCCATTCTTCCTTCCTTCCTTCCATCCATCCTTCCATCCTTCCTTCCTTCCTTCCTTCCATCCATCCTTCCATCCTTCCTTCCATCCTTCCTTCCTTCCATCCTTCCTTCCTTCCATCCATCCTTCCTTCCTTCCATCCTTCCTTCCTTCCCTCCCTCCTTCCTTCCATTCTTCCATCCTTCCTTCCTTCCATTCTTCCATCCTTCCATCCTTCCTTCCATCTTTCCTTCCTTCCTTCCTTCCATCCATCCTTCCTTCCTTCTTTCCTTCTTTCCTTCCATCCATCCTTCCTTCCTTCCATCCATTCTTCCATCCTTCCTTCCTTCCTTCCATCCATCCTTCCTTCCATCCTGCCTTCCTTCCATTCTTCCATCATTCCTTCCATCCTTCCTTCCATCCTTCCTTCCTTCCTTCCATCCATCCTTCCTTCCTTCCTTCCATCCTTCCTTCCTTCCATTCTTCTATCCTTCCTTCCATCCTTCCTTCCTTCCATTCTTTCCATCCTTCCTTCCTTCCATCCTTTCATCCTTTCATCCATCCATCCATCCTTTCATCCTTCCATTCATCCTTTCATCCATCCATTCTTCCTTCCATCTGTCTGTCCTTCTGCCCACCCGCCACATTTTGGTTATACATTTGTTTACAGAAACATCAATATCTAGTCTTAGGGTGGTATGTGTAACAACTGATCCCTTCCGCCAATATGATAGCGCCTGCCAGCTCCAATAAGGAAGAGAAAGACACTATATATTTTTTACAGTTTAATGACGCAGTAAATTGTTTTGCATTAAAAAGCATGACTGATCTGGGTGAGTGAACTTTTGTAATATTCTTTGTCTGATAAGACTTATTGTAGCCGAGTTTAAAAGAGGCCTTTATGGCAGAAGTAGTTAAAAGATGAGAGTTGTAGATTTAAGCTCTAAAATGTTTTAAATAATTAAAATAGATGCATTATTCCTTGTCAAAGCAGTCATAAAAATGAAAAGGCTCTAAACGATCCCAGCCGAGGAGGAAGGGTCTTATCTAGCGAAACGATCGGTTATTTTCAAAACAAATTGACAATTCATATACTTTTTAACCTCAAATGCTCGTCTTGTCCCATCTCTGCGCAGTGTATGCGACGTCTGTGTGATTCGGGTATATACAGTTAGGGAACGTCTAAAAACTCCCATCTCGTTTTCTTTCCTAACTTCAAAATCACCTTAGATTGCTGCAAAAGTACAAACATAGTGTTTACAAAGTGAACATACAAAGAAACTCAAACTCCCTTTACAAAAAAACAGGCAAAAACAGCATTAAAGGACTATTTTGACAATGAAGACATAAACGAGATGGGAGTTTTTAGACATACCCTAACTGCATTGACCCGGATTAGACTCACTACACATTCACTGCGCAGAGACGAGACAAGACGAGCATTTGAAGTTAAAAAGTATATAAATTGTCAATATTTTTCTAAAATAACCCATCGTTTCGCTAGATAAGACCCTTCCTCCTCGGCTGGGATCGTTTAGAGCCTTTTGAAGCTGCATTTAAACTGCATTTCGGAAGTTCAAACTTCGGGGCGCCATCCATATCCATTATAAAGAGAAAATCCTGAAGTGTTTTCCTCAAAACACAATTTCTTTACAACTGAGGAAAGAAAGACATGAACATCTTGGATGACAAGGGGTTGAGTACATCTGTGCATTGTTGTTATGAAAGTTGAACTAATCCTTTAATGCAATTAACGCAGGGGTGAAGCTAGGGTTGGCCACCTTATTCACAACTGCTGCTTTCGTCTCTTTAAATAATTAAGATAGATGCATTAGTCATTGTCAAAAGCAGTCATAAAAAAAATAGATTAGGAATGCATGGAAAGGCAAAGATCATACTCTCAAAGATGACGCCATTGAAGACAAACATTGTAACGTTGAAGTTACTCTTTGCAGCACATCTTTGCAGATTGTATTATTCCTATATATATATATATATATATATATATATTAGTATTAGTGGTAACACTTCAGAATACTGTTTCTTACTTATTGCAGAACTAATAAGGAATTATTGAAGAACTAACAGGTAACTATTCATTAACACTTGACTCACTACTGTTAACTACTAAAGAAGATATGTTAACTAATCAGTATGTAATATAATTTTATGACTGTGTTAAGTAACAGTTAGCTAATCAATAACTAATGTGTTCTGATATACCTCCTGAAGAGCTACTATTAATTATCTAGCAGTCACGGTTCAAGAAAAAATAACTATGAAGTAACTACTAATGAACAGTCATACACAATTACACTGAGTTGTGACTCTTTCATACATGAATGTTATTAGCAGTAGTAGTAGTATGAAAATGCAAAATTAATTCATGCAATAAACTTTATAGAGGTTTTTCCTGTGTATTGAATTGATTTGTGAATGCTTTGTAAGAAATCAGCTTCACTCCAGTGCCATGCGATAACTTACCTAAGTTATCGCATTAGATGGTCAGATCAGATGGTCACTGCAGCCCCCCGGATCCAGTCCATACCCATTTTAGATCATGGATCACCACCTGGAGATGACTTCTATAGCCATGGATGTCAACCAGATGAGCTCCAGAGACCGATCATCACTAAAGACCTCGCCAACCTAGACGGCCATCAGTGCTACACCACAGGAACCTGATGAGTTCTCTACAATCAGACATTGGTACAAACTGCTGGTTTCGTCTGGCCAGAGGAGAACTGGTCCCCCGACTGAGCCTGGTTTCTCCCAAGGTTTTTTTTTTTCCCCATTTCTGTCACCTGTGGAGTTTTGGTTCCTTGCCGCCACTGACGATGATATCACTGAATTCACTGGTGAACTGCCTTTAATTGAAAATTGATTGTTTACAATAATGTGTTACTTACACACTATTGTGCTGTTTAAATACTGTGCAGTTGCTTTGACACAATCTGTATTGTTAAAAGCGCTATATAAATAAAGGTGACTTGACTTGACTTTTTATATGTTATATACAGTACTGTATGCGTGCTTCAGCATATACCATATTAATTAATTTCCTGTATGCAAGGCCATGACTGAGGGAAGGTAAAAATGCAGGTAACCCATTAGAAAATAATAAATAATTATCAAATAATTCTGCAGGACCTATTTTGAACCTGAAACAGTAGGCCTATTCTAAAGCGAAAATATAGTTAAACCTTTAGTAATAAATAAAGAATTCTTAGATAATTCAGTAGCATTTTCGTCACACACTTGAGTTATTCGGCCAATCACAACACACCAGATAGCTGGCCAATCAGCAAACACCTCGGTTTGCATCAACGATGAGTTTTGTAAAAATCTAAGTGTTTCAGAAAGGCTGGACAGAGAGGTGCAACACAGTTTTTTTGTAGTATATAGAAAGTCTATAGAAAATAATGTTTTTTGAACCTCAATGTATCCCTGAATCCCTTCTAGCCCCAACCACGACAAGGCCTCAAACTTTACTGAGTTTCTCTTCCTTCTTTCTGTGATGTTCCTCAGCGTCCCTCCTTCTCTCATGAAGGTCACATGATCACAGTCAACCACAGAGTGATGCCGCTGTCACACTTTTTCACACTTTTTTTTTATCACTTCTCTAAGTACAACTATATTTGTGACTATGTCTAGCAAGAAATGACACTTCCGAGAACAAAACCACTGAGAATAAAAAAGGTTAGAAGCTTTCTAGTTTCTTCATCATCTTATGTTGATGTCTTAGTTAATTTAATTTCGAAATTGCAATGAATTGGAGGTTTATCACATGCACATCATATTGCAGTCACTGCCAATGCAATGCTATCCATTATTTCGGGTCTGGCAGATTAAAGTTTAGCAGTTGTTTTCTCTGTTCCTTGTTGTCTCTATTTTCAGCATAAGTTGAGCTGTCTCAAAATCATACTAAAATATAATGTGTTAATCACGTGATATTTAGAGTGTAAAAAACCGCAATGCTGCTTTCATCTTGATCATTTGTAGGGCTGGCACTGGGCATGAGTGTTGTTGAAACAAGTAAGTGCATAATTTTATAACCGTTCTGTAAAATACTTAGAAATTGGAGATTGGTTGGGGCTAGTTGTCACAGGGCTGTATTTCAGTAAGAAAGGTAGGTCTAAATCTTTCTCACTATGTTGTGGAAAATTTAACTGCATAATGACGGATTGAAAGCTTGAGCTGTGGGTCAGGGGAAATTGTCAACAAAAAAACATTCAAACATTCAATAAACAATATGAGTTATACCAAAGACTTGCAAAGTGTGCATACATAGACAGAAAGGGATTTTTTAAAAATAAAATTACCATGAAAAATAGATTTACATGCTTGTATGACATGCTGTTAATCAAAAGGGGCGGGGAAAGACGTTGGAAAGTTAGCTACAGATTCATGCAGAGCAAAAATGACTGTGGAAGAGCTGTTGTCATTTTCTTTGAAAAATAAAGTAGTATTGTTTTCATATGCTTCATACTGACTTTAAAGCTGAAAACTAAGCTACTGTTTATTTTTTGTAGGTATTGCTGTGGTGATGTCAGTCAGAATAGCTCCTCCTCTTCCTCTGATCTTCCTGCTCATGATTCACAGTGAGTCACTGCAGCACTTAAAACATGCTCAAGAGATTTTTCACAGTGCAGTTTTGCTAAGTGTGTGTTTTTTTTTTTTTTTTTTTTTTTTTTTTTTTTTTTAGAGGCTTATAGTGAGAAGGAGGATGTGCGTTACGGCTCTTCACACATCTGTGCTCTAAAGAACTCATCAGTGATAATCGGCTGCACTTTTACATACCCCACTGACCGTCGGATCGAGAAAGTGTTCTGGACCAAAACAGATGTTAAAAATGCTGATGATGAGTATCCAGACCTGTCTGAGGATCCTGAATACAGTCAGAGGCTTCAGTATCTGGGAGATAAAGAGCAGAACTGCACCATCAGACTGAGTCATGTGACACAGAAGGATTCACACAAGTACTATTTCAGATTCACTACTGATAAACAAAATGTGAAATGGATTGGTAAACCAGGATTGACTCTTACTGTCACAGATGATACAGGTGGGGTTTCACTCTTCTTCTGTGCATTATGTTGAATAATAATGAGTGTATGACAGCAGCACTAGATATAATGTGTGTGTTGTGTTCAGATCTTCAGGTGGAGTCTCCTGAGAGAGTGACAGAGGGAGATTCAGTCCGTCTGACATGTAAAAGCAGCTGCACTCTGACTGACAGAGCAACATTCATCTGGTACAGAAACTCACAGCCATTAACTGAGAGAAGAGACACAAACAATCAACTCCTGCTGCAGTCAGTCAGAAGAGAGGATGCAGGCAGATATAGCTGTGCTCTACATGGACACACTTACATCTCTCCTGCTGTTTATCTAGATGTCACGTGTGAGTACAGATTCATTAGTTCTTCAAAAGAAAAGAAAATAGATTTAGTTTGAATAAGTTGATTTAGGGATATGATTTGTATTCTTTTCAGATGTCTCAGTGTCCATCAGTCCATCTGGTGAAATAGTGGAGGGAGATTCAGTGACTCTGAACTGTGATTCAAACCCACCTGCAGAAATCAGCTGGTTTAAAGGAGGAACTTTTGTAGGATCTGGAAGAATCTACAACATCTCAAAGATCAGCTCTGATCACAGTGGAGAATACAAGTGCAAGTCCATCAATGAACATGGAGAGAAATACTCTGATGCTGTGACTTTAAACATCATGTGTAAGTTAATGATGGTTTATGAAATTATGTAGTAAAAACAGTGCCGTGTTTCCCCCGACGTGTTGTGATTTTTAAGATCTGCTCTTGTTTACACCAAGACAGAAAGCTTCCCTGTTGAAAAAAAAAAAAAAAAAAAAAAAACAGCATATGCTGGTTAGGTATGTTTTGCTGCTGGGATGCTGGTTTTAGCTGGTTTATGCTGGTCCTTTGCCGGTTTATGCTGGTCCTTTTCCGGTTTATGCTGGTCCTTTTCCGGTTTATGCTGGTCCTTTGCTGGTTTATGCTGGTCCTTTGCTGGTTTGTTTTGGTCCTTTGCTGGTTTATTTTGGTCCTTTGCTGATTTATTTTGGTCCTTTGCTGGTTTTTGCTGGTCCTTTACTGGTTTATGCTGGTCCTTTGCTGGTTTATGCTGGTCCTTTGCCGGTTTATGCTGGTCCTTTTCCGGTTTATGCTGGTCCTTTGCTGGTTTGTTTTGGTCCTTTGCTGGTTTATTTTGGTCCTTTGCTGATTTATTTTGGTCCTTTG
Source organism: Garra rufa (assembly GCF_049309525.1). Taxonomy (NCBI): domain Eukaryota; kingdom Metazoa; phylum Chordata; class Actinopteri; order Cypriniformes; family Cyprinidae; genus Garra; species Garra rufa. The sequence goes on along the minus strand of NC_133366.1, from coordinate 6,133,993 downwards.
CTGGTTTTTGCTGGTCCTTTACTGGTTTATGCTGGTCCTTTGCCGGTTTATGCTGGTCCTTTTCCGGTTTATGCTGGTCCTTTTCCGGTTTATGCTGGTCCTTTGCTGGTTTGTTTTGGTCCTTTGCTGGTTTATTTTGGTCCTTTGCTGGTTTATTTTGGTCCTTTGCTGGTTTATTTTGGTCCTTTGCTGGTTTTTGCTGGTCCTTTTCCGGTTTATGCTGGTCTTTTGCTGGTTTATGCTGGTCCTTTGCTGGTTTATGCTGGTCCTTTGCCGGTTTATGCTGGTCCTTTTCCGGTTTATGCTGGTCCTTTTCCGGTTTATGCTGGTCCTTTGCTGGTTTGTTTTGGTCCTTTGCTGGTTTATTTTGGTCCTTTGCTGGTTTATTTTGGTCCTTTGCTGGTTTATTTTGGTCCTTTGCTGGTTTTTGCTGGTCCTTTTCCGGTTTATGCTGGTCTTTTGCTGGTTTATGCTGGTCCTTTGCTGGTTTATGCTGGTTTATGCTGTTCTTTTGCTGGTTTAGGACCAGCATAAACAAGCTAAAACCAGCATCCCAGCACCAAAACATACCTAACTGGCATATGCTTTTTTTTCCAACTGGGTTGTGTTTTTGGTACCAGAGTTATCAGGTTATTTTTATTTATTTATTTTTGTCAGTGCCACCTACTGTCATAAAGTGAATTTAAATTTTCTTTCAGCCTATCTGCCTTTTTAACATTGGTCTGAACAGACATACTGCAGGCAAAAATCAGACCAAATCGTTGTGCTTAAGATTTGTGTTGCTGTGAACAGGACTAAAGCTGATTGTCTATATAGGCTTACAATGCTTTTTGGGAATACACAGCCCAGATCACAAAACAAGATAATGCAGTTTATTCTGTCTGTTTTAGATGCACCCAGGAACATCTCAGTGTCCATCATTCAGATGCTGGAAGGTGATTCAGTGACTCTGATCTGCAGCAGTGATTCAAACCCACCTGCTCTGAACTTCAGCTGGTTTAAGGAGGATGAATCCTCAGCTGTTGGATCTGGACAGAGTTTCAGTGCACTACAGAGTGGACGCTTCTACTGTGAGGCTCACAACCAACATGGATCTCAGAGATCAGATGCTGTTACTGTCACTGTGAAAGGTAGATCAGTTAATTTACTTACATGACTCTTTCTAAATCGAAGCAAATGAAAATGCTCAGAACTTTTTGAGTTCTACTCTTTCGTCAGGGAGACTGGTGATATTGTACATATCCGTTGGAGTGGTTTGTGGAGCTGCAGTTATCATCACGATGTTGCTGATTTGGTAAGATGTGTGTGAGGTACTATTTAGTGTGTGTAAAAGGTTGTGAATTCATTGAGACTTCATGACGGTATCTTTCCACACTGACAGCTACTCCTTGAATAAGGAAGTCTTAAGCTCACGTCGCTGTTGCAGTTACTAACATAACCTTGGTTCCCTGAGATAAACAGAGGAGCATTGCGTTTACCACACTATGGCTGTACTATGTATCTGCATGAATCAATGGCATTTCACCCCACCAAAAAGCCTGTGCAGATTGCCGATATAAATGAGCTCTGAGTGCATTTTATCAGAATTTTTTGACTGATAAGTGACAACATCAACCTGTAGTATGTAGCAACGTATGCAATGCTCATTCCTGTTATCTCAGGAAACCACAATAGTAACTGGGACATTCCATTTCGATATGCTTCACTCACATTGCGTTTACCACATTGGCCCAAAGCTGTGGGCCTCACCTCTACAAGCCCGCAGTAGGCCTGTTTAGGTCTTTGCAGAAAAAAAGAGCACCAGTGAATCCTCTCCAAGAAAATGGAGGAGAACAAGGAGCAGGGTTGCTATTTAACCAGGAAACAGCACAATGTGTAGAGCAGGGGTGCTTTTCAATATCCCTCCTCGTTTCCTCGCTCCTCCATCCTACGACCCGGAAACCGATCGAGTTCAGCCATCGAGGACATCTCAATTCTTTAATTGCACCGAGAGTAGGTGAGGATCGAGGAGTTAGGAGGCTTCCTGAGGAGTCTTGAGTGAGGATACACAGGTGTATACTATGCGGAAGTGTTTTATCGACTAAACGTGACGCACTCCTCCCCCTTCAGATATGTCATAAAAATTTACATTCATATTTTACCTTTACACTGTAAATAATGTCATATATATAAACAGGGCATCTTGCTTTGTTAATAATTATTATGAATGCCTTAAATAACGAACTTTAACAACATATGTTTGCAGATCCCTTTAGCGCAGCTGATGACGCTTTGAAGTGACGCTTGAGTGGTCAAGAATATTCCAATGTTCATCCTTTGATTCCTCCATCCTCATCTCCTTTCCTTAAATCCTTCCCTCGTATCCTAAGGGGGTGGAGCTAAGACGCAAGGAAAGGAAGCAAGGAAAGGAAACGAGGATGCAAAAATAAGAAATGAAAAGCACCCCAGGTGTGCCATGCCATTGTTAACTCCCTCTATCCACATGGCTTTACTTAAGGAAACCTAAAACACCCTAGCACCCCTAGTGGTAAGGAAGAAAACTACCCACAAAATTCTTATTACCAGGCTCATGTCTTTTACACCTCAAATATGGCTTGTGCGATCCACTTTCCAACAGAGCTTAGCTCTAACTTTGATCAAACTCACCCACCTGTGATTTTCTAATCCTGAAAACATTGATTAGCATGAACTAAACTCTGCGTTAAAGTGGATCTTGTGAGCCAGATTTGAGGATCTATAGCCTATATGAAACAACAGGTTTTGAAAAGATCTCTTTTGGTTTGAGCCATTCCAGTTCAATTGAGTGGCTAAAGAATGGCCAGTCAATGTTGTTAGTATTCTCCAAGTTGCATTACAAAGCTACCTACACAAAACCTGCATAGGCTCAAACAGGCTTGCCCACACTGGGCCATCATGGGAGAGCCTTCGGTGAGCCCAAAGATGTGGGCCTCACCTGGGCAAGCCTGCACTAGGCCTTTTTAGATTTGGTGTGGGTTGGCCCTAGCCAACTGTGCCTGCAAAAAGCCAGCATGGGCCCCACAAGGACATGTTTGCAGGGAGGCTATGAGCCTGGAGTTCTCAGACAAAAATAGTCCATACCACCGACAGGGAATGAAACTAGCTTGACCATTTGCAGAGTAGGCTACGCCGTCCGGGGTCAAAGTGGCTCTGCAGGGCTAAAAAGAATAAACAGTCTAGACTTACCATCCCAGTGCTGTAGGTGGGCAAAGGTGCACACAACAAACTCTTCTCTGGAATTGAATTGTGGGCAGCCAAGACTAAAAAGTGAATGCAGGCCAAGAAGGGAGTGCACTATGACCCATCTAGAACCAATCACTCCAAGGCGAGCTCCTCAATGGCCTTGGTGAGGTGGCATATGAGTTTGGTGTCCAGCCTAGTTTTCCTGCCACCTGGCTCACTATGTGACAGAGATGTGGGGTACCTCTTGAAGCTTAATCCTTCACATTACAAGCTTTCCATGACACAGTGTCATTGGCAAAATATTCCGTGGAAACCCCAAAATGAGACCAACCCACTCACATATCATGTGGCGTGCCCGTCCTTGCAGAAAAAAAAAAGAGCACCAGTGAATCCTCTCGCTGTATGGAGAATGAGATATGCAGAAGTTGGGTCAGCATGAGCTCAATAGGAGCCATCTGCTCTGTCCCATAACAATTGTTTCCTCTGAGGTTCCTGAGAGGAAGAAAACGGAGGAGAATAAGGAGCGGGTTGTTATTTTTAAAGAAAGCAAATCGCGAGTGCACTGAGACTCATGCTCTCACAATGAGAGCAGCTTATAATAGAGAGTGCAGTCTCTGTGTGGGCTTTCCCAAATGAGGGCATAGTCAAAGCTCATCCAAGAAGTGTTGTCATCAGCTTCAAAATCTGTCAGTGCCATAATCTGCTGATGGGGTCCTTCTATGGAGAGCAGGAAGGGTGCCTTTTTTTCTTCTTCAGAGTCAGCAAGGACACAGGATTCAGATTAAAAGGCACTCAGTGCTGACTTATATAGGCATCAGCCTTGCTCGTTTAGTGGGCTGAAATGCCATTCGTTTGTGCAGCTACATGAACGTTAAACAAAATCAGGCTTCACTATTTAGAAAAAACTGTTTTGTTTTTTTCATGGCGTGGCAACTGCAATGTGATTGAACTGTATCTAATAGTGTGATCCATCACATTCAAAATGGCTCACACTATTTGAAAATGTCATTTGTTCAAAATTATAACTGTATTAAGCAACAAAGAAGTTCTGATTGGCTGTAATTCTGTCAGTCATTGTCTTTAAAGGGTATGCAGATGGATTAAAAACAGAAATGGTGCCAAGAAGTCTCAGGTGATAAAAAAAATAAAAAAATAAAAATAATGTGGTTATCAGTAGCTTAACTGGTCAGGTAGTGAACTGGTCACTCAAAAAATCTAATGTCTGATTTTCTTTTTCTTGTTCTTTTGTTTCATTAATGGAAAAGATGAATCCTTCCAGATTTCATGATGGCAGACACAAAGCTTGTAATGTTGAGATGGCTGACCATTTGTATGAGAATGTAAAGGTAAATATTGTAGCTGAGGATTTCAAATAACTAAACTCTCTTTACCATTGGCCAAACACACTTCAATGTCAAAATACCAAATGTCTTATAAAAAAAAAATAAGTATATAGAAATGTAAGTAACACAGTGCTGAATATACTTTGTCTCTTAAATAATAAAGGTCGTTCAGCATGGCTCCAATACCTGTAATCTTGAACTGAACTCTTCTGTGTATGAAAACATCCCAGTAAGTATGAACACCTTCTAGATAGAGACAAAACATAACGTAGTATCTGTTCCAAATGACTAATGTACTTGATGGTTTTATTTAAATATTTCATTATTAATGGTTCCACTTCCCTCTTTCTTTCATTTGTTCTATCTTTCTTCATTTATTTTCTTATTCGGCCTAAGAAGAAAAAGAAGAAGATGTAGTGTTGTGGACACTCAGCAACATTTTTACAGCTTTTACAAATCTCTTTGTTGGTAGAGACCTGGATGATTGATACCACATGGCTGAAGTAATTTGTTGATCGTATGGGCTAAAATAGAAGTTAAAGGTTAATGAATTGATAGAAAAGTGTTTAATCACTTATGTGTGTTTTTCTTTACGCTTTATATCATGTTTAAAGCCAAATCATTTAGATTTTTTTATGTTTTAACCTTATGTATCAGTGTAACGTTTATGCTTTGCATTAAAGGCAGGCTGTAGCTGCTCTCAAACGTACCCTTTTCTGTCATTCTGTAAGTATTACACTTGCAATGTTGCTGTTGTTCTGAAAATCAACATTTCATTAAACAAGTGATTAGCATATAATAACTTACATTTCAACTTGAGTTTAGTTTGTACTTCTTCTCTGACAATGAAAACAGTTCCAACAGATGTCACTTTACGAGTAAATATCCGTCACACAGACCAAAATCCAGAATGGCTTAATGTAATCATCCGTTGCATGCTCCACTAAGCGTCAATATCCCACTCCATGCAATACTGCAGAAAATAGAAACATGCTTCAAAAGTCTTTCAAAAATGCATTCCTTGCAAATATAGGTTGCCATTATTAACCTGTAACAATGCAGCCAATGCGCAATTGCAGGCCCAAGTGTGCATCTCAGAACTGAAAACTTGAGCTTCTAACGGCAGTTCTCACTGTATCTCTTCATCTCTGAAAAACGGTAAGAGAATTTCTCTGTTTGTAGTTTATACATTTACATTTTAAAAGAAAAATAAGAAACGTCTTTGTCCTCGGTGTGCATGCTGTGTGTTTGTAATTTCTGAGATGGAAATTGCACCTTTCAACTGTTTATTTTTATTTGTCTGTAGAATTAAAAAAAAACTTTATTGACCCTTCACAGGGAGTTTGATTGACAGGCAATTAGACCAATCATAATGCCAAATCTGCCATTTTTATCTAACGACCAAACCAGACAGGAGTGTGCAGCTATTAACATGTGAAGTGTCCTAAAAAAAACGGTATTGTTTAGGTTTTAGAACAACTTTGCTGAAAGGTTTTGATCCACTTCAAAAGTTGACTACTGTAGATTAAAGTTGATGGGTTCAAACATTAAAAAAATATTGTGTATTGACATCTGAGATAATCAAGATACCGTGTGATGTTCATTCAGGATTATTTTGTAAAATAATGAGCAAATTTGAAGAGATGATTGGTTCACCTACCGCTTTAAAAACAACAAAATGGTATTTATTGACTACTGTAGATTTATTTATCTTTAGACCATGCTGGCAAAAAGTTATGGCATTCAAGTTGATTAGTCAAATCATTCTCGAATAATGCACTAACAAATTCTATGATAAGCATGCAAAAATAGAATTGAGGTTATATCTCCGCAATGGTTTGGCGTATTGAGACTAAACATAGTGTGTGTTATAATAAGCATGACCTCAGGCTACCTGCATTGTTTCAGCGCAGTGTCACCAAGTGGTCAGGAGATACTGTATGAAAAATGTGTATTTTTGCTTAGAATTTCTGAATGGTTTGTCCCAAAATTACAAATCTGGTCACTTTAGACCAGATTTGGTGTATCATGCTGAGTTGAATGATACCCAATATTTCCATGTCAGGCCATTTTGAATTTTGTAGTAAAATGCTATATTTTATGAACACATTGACGTATCGGTACAAAACTCAGTATGGGCCATCACAAAGATACCCAAAAGGAGTCTGAGAAGTGTCTAGTGGTACAATCAAATATTCACATGCTTTTAACTTTGGGTGTGGTCGACTTATTTTCACGGGAGTCGTTAATTTCTTAGACTCCTGAATCCTTGCCGAGTCCAGCGATACCAAACATGCCAGGTTTTGCCTTATGGTTTGTGCAACATTGCATTTAAACGCTTAAAAAACATTTGCAAATATCTTAGAAACCATTACTCCTATCAACACAAAACCACCATAGGAAATTCAGAAACATAGCGTGCCAGCTATATGCTAATGCCCAACTGCCAAAATGTTGATAGTAAATGGCAAAAAATGTGAACAATGTCAGCCATCTGTCATTCATATATAAAAATGTCTATAACTCCAAAACAAAATGAGATATTTTCACCAAATTTGTCACATGCATGGGCACACTCTAAGCACACAAAAAAAAAAAAAATATGGTGGGATTGCGCCTCTTGGTGCCGCTATAATTGAACAAAACATGAGGGAGGACGTCTTTATCGTCAATAGAGTGGACTTGTCCCCAGCAGTGTTTCAGCCAATCGTCCTCCCGTTGTTCCTTGGCAAATGAGCTCCCCTCGCTGGCCTGACAGAAGACATCATAGAAAAGGTTAGTATTTTGAGAGGGGGACTCACCATCTCTCCCGCTGTCCGAAGCAAGCAGGGCCGGCTGGCGGCGGGATCTTCGTGGCCGCCTGCGGCGGCGACGGTTCCCTTCCTGGCTGGCGGGCTGGGCGACGGCGGCGAGCAGGTGGTCAAACCCTGGCCAATCCCGTCCAAGGAGCAATGAGACCGGCAAATTCTCCATGATTCCAGCCTCCACAGGCCAATTGCCATGAGCTGCAGCATGTTGATACGTCGAGCTTGGACCTGTTGGGTATCTCCGTGCACACACGTAATGGGTAGTAGGCTCTTTTGGTTGCAATGGGGAGGGCACAGCCGAGCTTGTATGAGGGTGACCGCACTGCCCGAATCCAGAAGAGCTCGCACGGGTTTTCCATTCACGGTGACGTCCGCTTCTGGAGCCGCAGGTGGGACGCGCTGATGTAGGATGCAACCCGCCAGCAAGGTCCGAGGAGGTGTTGTGGGCTCGGCGGTGGGCATCGGCTCGTCCATCGGCGAGGGAGCCGTTGGCCTGCCAACTGCGCGCGAGGTGCCCTCCGGCGTGCGTCGCTCCTGGACCACCCTCCGGGGAAACGACGGCGCTCTCTCTCCAGCCTCCCGGTGTTGGACTGCGTCCGCCAGCTCGATCGCCTCCACAAGGGACAGGACGGTGGTGGGATTCCTCATCCCGACAGCTTGGCGGAGGGCGCGGGGTAGTGCTCGCTGGAGGCGATCGACCACCACACGTTCCATTACCTGGGCTGCGGTGGGCTCTCCATCGAGCAGCCAATGTTGGGCCAAGCGAACGAGTTTGGCAGCCTGGGCTCGCGCTGGTACCCGGGCTTTATACTCCCACTCGAAGAACTGTTGGGCTGCGCAAATAGGAGATAGACCAAGTCGGGCTAGAATTTCCGTCTTCACCTCGCCATAATCATTAGCCGCTGCTGGGGACAGCGAGAAGAACGCCCGTTGAGCCTCGCCAGGTTCCTAACCCTCGTGGTGAGCTGTGGACTCGAACATTTGAAGGTAGGCTTCCACATCATCGTGCGCGGACATCTTTGGCAATAGCCGTGCTGCTTGCATCCGTGGGTCAGGTAATGGAACGCGTGGGGCAGCTTGGGCTCGGAGGGCGGCAAGTTCCTCTTCAGTCCCACCCTGCCGAGTAGCCAGATGTTCCATAATCTGCTGCTGGCAGACGCTGACTTCAGTAAGGCGTTACTAAAGTTCCTCCATCTCCATGGAGAGAGAGCGCACTGACCGATTCTGAAAAGAGTAAACAGAAAAAAAACAACTCCTAATGCAAGAGTACACTTGCGTGTGATCTCTCATGCAGTTGCCTGCATTCTCCACCAGGTGTCACGGTTGAGAGATCAAACAACAAGGTAGCTCAGTGCAATGGCCCCGGAGGGTGGATTTATTTAATAGGTGCTCGGTGCGATCAGTTCTGGTGCTCTTTTGAGGTCCTCGTGTCCGTGATTGTCCAGGCGTGCGTGCTGCGGCCGTCGGTGACTCGCTGCCCTCTGCGTGACAAAAGAGAGAACGTTAGTACCAGAGCGATCTGCATGAGAAGATAGCCTCTCTGAATGAGAGCAGCGGCGGCGTCCTGATGAGAGCGTGCAGGTGTGGATTGTCCATTGCCAGGGCGACGCTGATGAGCCCAGAGACACTCGTCACAATATAAATATATACATAATGCATGAAAGTCATCTTTTTTTAACCTTTAAGCCAAGCTCAGACTACAGGAGTTTTCAAATCCTAACCAGTTATGAAATATGTCTGCAGCACACACATAAGAAAAATATTCTCTGATTTCCTTCCCTCAAATGTCAAACATGCAGACATTAAGATTTTAACATTGTGGTAGCGTTATTTTATTGGCAGAGCCAAATCAATGTGCAAGTAACTATGAAGTTAAACATTGTGTTTAAATGCAGGCATCCTCCTGCTGTCCACAGTTGTGTTTTACCATTGTGTATAATCATAAAAAACATTGCCTTTTCACTTGTCTTGTTGTAGGAAGAACATTTCTATATGCAGTTGGTGGGGTCATTGGTGGACTGGGAGGTTTCATTTTCATTATCATCATTGTGTTGTTCATGTAAGTTCATTCTGTCTTTCAGAAAACACATTAGTGTACCAAACTTATTTGTATTTCCTAAATACATTTAAACGATTCTGTATTACAGGAGGAAAAAACACAGACCTGCTGACATCACACAAAAGCAGTTATATCAAATGCAAACACCAAATTGTTATGATCTTTATGTCAACATATCCGCTCACGATGGGCCTCAGTCTCAATCTGATCCCGCAAATCAAAACGATGCCCTGTATTCCGTAATTACTCTCAGCAATATCAGCAGCAGTCAAACTGAAGGAAAAGCATCTGATTCTGAAGATACAAAAGAGATCCTGTATGCAACCGTCCTTCATCACAGAAAAAAAGAGATGAACCAACCGGAAGTGAACGAATGCCAGTACGACAAAATTAGAATATACCAACCAGATCAGATGGTGGAGGATCAATCAGTGATTTATAGCACAGTCAAATGTTAAAATGAACAATTTGGTGAAATTACTCTTCCTAGCAAAATTATCTCCATATTGACATCTCCTTCGTGTGGTGGGACTGTGACACTGCTAGTCTAATGCTGGAATTTCATTTCTTAAACTGGGTTTATTCCAACCGTGAACTCATAACTAGATCAATGTACTCCCAGTTCCAAGTTCTGGCGTCACATAGCCCGTAAAACAACAATGTCAGCCCTTACGGGTGCGGTGTTTATGCAAGTGTGGAAAAATAGAGGACAATATAACGTTGCAATCAAATTAATAATAATATAAAAATAATAAATGCACTCAGGCAGTTTGGCGTGACTTGCCTGGAACGTTACAAAGTCGTGAGTCGTGGTCAGAAGTCGTGATTTACGAGCTCAACAACCTGGAACCAGGAATGCAGCATAAAATTACCTTCGGTGGACTTAAATGAAAAAAATGTGTACATAGACGTCTTTATGTGTGGTTGAAATAAAATGCGTTCTGATGTTTATTCATGTTTTTTTCATGCTTTAAAGGAAAACTCTACTTTTTTTGGAAATAGGCTCATTGTCAAACTCCCCCCGAGTTAATAATTTGATTTTTAGCGTTTTGAAATTCATTCAGCCGTTCTCCTGTTCTGGCGATATCACTTTTAGCATAGCTTAGCATAAATCATTGAATCCTATTAGACCAGTAGCATCGCGTTCAAAAATGACCAACGAGTTTCGATATTTGTCTTAATTAAAACTTGACTCTTCTGTAGTTATATCACGTATTAAGACCAGCGGAAATGTAAAGCTGCGGTTTTCTAGGCTGATAAGATTAGGAACTACTCTCCCATTGCGACGTAATAGTCAATGAAGTTTGCTGCCGTAATATCTGATCGAAGCAGGCGCAGTAATATCACACAGCACATGTGCAAATGTTTACTTCCGTCAACATATCCAACGTGCATGCACAGCACAGGCAGCGTTCCTCGCAATGGAGACATTTGTGAGAGACGATTTAGAAGATATTCACTTTGGTGCAGATCCTGAACCGTATCAATTTGATCCAGAAAAGTGTGAAAGTGTGTCTGAACTGCCTGGGAAAAAAGGGATGAGGAGAGCAGATTCGAGCTGGTGGGGCTTGCCAACCCATGCCAACTGAAAGTGAGTGCCTGTGTTGTCGCGAGTGGGACCAGGTATTGCCATCGATGGCAAGGGTGGATCTACCTGATGAGGAAGTGGCATGTGTCGCAACATCCGAGGACTTGGATGCAATGCTGCATCCTGCAGTAGTAATTTTTTTTTACCGGATTGAAAAATTAAACTAGAAAAAATGTCACACGCCGAGTGGACCTAATGGCCAGCTGTCGCAAGAGTAAGTTATTCCTGCAGCCACTACAATATAAAATATAAAGATTTTAAATGCATACTGTCCGTTTGCATTTTCAGGCTTATATTCATGATGTACACTTTTCCTCAAAACTCACTTTAAAACACCACCGACTGTTCGCAATAACTTCTTTTTGCAACCACACAAGGAATTTGGTCAAAGCAAATACTAGGCCAACTGTTCGCCCAAAACTTCTCTTCAGGGGTTGCATTTAAAAGGTAACGTTAGCCAACAATAGCAATTAATCATGTTACACTTACAGCCGTGGGCGATGCTCCTCGTTGTCCTGTCTGTAACGTTAGTTTGAAGATTGTTGGGATCGCCGTGTCCTTTAGACGCCTTACTGTAGTACCGGTAAAACTATCCAAATAGTCATCTGGTTCAAAATCCTCGGAGTAGAGGTCTGCATTCCCGCGGCTCTCCCGCGGGAACCGCTGGACCCGACCAGAATTCTTGCGACGCGGGAATAAATTTCCAAATAAAAGCGGTTGCGGTCGGTAACTCCGGTGTAATTTGAACGGGAGCGGGCGGTAACAATATCCCGTTCCCGACGTATTTTCTGAACAGCAAATCTGAGATTTACTCATTTTTATCGAGCACCTGTCGGCCTGCGCTGATAACTGTCATGCACTTGCTGCACTCATGGACCAGTGCTTTCTGCGTAATTTTATTGGCAAGGTCTCATAGGCGCGGAAAGTGGGGGTACTGATGGTGTTTTTCTGTGGGCAACTGTTTATCAGCGTTACTCCAGAGCGCAAAGCCACGTTTGGAGTGCCATAATCTTCACAAAGTTATGCTGGCTGATTTTTCGCAATCCGTGTAGTTGTTAACTCCTGATCCAAACCCGTCTTTTTTCCCCTTGCCAAAATAACTTATACTACTACGGCAATTAAAACAGTTCAGTTTTGTATGTAATGGAAAGGTAGTTATAATTTTGTTTCTTATTTATTAAGTTAATTTAGAAAAAACGTTTGGAGCATTTTTTGTTCCTAAAAGGTAAGCTTTTTGTTTCTTAAAGTAGGCTAACGACCAAGTGGCCGGTGACAGACAGTGAATTGACCTACTCTCTGTTTGAATTTGACTTCTAAAATCACGAATTGGCTACATATATAGGTTTAAAAAAATATAAATAATAATATATAAATGGGCGCTATTTGGCGCAATGTCTGTGCGGAGAGTGGAAGCTAGAACGCATTTAGGCTCAAGCGCGATCAGTTACATTTTTTTTTTCAGTGTAAACTATTTAACCGTTATTTTTGTCAGACATGATATAGAAAGCTTTAAATTAGTACTTAACAAAATAAAACAAATCGAAAACAAAAAATATTTTATTATAGCTAATCCGTAAAGATGAATTTCTCTCTAAAGGCATGCGTCCAATGAGGAGATGGATGAGGAGGATCGTTAAAAACAGTTTATAAATAAATAATTAAAATATCTCCTTACTATTTCACAGTCATGTTGATTACTTTTGCTGGTGCTTTGTGGCTTTAGCCAACTGCGTACACTTTTTTGTCTAAAATATAATTGTAGCCGGCATTTGATCTATGACGTGCTAAAATACAGGGCTGTAATACATCTTAAAAGTGGAACATGGAAATATCTAACAGATGTAGGCTGCTGCGAAAAAAAGTTTTATAAACATGATATTGTTTCCTGATGGTTAAATGTGAGGTTCTGGAAACGAGAACTAATTTTAGCGGGAACGGTCGGGTCGGGAAGAAAATTATTCTAAGCTGGCAGCGGGTGAACAAAGCCTGAATATATAGCGGGAGCGGGTGGGTGCGGAATAAAACCTTGCGGGAGCGAGCGGGAGCGGGACTAGAAAAGCAGTCCCGCGCAGACCTCTACCTCGGAGCAAACACGCCAGTTCTCGATCGTTTCTAACGGTGTTTTGAGGTCCATGTTCAGAGCAGCCAGCCATTGATTCATCAGTCGGAATTGCTTTTTTTCCCGTGGGAATTCTATGAAACATGGTAGTAGATTACGTCTTAGACTTACTATCACAGCCCCTTACAATCCACATAACCATAGCTAATCACACACAGGTAAATCCAGCCACTAACAATTTACCAGCTGCAACAACCGGAATTACACAAACTTAGCACCGGTCACATTGGAAGTTACCGTGCAGGGATCTAATTTCAGGCGCTGTGTGATATTACTACGCCTGCTTCGGCCATGTCACGGCAGCAAACTTCCTTGACTATCACGCCGGAATGGAAGTGTAGTTCCTAATCTTATCGGCCTAAAAAACCGCAGCTTTACATTTCCGCTGGTCTTAGTACACGATATAACTACAGAAGAGTCAAGTTTTAAATAGGACAAATATCGAAACTCTTTGTTCATTTTTGAACGCGATGCTACTGGTCTAATAGGATTCAATGATTTATGCTAAGCTATGCTAAAAGTGATATCGCCAGAACAGGAGAACGGCTGAATGGATTTCAAAACGGTAAAAATCTACTTATTTACTTTGGGGGAGTTGGAGAATGAGCCTATTTAAAAAAAAAAAAGTGGAGTGTTCCTTTAAGTAAATAAAAAGACTATTGGTTGTCGATTGATCAAATAAGGTAATACAGCGATCTGTCCGACACTTTAAGGAGCCCCAAAATAGTATTTACTGTTTGAATTTCTTTAAAGGGGTCCTGCTATGCTCTTTTACAAAGTTTTGATTTTGTTTCAGGGGTGTAATAGAACATGCTCTCATGCTTGATGAAAACCCATTGTTTTTCACATAATTTACATTATTACAATAGGTTTCTCCCCAGGCTGGCACAAATGGCTCGACTGGTTCCAAGTTTAATAAAGGCCTGCCTTCCAAAAAAACAAAATGCATTGTGATTGGTAAGCAGTCCCACTGCATTGTGATTGGCGGACAGCTTAGACCAGAGGTTCTCAACTCCGGCCCTCGAGGTCTACTTTCCTGCAGAGTTTAACTGCAACCTTGATCAAACTCACCTGCCTGTAACTTTCTAGTAATGAGTAAGAGCTTGATTAGCTTGTTCAGGTGTGTTTGATTAGGGTTGGAGCTAAACTCTGCAGGAAAATGGACCTCGAGGGCCAGAGCTGAGAACTCCTGTATTAAGATATAGTTGACACTACAGTAGTGTTGGGTCCACACTGGCTAAAATTCAAAAAGTGAAAAAGCATAATAGGACCCCTTTAAAAATCACAACATTTTAGGCAGAGACCTTGTTTACCAAAAGTAACCTGCTCTGTCTTGTCTATCGTTGTGGTGTTAGTTTCCTCTTTGCACTGCAATGTATTTTTTACTGTGTGAGAACATGATGTCTAGTGTGAGAGTGGCATTGTTTGTCAGGCATAGCAAAAGTAACTAAGCAGGGTGAGTTTTTGCGAAGGTTCAGTTGACTTGATTGATTCGGTAGGATGTTTTTCGTATCCTACAGGTCCTTGTAGAAGTATTTTAGTTTGAAACAGCACCTTATAGTGGCCATCCACATGGATCAAACACCCAAAAATCCTTTGACTTCTCTTGTACTCCTTTAGCTTATCTAAAGTGTAGAAACATCACGTTTACCAACAACGATGCAGATGACTTGACATTTTTACATTTGTTACTTGGAATTAATTATTATTACAAACCTTTAAGGCCCATGTGCGTCATTCAGATATATAAATAAATAACATTGGCGTTGGTTGGTGCTTTATGTTTAGTGCGAGTGACAAGAAGTCTTACTATAGTTTCTGCTTATAGCTTATGTCAAGGAAGTGAAACCTCTGATGCCCATCCCCTTGGTACGCAGACGTGGACACATGCATGCGCTGAATAAATGGCAACCTAAACATGTGTTTTATGACGTAACACCTACAGTAAGCTGATATCATTTAAACCATGATGTTTTTTGATCAAGTGGTGTTAAACTTAAATTGAATTTTAATTTAAAAAGAAAACTTAAATTTATAATCATGAAATCAGCCACAAAACATTTGTACATGTATTTGGACACTCTGTAGATCCGCTAGTCAGGCATGTGTAGGTTGAAGAGGAAGGACACTGGTCTACGTGGGCCCTCGTACGTCAGCAGACATCTATATTTTAAGACTTTAGGCACTTTTTTACTTGTGTGTTTAGTATGAGTTTTCCAGCTTACATGTAATATATATATATATATATATATATATATATATGTGTGTGTGTGTGTGTGTGTGTGTGTGTGTGTGTGTGTGTGTGTGTGTGTATGTGTTCATTCCTGGCTTTCATCTACAAGAAATTATTCATGATCTTAAAGTTTGCAAAAACACAGCAGGAAATGAACTATGTTTTTTGAATTATATAAAAAAAAAAAGAATTAAAAGAAAGAAGCATTTTCTTTTTTTTATGTAAATGTTTACGCCACTAATCAGGCTTAAAATAAAAAATAAAATAAAAAACAGGAAATTAGAAGGAAATTACGTCATTCTGGTTACAAATGAGGCTGGTAAACCTTCCTCGTTTCTCTACATGTGTCATTTCAGCTGATGGTGTCCTGTGCTACGGTATGACCAGTTTCTTATCAAGCTTTTTGTTTGTTTATAAGGAGAAACATTGGTTTTACTTTATTTTGATCCCTTTAACACATTTTGTTGACTATAACATTGCATCTACATGTCTACTAGCTCTCATTAGAGGTTAGGGTTAGAATAATGAATAATGCCTGTTGAGAGACCATCACAAAAAAAAAAAAAAATAGCAGACATTAAACATTACTTATTGTCAACAGAATGTTAAAAGGGATTATTAAAATAAAGTGAAACCGACACATTTTTAATGTTTCTACACTGAACCTTTGAAAGTAGATTTTATTTTGTAAATTTCACAAATAATTAAATTTTGAGGTAGAAAGACTGAAATCTCAACCATATTGCAATTTCTGTGTTGCAGGTGATGCTATGGGGATTTCAGTCAGAATGGCT
>NC_133366.1:5985949-6117349 GCF_049309525.1 Garra rufa | reverse complement strand
TACCATATTAATTCATTTCCTGTATGCAAGGCCATGAGTGAGGGAAGGTAAGAATACAGGTAACCCATTAGTAATTAGAATTAGAATTATGAGAAATATTAGCAAATAATTCTGCAGGACTTATTTCAAACCTGAAACAGTAGGCCTATTCTAAAAGGAAAATATTGGGAACCCATTAGTCATTAATGAAGAATTATCAGATAAATCTGCAGGACCTATTTCGAACCTGAAACAGTAGGCCTATTCTAAAACGAAAATATAGTTAAACCTTTAGTAATTAATAAATAATTCTTAGATAATTCAGCAAGAATGACTTATTCTACAGTATTCCAAAGTGAACCTATTAATAAATAATAATTTATACATCTAAAACAAACTATAAAACTAATCAAAATACACAATACAACTTGTTGGGGGTACACTGTAGTACTTTGTACTTGTCCTTTTATTAATAATTTGAAAATGAATAGGCCTATTTATAATTTTACTAGAGTAATATTTTATTGAGGTATCTGTACTTTTACACAAGTACTTGGTTTGTGGGCCACAACCTGATTATTATGGTGACTATTTACATAAAACTGTTCAGTAGTAGTTATTTCACAGTTATTTTTCTTGAACCGTAACTACTAGACAATTATTAGTAGTTCTTCAGGAGGTATGACAGCATGCATTAGTTATTGATTAGCTAAATGTTACTTAACACACTCATAAAATTATATTGCATACTGATTAGTAAACATATCTTCCTTAGTAGTTAACAGTAGTGCTAATAAATAGTTACCTGTTAGTTCTTCAATAATTCCTTATTAGTTCTGCAGCAAGTAAGAAACAGTATTCTAAAGTGTTACCATTTTGGGATTATTTTAACAACTACAAACAGGAATCAAGGTGAATGTTAAGTACCTGTTATGACAACCTTTAAGTGTGTGGTAAGAAATTTATTCATCATAAAGTGTAGATAGCTTCACTAGCCTTATGGTTTCGGACATGTAAATAATAAATACATCAGCACAAAAATGATAATATCATCTATCGGCGATAGGACCAACAACACTGTAGCATTTTATTTGCTCACCCTTCATGCATCCGAGGTGTATATGACTTTCTTTCTCAGACGAATGCAATCGAGTTACATTTAAAATTAAAGCTGCAAGCAGCGATGAACGGGCCCTCGCACCCAGGCTCACCGCTGACCGGTGGCTTTAGAAAAACAGCAAACGGTGGGCAGTATGCTTTTAATACAGTAAATATAGGAGAAATATGTCATAAGTCATTTAAATGTGCCAAACGTGCCGCTGCCAGCTGGTGGCGCTATGCCTATAACTGATTATTGGCATGTAGATGTGTTCAGGCCAGCACTATTATCAAACATATGAAGTTTGGTGCAGATTGACCTTGGTGTGTTTGAGTTAGTGAAA
Organism: Garra rufa; assembly: GCF_049309525.1. NCBI lineage: Eukaryota > Metazoa > Chordata > Actinopteri > Cypriniformes > Cyprinidae > Garra > Garra rufa. Next base: position 6,115,928 of record NC_133366.1, on the reverse strand, counting down.
GATATGATATATCCTGCTGCCAACAGTTGGCGCTATGATAATATCTGAATATTGGCGTTTAGGTGTCTTCAGGCCAAGACTCTTACAAACGTGTGAAGTTTGAGGCAGATCGGACATTTTATGGCTGAGTTATAACAACTTCTATGTCCATGGCGAAACAACAAAATTTGTCAGGCCGCCACGGACACGCCCTTTAACGAAAACGCAAGATCTTCGCAATTTAACATCTCTAAGGCCTCTAGATCAGACTGACCAAATATAATGTTGATTTCATTAAATCTCTAGGAGGAGTTTGCTATAAACTTAACCCCCTGCAAGGACTTCAGATAATGCCAACTGTCGACCAATATGCTACATTTTCCCTATATTCTGATGATGATGATAAGAACATGTAATTCATGATGATAACAAAATGTTATTATTGCTTGCATTATGTCAACCATTCCGCTTAAATGTCATCGTTACCTATCTGTACAATTTGTGTGTGGATATTGCTTTGCTGGTGACTCCTGTTATAAGACATCACTCTTAAGCGCTACATAACTAAGAATCAATTAGGAAAACGGTGCCCAGTTGGCACATGCATTCACAGTAACCCTCTGCCAGTTTGGATTTAAAGTTTACAGAATTGAAAGGGTTACACTTTAAAATCAACACACAGACACATACACACAATGTGTAAAATTGTGCCATCCAGTTTCATTTGTTAATATTAACTATATTAGTTAACATGAACAATAATTAAATAGCATTTATTAATGTCAATTAATATTAACCTAAAAAAAGTATTCATATATTGTTTAAAGGTAAATTAGTATATTTTAACATTAGTTTATGTACTGTGAATTAACATGAACATGAACATGTACAGCAATACACTATAAAGTGCTCTATAAACGCTTAATTCTTTCAAAATATCTTTAAAAATCAAGTTGAGTATTGTAATGGGGCGATATATATATATATATATATATAACTCATCTTAAAATGGTACAATTTTCAGATGTTTTGAACAGATAACAGCAAAGTTTGTTTTAAAATTGTTAATTTAAATTTATATTCAATAAATAACACTATGAAAATAAATGTCTATCAATGAAGATAAATCGCTCATGCTAAAAAGTTTTATTTTTCTTAATATTTTTCTATGTGACTGAATAGTCTAAAAAGTTCATGGTACAGTTCAGTAAAAAAAAAATAATAAAAAAAAAATTGCAAAATACAAACAATGAAAGACTCAGTGACCCTTAATATTTTCTCAAAATATCAGACTCTCAAAGATCAGACATATTTATGTAGATCCTCAAAGATGGTCTGCAGCATATGTCATTGCTCTCTCTCCCTCTCTCCCTTTCACCCCTCCCCCCTGCACTCTTCACTCACTCTGACAACACACACACATAGACATACTGCCAGGCAGAGTGAGAGCAGGTTTCTGATTTCTTTTTTAATTTTCTTTAATTCATAGAAGCTTGTATAATTATGATATTAACAGCACTTGCTCAGAATGACTAGTTCTCTGTGTGAAAAAAAGTTTAAAAGAGTTTGGATGCTGCACTTTAAAGATATAAAAAATAAGGTTATCTTTTTTACCATAACTTTAAAAAATCACCACGTCAACACCGTTCAAGATATCCCAAATCCGCTCGCAATTTAGCATCTTCAGAATCTTCTCTTCATGTTAAAAAAGTTTGGTGTGAACAGCTTGCTGTTCTTAGTAGGAGTATGAATTTGTTTACAGCCTGATTTTTAAAAAAATCCACATTCAAATCAAAATAGCCGGCTTCCTTTGTTGGTCTTAGCTAATGAATTTTATTTAGAAAGTTGTCCAGATTGATGAGAACAGTATATGTACAGAGTTTGGTGACTGTAGGAAAAACTAACCCCCCAACTTTTGTCAAAAGATGGCGCTATAGAGTGCCTGCTCCACACCCATTTATGACCTTTCGCCAGTGTCTAACTATCAATAATACTGATGTGTGTGTTGAGTTTCATGAAATTCTGGGCATGTTCTCTGCCTCGAAAAGACAGGAGCCTAATTTTAAAGTTTGACACATTGCCATGGCAACAGCATTTGATTTATCATCGACCCCTTTGCATATTCTCATCGGCCGTGTTTTGACATTATTTTGATGAAGTTTGAAGAAAATCGAGTAAAACTAAGAGTCAGATTTCAAAGCATTTTGAAAATGACACACTTCCTGCTGCCAGTTGGTGGCGCTATAACTTTGACACATAATAGTCACGTTTATGTAATCAGCATCATACAACGAACAAACTGGTGAAGTTTAATCAGAATCAGGCAATGTGTGCAACAGTTATTAGACACTTCCTGTTTCTCATTTCTCACCATAACTTTGTCGCCTTGCCACGGCCAAACCGTTCGAGATTGGACATTGTATGCATGAGTTACACTTATTTGTCTTTGTATTAATATCATGCTTTAGCTCTTAGTTAAGTGTTGCTAGCATGTTTAACATGATTCTAGCATGATGCTAGCCTATTTAAAACTTGCTAACGCTTTTTAATATGTTGCTATGAGTCCGTAACACCATTAAATGTCACTTGCTGTTGTCAGCAGGTGGCGCTGTGACTATAACTGAATATGGGCATGTATATATATTCAGGCCAGGAGTCTTATCAAACATGTGAAGTTTGGGGCTGATTGGACATTGCATGCCTGAGTTACAGTAACTTCCTGTTTTATGTCTTTAACAACATGCTTTAGCACTAAGTAAGTGTTGCTAGCATGTTTGAGTACGTTTTAAACTAGTTTAGCACTCAATGGCTTTTTTAGTGTGTTGCTAATAGTGTATCACAGTGTTAAACATGTCACTTCCTGTTGACAGTAGGTGGCGCTATGACTATAACTGAATATTGGCATGTAGATATCTTCAGGTCAGGACTGTTATCAAACATGTGAACTTTGGGACTGATTGGACATTGTATGCCTGAGTTATAGCAACTTCCTTTTTCATGGCGAAACATCAAAGTTTGTCCGGCCGCCACGGACACGCCCTTCGACAAAAACTCTAAAGCTTTGCAATTTAACATCGCAAAGGCCTTATGATGACACTCAGCAAATTTGAAGATGATCGGATAAAAATTGTAGGAGGAGTTCGTTAAAGTACGAGGCCTGAAAATGGCAAAAACTGCACAAAAATCTTACAGGAAATTCAATATAACAGACTTCCTGTTGGGCTTCGGATGTTGCACCAGGAGACTTTTTTGGTATTGGTGTGTTACATATGTGTACCGAGTTTCGTACATGTACGTGAAACGTAGCTCGAGGCGCACTCCGTTGAAATTTTTTATAGGTGGCGCTATCAAGCCATTTTGGCACACCCACTCCTGAAAACCATATCAGATGTAAATTTTCGCCAGGTCTGATGCGTGTGCAAAGTTTCGTGAGTTTTCGGGCATGTTTAGGCCCTTTTCATTTTGGAGAAGAAGAAGAAGAAGCAGCAGAAGAATAATAATAAACGGAGCAATTCCAATAGGATCCTCGCACTGCAGTGCTTAAATATAACTGTGATACAGTAGCATATGCTTCTCACGTTTTTCTACTGCACTTCAGTTTCAGAAGGCCTTAAACTTTATTCTGACAGAACTGATTTCCTCATCCTCTCTGGTGTGACATCGCTTAGTGTCTTTGCATATGTCACGAAGATCACATGATTGACATTTCATGTGTTTTGCTTTTTTTTCACACCCAGCTCACTACAGAGAAAACTCTATTCATGACCATATTTAGTAACTTATGATGCATTCGAGAACAAGGCCTATGATAAAAAGTTGTCCTATGGTAAAAAGTTCAGATGAATATATCTCCAACATCAGCATGTTTTACGTTCTTTGTTTATTTCAGTGATTTATAATAATACAAATCTGGGAATGAATTGAAGGTGCCGATGCAGTACCTTCCAGCAGTTCAGTTGCTTTAGCAGTTCTCAAACCAGGATGGCTGGTCTGCAAATGCAAATTTGCGTTATTCAAGCAATGTTTTATTTGTCTCTCAGACACAGGTTCCTTGTCATCGCCAACTTTATGCAAGTGATTATATTTAGATGTTCCTAAGTTTGAAAAACTATTACAGTAGCATATTTATGGCTAACATCAAGTTTCTATTAGTTTGGTAGTCTATTGTCATCTGCTCTATCAGCACAAGTTGAGGTGTCAAAACCATTTGAAAATATAATGTGTTAATCATGTGACATTAAAGTGTAAAAACAGCAGTGCCGGTATCATCTTGTTCATTTGTAGTGCTGTCACTGGTCATGAGTGTTGGTGAAACAGGTAAGTGCGTGAGTTTGTCCTGTCCAGTAACAAAAATATTTTGTTTTTCATTAGCAGCATTTTGCATGTTGATTGCAAATACCTTTAATTGTTTTCTGAGTCAATTAAGAACTAGAACCAGAGCATAATTCTGTTTTTGGTTTGTTCTTTGCTCAATCTCAGAACAGATTGTGTTTGATTTGCTCTGACAAGAACGAGGAAGCTAAGTGCACTGATGCTACAAAAAGTTAACCACAAACTAGGACATATGTATGCGCAGTTATAATCAAGCTATGCTGGGTTTTTGCATAATCAAGCTAGTCTTCATCTGTATATCCAAGTATAGCAACATTACAATGCACAGCTATTTTATAGGTATTTTAAGCAAAAGTAAAAACTACGAAAGTTGAAATGTTGTAAAGCCACTGACTGTACGCTTGTTCTAGGTTTTACTATATTGATGTCAGTCAGAATGGCTCCTCCTCTTCCTCTGATCTTTCTGATCATGATTCACGGTGAGTCACTCACACTTCAGTAACACTTTGTTTCTCAAACATCAGTTCAACAACAGTACAACGACATATATAGCAAAAATAACACAGAACAAAAACAGCTATACGTATAATTATAACCAGGGTTTTGACAGTGTTCCGTTCTTGTTCTGGGGGAGAAACTGCTTTTGAGCCTGTGACACAATGTATGTGATCCATTTGTTTATAATACAATGAACCTAAAGCATTTACTAGAGGGCAGCAGGTCAGTATGACAGTGTCCAGGGTCTTTCAAAATGTTTGATGCTTTTCTAAGTCAGCAAGAGTTGAATAAGTCCTCCATGGAGGAAAGTGGGCAGCCAATGATCTCAGAACAGCAGCTTATCTTGCAAGTGGTTTTACCTGAGGATCCTCAGAACATGGAATATCTGCTGTGACTTCTTGACTATTGCTGTAGTGTTAATAGCCCAGGCGAGAACAGCAGTGATGTGTGTGCCCAGGAACTTGAAAACAGACTTTGGTGGCGTATAGCGGCTTTGGGACTGCACTGCTTTTCCAGAAGTTTATAATGAGTTCTTTTGTTTCTAAGGAGTTCAAAATGAGACACCATCTAAACACCATGCTGCCAGTCTTAGGTTTTTCTTCCTGTAAACTATCTTGTCTTCTCCTGAGATGAATCCACCCTCATCTGTATAGACAGCATACAGAAGCGGACTCAACACAAAGCCTTGTGGGACACCAGTGCTAAGTGTGAGGGAGGAGTAGAAATGGTCCTTTATCCAATGGCAGATGGATTTTGAAAATTCATAGTCAGCAAGTTTGGTGACCAATTTGCCTGGGAAGACTATGTTAAAGTCTATAAACAGCATTCTCAAATAGCTCCCATGATGTTAAAGGTGTGTCAGTCCTGCCATGTGCAGAGCAGTGATGATGGCATCCTCTGTAGCGCTGTAGCTGAACTGGTAGGGATCAAAGGTGAGTTTGTGACTAGCTTTGATATGCTGTAAAACCAGCCTCTAAAAACTCTGCATGATGGCCGGTGTAAGTGCAATTTGATGATCGATTTGATGATTGGTGAGGCTACTGCTAAACTGCTTTCATCTCAGTAGCTAGCAAAATAAATAAATTAGTTGCTCTCCAAGGAAGGCATCACTGTTAACAGTGCCTAAAACGATGTTAAAGTTAACATCTAGTGGAATGTCTGGATGTTGATTAACTTTGGATTCATATGGTAGACCTTGAACTCCCAGGTTCTCAAATTCGGGAGAATAATGTCTACTTATTACATTTACATTTATATGTTTAGCAGACGCTTTTATCCAAAGCGACTTGCAATTGGGAAATAAAAAAAGCGATTCATCCTAAAGAGGCAGATCGACATAGGAAGTGCATAATACCATAGAGCAGGCATGTTTAGATTAGTACACGCTAGAAAGGGAAGAATAAGAAAAGAGGAGAACAAAGTTTTTTTATTGAGCCAAATAGTGTCGAAAGAGATGGGTTTTCAGCAGTCGCTTGAAAACTGTCAAGGAGTCTGCATTCCGGATTGGGGTGGGAGATTGTTCCACCAGGCAGGAACAGTGAACGAAAATGTTCTGGATAGTAATTTCATGCCTCTCAGTGGTGGTACAATAAGGCATCTTTCACTAGGGGATCTCAGACTTCTGGAGGGAGTGTAGATTCGTAGTAGTGAGTGGAGGTAGGCGGATGCTGAGCCCGTGGCTGTTCTGTATGCAAGCTTTAGTGTCTTGAACTTGATGTGAGTTGCAATCAGCAGCCAGTGCAGGGAGATAAACAGAGGTGTGACATGGGCCCTTTTGGGCTCATTGAAGACCAGTTATGCTGCTGCATTCTGAAACTAGATGGTGAAGTCATGTTGTAGAGTTAGAATGGCTGGAAAGACAAGGAGCTCAGTCTTTGCCAGACTAAGCTGTAGGTTGTGTTCTTTCATCTATGCCGAGATGTCCGCCATGCAGCCTTAGATCCGTGCAGCTACCGTTGGATCATCTGGTTGAAATGAAAGATAGAGCTCTATGTCATCAGCATAGCAATGGTAGAAGAAGTCATGTGCCTGTATGATGGGACCCAGTCATGTAGTGTATATAGAGAAGAGGAGGGTTCCGAGAACTGATCTTTGAGGAACCCCAGTGACCAGTTGATGAGTTTTGGATACCTTCCCTCTCCAGGCCACCCTGAAAGACCTACCAGTGAGGTAGGATTTAAACCAGCAAAGGGGAATCCCTGTGATTCCCAGCGATGAGAGGGTGGACAGGAGGATCTGGAATCACTTTTACTTATATATTTTGTATTTATACACCAGGTTGTTAAGTTCAGTTCATCCATTTTGTTGCTAAAAGATTGCTGGGTAGCAATGGTTTGTTGTCTGGCAAGTTGGCACCTGCCAGAGCAAAGAGCAATCCACAGAGAGCCCGGTATCCTGGCTATCTACTTGGTATATTGTGTAAGTGTAAAAATTCACTCAAGGTCTGCTTAAGCTGTAGCTCTATGATCAGAAGATCTTGGTTACTGTATGTGGGATTTGCATAACTAAACTTCACTTTGTCGAACAAAAATATAAACAAGAACGCACATAAAAAGCAATCAGAGTGAGGGTGTGCAGTCACTGTGTAATTAAATAAAAAACTATTGTTCAGTATGAATTATGTGTTTCAGGAGTGTACAGTGCTGATTGGGGTGTGAGATACAGTCATTCACACATCTGTGCACTAAAGAACTCATCAGTGATAATGAGCTGCACTTATACATACCCTACTGGACATCAGATCATGAACGTGTTCTGGACCAAAGACCATTTAAGGGGTGAAGAGCCTCCAGATCTGTCTGAGGATCCTGAATACAGTCAGAGGCTTCAGTATCTGGGAGACAAACAGCAGAACCGCACCGCCAAACTGAGTCACGTGACACAGAAAGATGAACATGAGTACTATTGCAGATTCACTACAAATGTAACAGAAGGAAGATGGATTGGTAAACCAGGAGTGAGTCTTACTGTCACAGGTGACTTTTATGAGGTTTCACTCTTCTTCTGTGCATTATGTTGAATAATAATGAGTGTATGACAGCAGCTCTAGATATAATGTGTGTGTTGTGTTCAGATCTTCAGGTGGAGTCTCCTGAGAGAGTGACAGAGGGAGATTCAGTCCGTCTGACATGTAAAAGCAGCTGCACTCTGACTGACAGAGCAACATTCATCTGGTACAGAAACTCACAGCCATTAACTGAGAGAAGAGACACAAACAATCAACTCCTGCTGCAGTCAGTCAGAAGAGAGGATGCAGGCAGATATAGCTGTGCTCTACATGGACACACTTACATCTCTCCTGCTGTTCATCTCAATGTCACGTGTGAGTGTAGATTTTTTTTTTTTTTTTTTTTTTTTTTTAATGGTTGAGTTTATGTTCCTAACTATACAATTGATTTTTTGTCTGTTTTAGATCCTCCAAAGAATGTCTCAGTGTTCATAAATGGATCTGCTGAAATAGTGGAAGGTGATTCAGTGACTCTGATCTGCAGCAGTGATTCAAACCCACCTGCTCTGAACTTCAGCTGGTTTAAAGGAGGAACATATTTGAAATACGGACAATTCTACAGCATCTCAAGGATCAGCTCTGATCACAGTGAAGAATACAAATGCAAGTCCATCAATGAACATGGAGAGAAATACTCTGATGCTGTGATTTTAAATGTCATGTGTGAGTATAAAACATACTTTTTCTTTTTTTTATTTCAAGTCACATTAGTACCTTTTCAAATGCGTCCAAAGTCTTATTTTGGTGATGTTATTAGATCCTCCCAGGAACGTCTCAGTGTTCATAACTGGATCTGCTGAAATAGTGGAAGGTGATTCAGTGACTCTGATCTGCAGCAGTGATTCAAACCCACCTGCTCTGAACTTCAGCTGGTTTAAGGAGGATGAATCCTTAGCTGTTGGATCTGGACAGAGTTTCAGTGCACTACAGAGTGGACGCTTCTACTGTGAGGCTCACAATCAACATGGATCTCAGAGATCAGACGCTGTTACTGTCACTGTTAAAGGTGGAGCAGCTCATTTACTTGTTCTTAAATGAATTAAATTATTGTGTTCAGGCTTTTTACTCTTTTGTCTCTGTTGTAGGACATCTCGTGATATTGTACATATCCATTGTAGTGGTTTGTGGAGCTGCAGTTATCATCACAATGTTGCTGATTTGGTAAGACGTGTGAAGTATGCACCAGATTCATCACATTCAAAATAGCCCACCCTATATATCATTGGTTCAAAATCATAACTGTGTATCAAATAAGTTCTGATTGGCTGTAATTGTGTCAGTCATTGTCTTTAAAGGGTATCCAGATGGATTAAAAACAAAAATGGTGCCGGGCAGTCTCAGGTGAGAAAAAGTTATTTGGTTATCAGTAGTTTGACTGATCAGGTAAATTAACTGGTCACTCAAGTATTGAACATCTGAATGTAGTTTTAACTCTTATCAGTTGAATTGTTTTACTTTTTTTTCATTAATGGTAAAGATGAATCAATCTGCTCCTCATGACGGCCGACACAAAACTTGTAAAGTTGAGATGACTAATCCTGTGTATGAGAATGTAACGGTAAGTATTGTCTAAAGTCTTCTCACCTTTGGCCAAAAGAAATTAAACGCTCTTCAATGTAAGTGCAAAAATACCAAATGTTTTATAAATGATAATTATATGGAAATTTAAATAACACAATGCTGAATATACTTTGTTATTTTATTCATAAAGGCTGTTCAATGTGGTTCTAATACCTGTGAACCTGAACTGAACTCTTCTGTGTATGAAAACATTCCGGTAAGTAAGAACACCTACTAAATAGGGACAAAACACAACCTAATTAGCCTTTTCCCATGACTAATGCTGTTTATGGTTTTTAGAAGTTTTAATATTAATGTTTACACTTACTTTTTCTTTTTCTTTTTTAACAAGACGAAGAGGATGTAGTGTTGTTGACTTTTACAAATCTCTTTGTGGGTGGAGACCTGAATGATTGACAGGAATGTCATGATATAATATGGCTTAAATAATTTTTTTGATTGTATGGGTTAAAATAGAAGTAGAAGGTTACTTAACCCCTTCAGCTCTGCAGCAAATTTGGGATTTTTTACTGATTTTGGCATATCTGAATTTAAAATAGCACTCTACTCACATACATTGGAGTAAATTGATAAAAATGGTCTTGTATTACAGAAAGAAATCTAAATATCAACACATGTGTGGAATAATTCATAATTATTATTGCATTTGTTCATAATCCATACATGTTCTACTCTCCCTGAGTGAGACGCGATAGGGATAGGGATCTTTTGAGATATATGACACATATGCATGTTGACGTAATCACCCGTCAACACAAACATGTTAAGGCAAAACTACTAGAAACCACACCATTTAACTCCATCGCATGTATTGATGCACGCATCTGAAATATATTAAGATGGCGTGTAGCCTTACAAGCTCACAGATAAGTCTAATTTTAAAGATAACAACCAAATCTAAGTGCTGATATAAGGTTTGTGGCCACTTTTAGCACACAGAAGTAGTAATCGGAGCAGGAGTGTGACATAAATGTTTGTTTGTTTGTTTACAAAAGTAATTTATATTTTTGCGATTCTTTTGATAATTATTCTCTGTAACTTGTTCGATCAATGAACATCAACTACATAATCACATTTTGGAGAATAAGAGCTTTCATTTGATATATGACTCATCTATGTTTGGTAAGTTTGAGCGATATGAATATAATTATGAAAATGATTGCGCCATCTTCATGAGGGGGGCTTGTTTGTGGGTGGCATATTCAGACCTTATTTATGTTATTTTATATCCGATAAATGCAAAATTGTGCAAAAATGCAATTTTTTAGCTTTCAAATGACACCATTTATATGTGTAATTCACTGCTCCGCAACTCATTAATATTTTACAACAACTCTGATATTGCAATTTTTGGGGGGTGCAGCGCTGAAGAGGTTAAGTGTGTTTTTCTTTACGCTTTTTGTGTTTTTAATTCATGTTTTTAATTTTGTGTATCAGTATACTGATCATGTTTTGCATTAAAGGCAGGCTGTTGCTGCTCAACTGTACACTTTTCTGTCATTCTGTAATTCTACACAGTATTACACTCACAATGTTGCTTTTGTTCTGAAGATCAACTTTTTGATAAACAAGTCCTTAGTATATAATAACTAAGTTTCAACTTGAAGTTTGTTAAAATTTCTTCTCAGACAATGAAAACAGTTCCAACAGACATCACTTCATGATTGAATAACCGACACCCAGACCAAAAGCCGGACTAGATCCATTTAATTGGCTGCTACAGCTCCACTCTGCATTTTCAATTTCCCACTCCATGTGATGCTTCAGCAAATAAAAAAATGCATTCCTTGCAAATCTAGGTTGCCATTATTAACCTGTAGCGATGCAGCCAATGCGCAATTGCAGGCCCAAGCGTGCGTCTCAGAACTTTTTATGGGAGCTTGAGCTTCTAATGGCAGCTGCAGTGGTGCAATGACTTTACCAACAGCTGATTGGCTCTTTTATTTAGAAGGCGGGACTTATGAGTAAACTGTCTTGGGTATTATACAATCTTTAATATAATACTAGGGTGGTCTGTGGTGGATTTTGTAGTTGTCACTGTTTATTGTATAAATCTAGGCAGTATAACTGCGATACAGTCGCATATGCTCATGTTTTTGTACTGCAGATCAGTTTCAGAAGGCCTTAAACTTTAATCTGACAGAACTGATTTCCTCTTCCTCCCTGGTGTGACTTAGTTTCTCTGCATCTGTCATGGAGATCACGTGTTTTTCACACCTAGCTCACTACAGAGAAAACGTTATTCATGACCATATTTAGTGATGCATTCGAGAACTAGGCCACTGACAGAATAAAGAGCTCATAAGTTGTCTTATAATAAAAACTTCAGATGAATTAATTCTCCTACATCAGCATGTTTTAAGTTTTTTTGTTTATTTTGTTGATTTATAATAATACAAATCTGGGAATGAATTAAAGGTTTAGTAAATACACCACATATTGCAAGCACTGCCAATGCAGTACCATCAAGTGTTTCACAATCCTGGGTCAACAGTTCTCAAACCAGGATGGTTGGTCTGCTAATGCAAATTGGCGTTATTCAAGCAATGTTTTATTTGTCTCTCAGACACAGGTTCCTTGTCAGCACCAACTTTATGCAAGTGATTACATTTAGATATTGCCAAGTTTGAAAATATAACAGTAGCATCTTTATGGGCTAACATCAAGTTTCTATTAGTTTGGTAGTCTATTGTCATCTGCTCTATCAGCACAAGTTGAGGTGTCAATATAATGTGTTAATCATGTGACATTAAAGTGTAAAAACAGCAGTGCCGGTATCATCTTGTTCATTTGTAGTGCTGTCACTGGTCATGAGTGTTGGTGAAACAGGTAAGTGCGTGATCTCAGTAACTATAAGGTTTAAAGTCAAAAGTCCAATAACAAAAATATATTTATTTTTCATTAGCAGCGGTTCTGTATGTTAATTACAAATACCTTGCATTGTTTTCAGAACTAGAATTAGAACTAGAACTAGAGCATAATTCTGTTTTCGGTTTGTTCTTTGCTCAATCTCAGAACAGATTGTGTTTTTGACAGATTAGTCAAGTAAGAGGAAGCTAAGGGCACTGACGCTACAATATGTTAACCACAAACTAGTACATATGTATGCGCAGTTATAATCAAGATACACTGGGTTTTTGCATAAGCAAGCTAGTCTTTGTCTGTAAATCCCAATTATAGCAACATGACAATGCACAACTGGGTATTTTAAGTAAAAGTTTCAAGAACGTCAGAACCACGAATGCTGAAATAAGCCACTGTACATTTGTTGTAGGTTTTACTATATTGATGTCAGTCAGAATGGCTCCTCCTCTTCCTCTGATCTTTCTGATCATGATTCACGGTGAGTCAACACTTTTTTAAGATTCAATATTATGATTTTCTCAAACATCTGCTCAGTTCAACAACAGCATTATATAGCAAAACAAACACAGATCAAAAACATGTATGCCTATAACCAGGGTTTTGACAGTGTTCCGTTCTTGTTCTGAGGAAGAAACTGCTTTAGAGCCTGTGATACAATGTCTGTGATCCATTTGTTCATGATACAACAGACCTAAAGCATTTACCAGAGGGCAGCAGGTCAGTACGACAGTGTCAAGGCAGCCAATGATCTTCTGGGCTGTACTGATCACGTTCAGAACAGCAGCTTATCTTGCAAGTGGTTAATAGCCCAGGCGAGAACAGCAGAGTGTGTGCCCAGGAACTTGAAAACAGTCTTTGGTGGCGTATAGTGGTTTTGGCACTGCGCTGCTCTTCCAGAAGTTTATGATGAGTTCTTTCGTTTCTAAGGAGTTCAAAATGAAATGGTTATCTAAACACCATTCTGCCAGTCTTAGGTTTATCATCCTGCAAACCGTCTTGTCTTCTCCTGAGACGAATCCAGCCACATCAGCATACAGAAGCGGACTGAACAGAAAGCCCTGTGGGACACCAGTGCTAAGTGTGAGGGAGGAGCAGAGATGGTTCTTTATCCAATGGCAGATGGATTGTGAAAATTCAAAGTCAGCAAATTTGGTGACCAATCTGTGCAGACATCCTCAAATAAATGTAAAAAGTGTGTCAGTCCTGCCATGTGCAGAGCGGTGATGATGGCATCCTCTGTAGCTGAACTGGTAGGGATCAAAGGTGAGTTAGTGACTTGCTTTGATATGCCTCAGAACCAGCCTCTAAAAACTCTGCATGATGGCTGGTGTAAGTGCGATTTGATGATTGATTTGATGAATGATTTGATGATCGGTGAGGCTGTTGGTGAATATCTTTTTAGGCAGTGGAACGCCTCTGACACCTGTCAGAGCCAACAACAAAAAAATACTCAAGGTCTGCTTAAGGTATAGTTCTATGATCAGAAGATCTTGGTTATAGTGTGGGGGATTTTCACAACTAAACTTAACTTTGTCAAACATAAACAAGAATGCAAATGAAGAGCAATTAGAGTAAAAGTTTGGAGTCACTGTGTATACGCCCGCTGCCATCTTGCTTGCAAAAGCAAAAAATAAATAAATAAATATAAATAAATACATAATAATTAAAAAATGTTCAGTGTGAATTCTGTGTTTCAGGAGTGTATAGTGCTGATTGGGGTGTGAGTTACAATCATTCACACATCTGTGCACTAAAGGACTCATCAGTGATAATGAGCTGCACTTATACATACCCTACTGAACATCAGATCATGAAAGCGTTCTGGACCAAATACCTTGGTGAAAAGCATCCAGATCTGTCTGAGGACCCTGAATACAGCCAGAGGCTTCAGTATCTGGGAGATAAAGAGCAGAACTGCACCATCAGACTGAGTCATGTGACACACAAAGATGAACATGCATACTATTTCAGATTCACAACTCATCAAAATGGAAAGTGGATTACTGTTCCAGGAGTGAGTCTTACTGTCACAGGTGACATTCATAAGGTTTCACTCTTCTTCTGTGCATTGTGTTGAATAATATTCAGTGTATGACAGCAGCACTAGATATAATGTGTGTGTTGTGTTCAGATCTTCAGGTGGAGTCTCCTGAGAGAGTGACAGAGGGAGATTCAGTCCGTCTGACATGTAAAAGCAGCTGCACTCTGACTGACAGAGCAACATTCATCTGGTACAGAAACTCACAGCCATTAACTGAGAGAAGAGACACAAACAATCAACTCCTGCTGCAGTCAGTCAGAAGAGAGGATGCAGGCAGATATAGCTGTGCTCTACATGGACACACTTACATCTCTCCTGCTGTTCATCTCAATGTCACGTGTGAGTGTAGATTCATTACTACTTTTTTTAAATAATTTTAATGGTTGAGTTTATATTTGTAACTATACAATTGTCTGTTTTAGATCCTCCCAGGAACGTCTCAGTGTTCATAACTGGATCTGCTGAAATAGTGGAAGGTGATTCAGTGACTCTGATCTGCAGCAGTGATTCAAACCCACCTGCTCTGAACTTCAGCTGGTTTAAGGAGAATCAAAGCTCAGCTGTTGGATCTGGACAGAGTTTCAGTGCACTACAGAGTGGACGCTTCTACTGTGAGGCTCACAATCAACATGGATCTCAGAGATCAGATGCTGTTACTGTCATTGTTGAAGGTAGAGCAGATCATTTACTCTTTCTGAAGTGAAGCAAATAAATCTGTTTGGGTGTTTTACTTTTTTTGTCTCTGTTGTAGGACATCTCGTGATATTGTACATATCCATTGTAGTGGTTTGTGGAGCTGCAGTTATCATCACAATGTTGCTGATTTGGTAAGACGTGTGAAGTATGCACCAGATTCATCACATTCAAAATAGCCCACCCTATATATCATTGGTTCAAAATCATAACTGTGTATCAAATAAGTTCTGATTGGCTGTAATTGTGTCAGTCATTGTCTTTAAAGGGTATCCAGATGGATTAAAAACAAAAATGGTGCCGAGCAATCTCAGGTGAGAAAAAAATTATTTGGTTATCAGTAGTTTGACTGATCAGGTAAATTAACTGGTCACTCAAGTATTGAACAACTGAATGTAGTTTTAACTCTTATCAGTTGAATTGTTTTACTTTTTTTTTTCATTAATGGTAAAGATGAATCAATCTGCTCCTCATGACGGCCGACACAAAACTTGTAATGTTGAGATGACTAATCCTGTGTATGAGAATGTAACGGTAAGTATTGTCTAAACTCTTCTTTGGCCAAAAGAAATTAAACGCTCTTCAATGTCAGTGCAAAAAATACCAAATGTTTTATAATTAATAAGTATATGGAAATATAAATAACACAATACTGAATACATTTTGTTCTTTTATTTATAAAGGCTGTTCAATGCGGCTCTAATAGCTGTAAACCTGAACTGAACACTTCTGTGTATGAAAACATTCCAGTAAGTAAGAACACCTACTAGATAGAGTCAAAACACAACCTATTAGCCTTTCCACATGACTAATGTTCTTGATGGTTTTATTTAGATATTTCAATATTAATGTTTATTTTATTTTATTTCCTTTCTTTCTTTTTTATATTTGGCCTAACAAGAAGAAGAGGATGTAGTGTGGTGGACTTTTACAAATCTCTTTGTGGGTGGAGACATGAATGATTGACAATAGTGTCATGATATAATTTGTTGATTAAATGGGTTAAAATAGAAGTAGAAGGTAATGAATTGATGTAAAAGTGTGTAATTACTTAAGTGTGTTTTCTTTTACGCTTTATATCATGTTTAACGCCTAATTCTTTTATATTTTTTATATTTTTAATTTTATGTATCAGTATATTGTTCATGTTTGCATTAAAGGCAAGCTGTAGCTGCTCAACTGAACACTTTTATGTCATTCTTTAATATTGTAAAGCAATCCAGCCAATGCTCATTTGCAGGCCCAGTGGTGCAATGTCTTTACCAACTGCTGATTGGCGGGGCTTATGAGTAAACTGTCTTGTATTATACAGTCTTTAATATGATACTGGGGTGGTCTGTGGTTGATTTTGTAGTTGTTACAAACAGCACTGTTTCTTGTATAAATCTCACTGACATCATATAACTGTGATACAGTAGCATATCCTTCTCGCGTTTTTCTGCTGCACTTCAGTTTCAGAAGGCCTCAAACTTCATTCTGACAGACTGATTTCCTCTTCCTTGCTGGTGTGACATCGCTTGCTGTCTCTCTACCTCATGAAGATCACATGATCTAAATTCACATGATTGTTTTTTGTTTTTTTCACACCTACCTCACTACCGAGAAAACTATTACTACTATATGGCCATATGTGGAGAGCATTCGAGAACAAGGCCACTGACAGAATAAAACGCTTAGAAGTTCTCCTGTGGTAAAAACGTAAATCAATTTGCATGTTTTAAGTACTTTGTTTATTTCATTAATTTATAATAATAGAAATCTGGGAATGAATTGAAGGTTTAGTAAATGCACAGCATATTTCAGGAACTGCCGATGCAGTACCTTCCAGTGTTTCACAATCCTGGGTCAACAGTTCTCAAACCAGGATAGCTGGTCTGCAAATGCGAGTTATAGCTATTCAATCTTTATTTTTATGTGTCTCTCAGACACAGGTTCCTTGTCGTCGCCAACTGCATGTGCTTGATTACATTTTATATTTCTATGTTTGAAATATAACAGGAGAATGTTTATGGGCTAACGTCGAGTTTCCATTAGTATACTTTGTATTGGCCTTTAGTCTAATGCCATCTGCACTAGTTGAGGTGTCAAAGTCATATTAAAATAAAATGTGTTAATCATGTGACTATCAAGTGTGAAAACAGCAGTGCTGGTATCATTCTGATCATTTGTAGCGCTGTCACTGGTCACGAGTGTTAATGAAACGGGTAAGTGCATGATTTTATAACCATTCTGTCAAATATTTTATGTATTGGAGATTGGTTGGGGCTAGTTGTCACAAGGCTGAGGAAGATATAGGCACTGCTGATGAGTTAATCGCAAACTAGTACATATGCATGCGCAGTTAGAATCAAGCAGCAGTAGTTTTTTGCACAATAAAGCTAGTCTTCAGTTGTACATCCATGTATAGCAACATGACACAATGCACAGTCAAGTATTTAAAGTAAAACTAAACTCGCCAAAAGTCATACACCATATATAATAAGCCTCCTTGATATATCAAAGTGTCTACAGGCAGTGAGCTACAATAATATTTGCCTTTTGCCTTAAAAGCATTTCAGAAGGACATGCAAATAAGTTTTAAAGAATGTTAAAATCACAAATGCTGAAATTAGCAACTGTCTGTTTGTTGTAGGTCTTGCTGCACTGATGTCAGTCAGAATGGCTCTTCCTCTTCCTCTGGTCTTTTTTATCATGATTCACAGTGAGTCACTGATGCTTTAGCAACACTTTTCAAGATTCTATATTGTGCTTTTCTCAAACATTTATTCAGTTCAATTACTGTATTGGCATTGCACCACAAGTACAACATTACAGTATATGGCATAAATAACATCACAAAAACAACAATACGTATACCTATAACCAGGGCTGTCATTTGTGGGAAACATGGTAGTGATGATTCTAGGGCACACCAGATGTTTGTAGGGTGTTGCTGATTTCAATCAAGGGGAAGTCAGTATTTGACAGTATTTGGTTTCTGTTCTGGGGGATAAACTGCTTTTGAGCATGTGATACAATGTCCAGGATCCGTTTGTCTATGATACAATGGACCTGAAGCATTTACCCAGATAGCAGCAGTTCAAAATGGCAGTGTCCAGGGTGTTTCAAAATGTTTGTTGCTATTCTGAGGCAGCAAGAGTTGAATAATACCTCCAGGAGGGCAGTGGGCAGCCAATGATCTTCTGGGCTATACTGATGAGCCGGTGGTTTTACCTGAGGATACTCAGGATGTGGAATCTCTGTTGTGCCTTTTTGACTACTACTGTAGTTTGATTTTAAGGAGTTCAAAATGAGACGGTTCTTTGAACACTATTTTGTCAGTCTTTGGACTTCTGGAACACTATATTGTCAGTCTTTGGACTTCATTCCTCTTGTCTTCTCCTGAGATAGGTCCAATTACAGTTATGCTGTCTGTGAACTTAATGATGATGTTGGTGGGATGGGTGGGGACACAGTCATGAGTGTAGACAGCATAAGTGGACTCAACACAAAGCCCTGTGGGACACCAGTGCTGAGTGTGAGGGAGAAGCCGAAATGTGAAAATTCTAAGTAAGCAAGTTCGGTGACCAATCTGACTGGAAACACTGTGTTAAAGTCTATAAACGGTATTCTCAAATAGCTTCCTTGAAGTTAAAGGAGTAGTTAACTTCCAGAACAACAATTTACAGAGAATGCACTCACCCCCTTGTCATCCAAGATGGTCATGTCTTTCTTCAGAAATCATGTTTTTTGAAGAACACATTTTAGGATTTTTCTCTATATAATGGACTTCTATGGTGCCCCCAAGTTTCAACTTCTAAAATGCAGTTTAAATTAAGGTTCAAAGAGCTCCAAACAATCCCAGCCTGAGGAACAAGGGTCTTATCTAGCGAAACAATTGGTTATTTTCTTTTAATAAAAAATAATAATTACAATTTATATACTTTTCAACCTCAAATGCTCGTCTTGTCT
The DNA here is from genome assembly GCF_049309525.1 of Garra rufa. Taxonomy (NCBI): domain Eukaryota; kingdom Metazoa; phylum Chordata; class Actinopteri; order Cypriniformes; family Cyprinidae; genus Garra; species Garra rufa. Next base: position 6,096,981 of record NC_133366.1, on the reverse strand, counting down.
CGGTCGCTCCTTTAAAGGTGTGTCAGCCTGCCAGTGATTATGGTATCCTCTGTAGCTCTGTAGCTGAACTAGTAGGGATCAAAGGTGAGTTGGAGACTAGCTTTGATATGCTGTAGAACCAGCCTCTAAAAGCTCTGCATGATGACCAGTGTAAGTGCAATTTGATAATAATCGTTGAGGCTACTGGTGAAGGTCTTTGGTACTTGGTACTTAGGCTTCAGGCAAGTTGGAATGGTTTGAAAGACAGACACTGGTTGATAATCTTAGTGAAAACCTCAGAAAGATGGTCTGCACATAGCTTTAACACTCTTCCTGTCATGCCATCAGGGCCAGCTGCCTTTCTTGGGTCCACGGCTCTAAGCACATGCCTCACAACATGCTCCTGAACCATGAGGGTGTGGCTACTGGAGGCTGGTTGAGATGTTCTGCTTGCCTTGCCACGCCTGCTGTGGGTCACTGTTGTTGATGAAGTGGTCCTCAAATTCCCTCTTGTAGGCCGCTTTTGCCTCCCTGCTGCCTTTCGATCATCTTGGCTCTAGCAATAGTGTGGATGGCTGGGTGCGTGTGCATCATTTACCTAGGGAACACATGGCACCAGGATGCACTATGGGTGGAAGGCAAGTCAGCGGAGGCAGTGTGATGCTTTGGGTAATGTTCTGCTGGGAAACCTTGGGTCCAACCATCCTTGTGAATGTTATTTTGACATTGTTGCATAACATGCATTTCACTGAAATGGTATTGCCTGGTGGCTGTGGCCTCTTTCAGCAAGATAATGTGCCCTGCCACAAAGCAAAAATGGTTCAGGAATGCTTTGAGTAGCACAACAACGAGATTGAGATGTTGACTTGGCCTCCAAATTCTCCAGATCTCAATTCAATCGGGCATCTGTGGCATGCTGAATAAACAAGTCCAATCCATGAAGGCCCCACCTTGCAATTTACAGGATTTCAAGGATCTGCTGCTAACATCTTGGTGCCAGTTACCACAGCACACCTTCAGATGTCTAGTGGAGTCCATGCCTCAACATGGTCTGTTTTGGCAGCAAAAGGGGGACCAACACAATTAGGAAAGTGGTCATAACGTTATGCTTGATCAGTGTATAATCCCCCAAGCCCTGAACCTCAAAAAATAATGGCAGTGGTGGTCTAATGGTTAGAGTCGGACTTGTAACCCAAAGGTTACAACCTCTTTTCCCTCTTCAGAGTGAGGTGAGATCCTTGAGCAAGGCAGGTGCTGCAGTGAAAGTCCTTTTTTTAAATATCTCTGTTTATCCTGTCAAGGCAGCTGCAAAGAATTTCCTTTAGTTCATGGTTTACCAGTTTTTGTTTTGGATTCAGCTTTTCTTCTCCTGTATGCTGGAATTAAGAGCAAGTGCAGTATAAACAGGGAGAAAATGGGTACAGAGTGCATAGGAAACAGAGGCTAATGTCTAAAAGACAATATCTTTTGGGGAGTGTGACTCAGATCTCATAAGGGCAAAACATGAGCAGGCAGTCTAAAACTATGTTGGAATTTCTGGCTGTGAGTATAACAACAATATTTTCACATGGTAGATAATCAGTCTACCTTTGACCGTCAGGTACTCTAATTCGAGAGAACAGTATCTGCTAACATATTTTGTATTTGTGCACCAGATTGGTCAAATTAGTTCCTTTAATTTGTTGCTAAAAAATCTGGCATTGGTGAAAAAAATGTTGGGTAGTATTGGTTTGTCATCTGGCAAGTAGGCCGGACCGGCATCCATGCTTTTGTTTTCTGTGTCTCCTACATCTCTGACACCTGCCAGGGCAACAATCCACAGAGAGCCAAGTGTCCTGGACGTGGTATTTGCGTAACTAAACTTAACTTTGGCAAACAAATATATAAACATCAGCACACATAAAAAGCAATAAATAAATAAATAAATAACTACTGTTCAGTATGAATTTTGTGTTTCAGGAGTGTACAGTGCTGATTGGGGTGTGAGATACAGTCATTCACACATCTGTGCACTAAAGGACTCATCAGTGATAATGAGCTGCACTTATACATACCCTACTAAATATCAGATCATGAAAGTGTTCTGGACCAATACAAAAGAGAAAAAGGAGAAGCATTAAGAATTTCCAAATTTGTCTGAGGATCCTGAATACAGTCAGAGGCTTCAGTATCTGGGAGATAAACAGCAGAACTGCACCATCAGACTGAGTCATGTGACACAGAAGGATTCACACAAGTACTGTTTCAGATTTACAACTAATGAACCTGATAAGATTTGGATTGGTAAATCTGGAGTAGGTCTTAATATCACAGGTGACTTTCATGAGGTTTCACTCTTCCTCTGTGCATTATGTTGAATAATAATGAGTGTATGACAGCAGCACTAGATATAATGTGTGTGTTGTGTTCAGATCTTCAGGTGGAGTCTCCTGAGAGAGTGACAGAGGGAGATTCAGTCCGTCTGACATGTAAAAGCAGCTGCACTCTGACTGACAGAGCAACATTCATCTGGTACAGAAACTCACAGCCATTAACTGAGAGAAGAGACACAAACAATCAACTCCTGCTGCAGTCAGTCAGAAGAGAGGATGCAGGCAGATATAGCTGTGCTCTACATGGACACACTTACATCTCTCCTGCTGTTTATCTCAATGTCACGTGTGAGTGTAGATTAATTCTTTCTTTTTTAATTGTTGAGTTTATGTTCCTAACTATAAACTTGATTTTTGTCTGTTTTAGATCCTCCCAGGAACGTCTCAGTGTTCATAACTGGATCTGCTGAAATAGTGGAAGGAGATTCAGTGACTCTGATCTGCAGCAGTGATTCAAACCCACCTGCTCTGAACTTCAGCTGGTTTAAGGAGAATCAAAGCTCAGCTGTTGGATCTGGACAGAGTTTCAGTGCACTACAGAGTGGACGCTTCTACTGTGAGGCTCACAATCAACATGGATCTCAGAGATCAGACGCTGTTACTGTCACTGTTAAAGGTAGAGCAGCTCATTTACCTGCTTGAATCTTTCTAAAGTGAAGCAAATGAATCTGTTTGGGTGTTTTAGTCTTTTGTCTCTATTGTAGGACGTTCGGTGATATTGTACATATCCGTTGGAGTGGTTTGTGGAGCTGCAGTTTTCATCATAATGCTGATTTGGTAAGATGACAACACATTTAAACAAACATCAAATAAGTTGTGACTGGTTATAATTTTGTTAAATCTTTGTCTTTAAACGGACAGCAGGTGGTTCAAAAAGAGAAAAAATGCTCAGGTGAGGATATTAATTTGATTATTAGTATCTGATCAGGTACAGACTGGTCAGTCAAAGATTAAAAGTCTGAATTGCAAAACATCATTCATTCTCTCTCTATTCTGTTTTCAATTGCAAAGATGAATCCTTCCAAACCTCATCATTGCAAACGTAAAGCTTGTGATGTTAAACTGAACGAACCTGTGTATGAAAATACAACGGTAGGTGTTTTAGCTGAATTTTTCTTACAAATGACTAAACTTAAAGGCCCGGTTTCACAGACAGGGCTTAGACTAAACCAGGATTAGGCCATTGTTCAATTAGGCCTACAAAAGACTAAACAAATGTTCTTCAATGTCAGTGTGAAATTACCAAATGTCTTAAATACAGTTCTAATTGTATTTTGTCTCTTCATTTATAAAGGATTTTCAACATGCCTCTAATGTTTGTAAACCTGAACTGAACTCTTCTGTGTATGAAAATATTCCAGTAAGTAAAAACGCCTACTAGATAACGAAAAAAAAAAAAAATTAATAAATTTTCCCTAATGACTTATGTTCATTGTTAATGTTTTTTTTTTTTTTTTTTTTTTTTTTCTTTCTTTCTTTCTTTCTTTCTTTCTTTCTTTCTTTCTTTCTTTTTTATACTCAGCGCAAGAAGAAGAGGAAGTAATGTTTTGGACACAAAGCAAACATTTTACTCCACATGAGTGAAGACCTGAATGACTAACAAGAGTGTCGTGATGACATTTGACTTAAATCATTTGTGAATCATTTACTTCACAACAGTGTATTGCAAACTGCAAATACTGTTGGCTCTTGTGAAAAATTCTTCTAATGTTCAATGATGTTAAATAAATACTAACTGAGAAATCAAAATGTAGCCAGATTGATTTTGTTGATTCTTTAATCAATATTCTGTAATTGAATCATTGCCAAATAAAATGTAATATTGCCGGGATAGATGATGTCAGTGCACTGCAGTAAAATCAAACTATTGCAGTTTATTTATTTATTCATCAGTTTGCAACCAACTTTTAAACTTTCAATGCTGTAAGTTTCATGAGTCATTTGCATCAGCTGCTGGTGATCCTTGTTTGCACTTTGACAGACATTTCTTGATTTGATAAGAGTGAGTGTGTTTGCATATAAAACACTGGACTGCTGTGGGGTATTGATATGGTCCCCTTGAAGTTTGTGGAACGAAAGTACAGAGAGTGTCTGTACATGATTTACATAAAGGTTTAATGCAGTTCACAGGCCCCATATTAACACACAAAAGAGGAACAGAAACTTGATGTAAAACAGGATTTTATGATCTTAAAAGTCTAACAAAACTTAACTGAATAAAAAAAAAAAAGATTACATTTGTTTGCTGTAAAGGAAATCAGTATCTGTTGAAAATCCTGTTTGAGAAATGAAAAGCTCCACTGCATGTGAAAATTGTTTTGAAAATGTGAAACGCTTTGCATGTTGTTTTCTCATCTCTTAACTTCCTTCCCTTTTTCTCTGTTTCACTCGTTCTCATGCACTGGTGGATGCTGCTTCATTTGCCATGTCCTGTCATGATAAGATGTTTTCTTGCATTACAAAGAAATATTCTTTGAATGGATTTAATAAAAGCTAGTAAAACATACTCAGAAAAGGAAGATATAGCATCTTTAGATTGTAAGCCTCTGTTCTCACTGTATCTCTTCATCTCTGAAAAACGGTGAGAGAATTTCTCTGTTTGTAGTTTATACATTTACATTTTAAAAGAAAAATAAGAAATGTCTTTGTCCTCGGTGTGCATGCTGTGTGTTTGTAATTTCTGAGATGGAAATTGCACCTTTCGACTGTTTATTTTTATTTGTCTGTAGAATTAAAAATAAACTGTATTGACCCTGAGCTCGACCAATCGTAATGCCAAATCTGCCATTTTTGTCTGTCGACCAAGCCAGACAGAAGTATACAGTAATCAACATTTGAAGTGGATCAAAAAAGTTGTCCTAAAACATAAATGGACAACTTTGATGAAAGGTTTTGATCCAACAAACTACTTTTTTTAACTTTGTTAAAGTTGGTGGGCTCAAACTTTTAAAAAAATAGTGTGTATTGAGCTTGTATTGATCTGAGTTAATCAAGATACTTTATGATGTTCGTTCATGTTTATTTTGTGCTATAATGAGTAAATGTGAAGACATTATTGGTTCAGGTACTGCTTAAAGAGCTAAAATGGCATTTATTGTTTGAATTTCTAACAGAATGATCAAATTTGAAAGCTTGTTTCTCGGCACGTTATCAGTTTCCTTTTTGCTCCGTGAAGTATTTTTTACTAAGTGAGAACATGAGAGTGTATTATTATTGTGTATATTATTAATATAAAGACAAAATAAATAATTACTTTACTAAAAGCAACAAACTATTTCCATGTTTTCCTGACAAAATTACATTTTATTATCAACAAATCAGGTTTTTCTCCTGCTATTTTGCATACAAACGCACATACATAGAGTACAGATCCATTCACGCAAGGATCAAAACATGGAGGTTGTAACATCACTATTTTAAACTTGCATCTTTGTTATTGGTAGAGCTGTTGCTTTTTAAGCAAAGAGTGAAGCTGATTGGTTCGGTTCTTGTCACATGACCTGTGCTTGCAGCATTCTGAAAATGTAAAATGTTTTTATCTCACTGCGGTGCAGACTACATTTAAAATAACGAACTTGAGCATGCAAAAGATGCAACATGTAAATGGCCCCTTGTATGCATAATATACTGTAGACGCAAGCTCCTTTACTAGCTCTATTTTTTTTTTCTTTAGTTTTTTTAATCAGCAATGTGATTCTGTGGTAGAGATCAATGTGAAGGGGTGCCCAAAAAATTATTTTGCCACAATGTCACAATAAGAGGTAAATTCGGCCCTACGTATATATCATGTATCATATCATGATTTCATGAGATTCACCTTCACAGAAGCTAAAATAAGTTACTGTACATTGACTGTGTTGTAGGTGTTGCTATGGTGATGTCAGTCAGAATGGCTCCTCCTCTTCCTCTGATTTTTTTGCTCATGATTCCGGGTAGGTCAGACCTATTTCTGCTTTTCAACATCCTCCAGCTGTGCAGATGCAGTTAATTTGAATAATAATCATCATCATCATTTCAGATGTTTTCAGTGCTGATTGGAATGTGAGTTACAGTCATTTACACATCTGTGCACTAAAGAACTCCTCAGTGATAATGAGCTGCACTTATACATACCCTACTGGATACGAGATCATGGCAGTGTTCTGGACCAAAAACCCTGTAAAGGGTGTAGAGCCTCCAGATCTGTCTGAGGACCCTGAATACAGTCAGAGGCTTCAGTATCTGGGAGATAAACAGCAGAACTGCACCATCAGACTGAGTCATGTGACACTGAAAGATGAACAAATGTACTGTTTCAGATTCACTACTGATAAACATGATAAGAAATGGATTGGTCATCCAGGAGTGAGTCTTACTGTCACAGGTGACTTTCATGAGGTTTGACTCTTCTTCTGTGCATTATGTTGAATAATAATGAGTGTATGACAGCAGCACTAGATATAATGTGTGTGTTGTGTTCAGATCTTCAGGTGGAGTCTCCTGAGAGAGTGACAGAGGGAGATTCAGTCCGTCTGACATGTAAAAGCAGCTGCACTCTGACTGACAGAGCAACATTCATCTGGTACAGAAACTCACAGCCATTAACTGAGAGAAGAGACACAAACAATCAACTCCTGCTGCAGTCAGTCAGAAAAGAGGATGCAGGCAGATATAGCTGTGCTCTACATGGACACACTTACATCTCTCCTGATGTTCATCTCAATGTCACGTGTGAGTATAGATTCATTAGTACTTAAAAAATGGTGACTGTTTAAACAAGATGCTTTAAAGATTTAACCTGTCCTTTCAGATGCACCAAAGAATGTCTCGGTGTCCATCAGTCCATCTGGTGAAATACTGGAGGGAGGTTCAGTGTTTCTTAACTGCAGCAGTGAGTCAAACCCACCTGCAGAAATCAGCTGGTTTAAAGGAGAAAACTTTGTAGTATCTGGAGGAATCTACAACATCTCAAAGATCAGCTCTGATCACAGTGGAGAATACAAGTGCAAGTCCAAAAATGAACATGGAGAGAAATACTCTAATGCTGTGACTTTAAACGTCATGTGTGAGTTAATGATGGTTTATTGGTTGTGACCACACATCATCCAAACATATTTCACCTGAAACAATTTTTGATTGTTTATGATATCTATGTTTGCTGTTTTAGATGCACCCAAGAGCATCTCAGTGTCCATCAGTCCATCTGGTGAAATAGTGGAGGGAGGTTCAGTGTTTCTAAACTGCATCAGTGATTCAAACCCACCCGCAAATATCAGCTGGTTTAAAGAAAGAACATTTGTAGGATCTGGAGAAATCTACAGCATCTCAAAGATCAGCTCTCATCACAGTGTAGAATACAAGTGCAAGTCCAAAAATGAACATGGAGAGAAATACTCTGATGCTGTGACTTTAAACGTCATGTGTGAGTTAATGATCATCTGCATCTTGTTAAAAATTCCACAATTTTCTAATGTTTATTGTGAATTTTGATTTTTGTCCTTTATAGACCCACCAAAGAGCGTCTCAGTGTCCATAAATGGATCTGCTGAAATAGTGGAAGGTGATTCAGTGACTCTGATCTGCAGCAGTGATTCAAACCCACCTGCTCTGAACTTCATCTGGTTTAAGGAGGATGAATCCTCATCTGTTGCATCTGGACAGAGTTTCAGTGCACTACAGAGTGGACGCTTCTACTGTGAGGCTCACAATCGACATGGATCTCGGAGATCAGACGCTGTTACTGTCAGTGTACAAGGTGTGTGTCATTTTGAGTCATTGAGTGAATAGACAAGCATTTCTGCTACTGATAAGCTCTAGGGAAAAAAAGAAAATGTGGTGGAAAAATCAAGAATTATATTATCAATTTACAAAAAAGTAAAAAAAAAAAATTAAAAAGTCATTTTATGACATTATATTTATCAGCAATTCAAAAATGAAAAAAAAAAAAAATATATATATATATATATATATATATATAATTTGTGAAAGTCTTTTTATTATACCTTTAAGCCAGGCTCAGACTACAGGAGTTTTCAAATCCTAACCAGTTATGAAATCTGGCTGCAGCACACATCTTCTGCTGTACACAGTTTTGTTTTATCATTGTGTATAATCATAAAAACACTCTTTTTACTTGTCTCTTTGTAGGAAAAACATTTCTGTATGCAGTTGGTGGGGTCATTGGTGGACTGGGAGGTTTCATTTTCATTGTCATCATCGTGTTGCTCATGTAAGTTCATTCTGTCTGGCAGAAAACCCATTAGGATACTGAACTTATTTATATTTCCTTAATACATATTAAATTATTCTGTATTACAGGAGGAAAAAACACAGACCTGCTGACATCTCACAAAAGCAGGTATATCAAATGCAAACACCAAATTGTTGTATTTTCCATTGTTCTTGCCACAAATAAAGTGTAACAAGGCATTTTCTCATTTTAGGATGATCTTTATGTCAACGTATCAGCTCACGATGGGCCTCAATCTGATCCCACAAATCAAAATGATGACCTGTATTCATTAATTACGCTCCACAATATCAGCGGCAGTCAAGCTGAAGGAAAAGCATCCGATTCTGAGGATACAAAAGAGATCCTCTATGCAACCGTCCTGCATCACAGAAACAAAGAGATGAACCAACCGGAAGACAACGAATGCCAGTACGACAACATTAGAATTTATCAACCAGATGCCGCCAGCAGGTGAGAAACTCAATCATGACCATATGTAGATTTAATCAGAGCACTTTTGAGCACTCTTAAATGCAAAATTTTGACTGAGTGCAGTGATATATTTGGATATATTCATTTCACAGATCTACTGATCAGATGTTGGAGGATCAATCAGTGATTTACAGCACAGTCAAATGTTAAAATGAACAATTTGGTGAAATTACTCTTCCTGGCAAAAACCGATCACCATGTTGACATCGCCTTCGTGTGGTGGGACTGTGACACTTTATTCCATGTTTTTTGCAAACAGCATCTTCTCTCACTGGTCCTCTGATCAGGATGTTGCTGAAATCTTGAATCTTAATCCAGATTATACAAAATCTAAAGACCCTCCTGAATGTCTATAGAAAAATGTCTATACCCAGATAGCAAACATACATCTAAGAGACGTCTATTTGACGTCTGCATTTACATCTGCAAGATATAGTTTGCTCATCTGCAATACGTCTATTGGATGTTTCCTATCAGATATCAAATAGACGTCTATTAGATGTCTTTAAGATGTTCATGAATTAGACTGCATGTAAAACTGACATCTTACAGACGTCTGCCAGACGTTTGTACACAGCAGATGCTTTCCAGATCAAGAGATCTTTAACAGACATCTTGCAGATGTACATGTGTTATCTGGGTAGGATCTTTCCTATCAGATGTCAAATAGACATCTATTAGATGTCTTTAAGATGTTTATGATTTAGTACATGTGTAAAACTGACATCTTATAGACGTCTGTCAGATGTTTGTCCACAGCAGATGTTTTCCAGATCAAGTGATCTTTAACAGACATCTTGCAGACGTACGTATGCTATCTAGGTATTTTAAACTACATTACTGGTGGTTTCCATTTTCCCACCCATTTTCTTCAGTAATTCTTTTAAAAATAAACTCTTTGTCTGTTTTTTTTTATTTATTTTTTTTTTTATTTTTTTTATATGGCACATTTCGTCTCGATAGAATCTTGTCAGGAGAAATTATCTGTCAAAGTCTTTGAGGGAAGTCATATAATTTTTAGCCAAAGCCCATAATGGCATGTATAGTGAGCACAATATCCAAATTTATCTTAGAGGATACATGTTGTGATAGCAACCCAGTCTAATAACAATACGTACCTCTGGGTACTTTTTTGCAGCAGCGCTTTAAGGTACCTTACTGCAGGTTTAGTGGCAGTTTAAAACCAAGGTTTAATAGGTGAACCCATGGCACATGTTTATTATGTTGATATAGACGTTCTTTCCTGAACGTGGAAGTCACACCTGATTCTTAACCTTAAGGATGCTTTGCATTTCTGGTCTCCAGTGTTTCTAGTCAAAGTAGCATATATTTCGATCTGTTAATCTAATGTTAAACCTATTAAAATGTTTTTAAAAAGCACATGGCTCTATAGCGCCATCACTTTGCAATGTTGCAATGACCGTCATTTGTCAGTGCCTCATTCCTAAAAGTTTGAGTGTGTAAATGACACAAAACTGCCAACATTAGCTACTTTAAAAACAGATGAACGCTGTTTGAATGAGTTCCTATAGAGACAGAAGAGCATCCAATCTGACGTTAGAATTCGTAATGGCTGCACTCATTGTTTACTCAGGAAGAAGGTCTATAGGTACATATTGCTGTGTTTATGTTACACTGAAATAGGTACATATTGCGGCGGTTCAGAGTTCAAATATCCGGGGACTGTTGCTAAAAGTTAGTGCTCTCTCTTGTTGGAAATATGCGTTACACCAAACCCAACCCTAAACCTACCCGATAGTGTTAACAAATGCAAAACCGATATAAAAAACACATTTGAATCTTCCTTGTGTGTAGATTTGAACTCTTTTGTCAAACCGTGGTTACACTGGATTCGAACCGGAGCTTTTCATCTCTCAAGTACATCTCCGTACTACGTGAGCTACCGAACAAACCTACTATTAATAAAAAAACATAGATATGAAGCTGGATATGTCATGCTAACATTCAAAAGCATTAAAATCGTTTTGAAGTCATAATATAATATTCTTCAAGTAACTGTGTGAAAATTACGCTTTTTAAAACTCTATAAATCATACTTTGTGTGAAAAGAAATAAAAGGTGTCAGAGTTTTACTGCCTAGTGTTCATTGTTTTGGGAAACTACAGTGATATGTACTTATTGGTAAGTATTTACATATGAAAAAGTGCCCCCTGGTACGTGTTTGTCATGAGACCAGGTAGCAATATATGCAATATCTTCTGCTAATTGACCCTTTGCAAACAGCTTGATTGACAGGTGATCTGACCAATCATAACGCTGAATCCACCGTTTTGTCCGAAAAATTAATTGGACATGAACTCTCATTACGAGATTAATGCTGCGTTCCAGACAACCCATAACCTGTGTTTTTCCAAACTTCTACCCGTGAAAGTGCACTGGAGCGGCAGTCAACTCGTACTAGATCGATGTACTCCCAGTTCCAAGTTGTGGCGTCACATAGCCCGCAAAACAACGTCAGTCCTTACGGGTGCGGTGTTTATGCAAGCTTTACACGGTGGAAAAATAGAGCTTAGGACAATATAACGTTGCAATCAAATGAATAATAATATAAAAATAATAAATGCACTCAGGCAGTTTGGCGTGACTTGCCTGGAACGCTACAAAGTCGTGAGTCGTGGTTTGAAGTCGTGATTTACGAGCTCAAAAACCTGCCTGGAACGCAGCATAAGATTACCTTCGGTGGACTTCAATTAAAAAATTGTGTACATACATTTCTGTGGTTGAAATAAAAGACGTTCTGATGTTTATTCATGTTCATTTCATGCTTTAAGTAAATAAAAAGACTATTGGTTCACATGTCGATTGATCAAATAAGGCAATACAGCGATCTGTCACGGAACTTTAAGGAGCCACAAAAAAAGAATTTACTGTTTGAAGGGGTCCTGTTATGCTCCTTTACAAAGTCTTGATTTTGTTTTAGGGGAGTAATAGAACATGCTCTCATCCTTGGTGAAAATGCATTATTTTTCACATAATTTACATTATTACAATAGCTTTCTCCCCAGGCTGGCACAAATGGCTTGATTAGTTCCGAGTTTAATGAAGGCCTGCCTTCCGAAAAACAAAATGTGTTGTGATTGGTTAGCAGTCCCACTGCGTTGTGATTGGCGAACAGCTTAGACGGTGTTTCAGTACTGCCACGCCCCTTCCCAAGCAAGCAAGTTCCGTCTGCTCCGTTATAGTCAAGGACAGGGCTGCCCAATCCTGTTCCTGGAGATCTACTACCTGCAGACTTTAGTTCCAGCCCTGCTCCAACACAGCTGTCTGTAATTATCAAGTGCTACCTAAGAGATGAATTAGCTGGTTCAGGTGTGTTCGATTAGGGATGGAGTGGAACTTTGTAGGATGGTAGATCTCCGGGAACAGGATTGGACACCCCTGGTCAAGGATATATTAAGGTATAGTTGACACTATAGTAGTGCTGGGTCCAATCGTCAGCCACACACTGGCTAAAATTCAAAAAGTGAAAAAGCATAATAGGACCCCTTTAAAAAATTACAACATTTTAGGCAGAGACCTTGTTCACCAGAAGTAACCTGCTCTGTCTTGTCTATTGTCATGTTGTTAGTTTTCTGTTTGCGCCGCAATGTATTTTTCACTGTGTGAGAACATGATGTCTAGTGTGAGAGTGGCACTGTTTGTCAGGCATAGCAACAGTGATTTGGTAAGGATGTCTTTTGTATCACATGGATCCTTGTAGAAGTATTTTAGTTTGAAACAGCACCTTACAGTGGATCAAACACCCAAATCTCCTTTAGCTACTCTTGTGCTACTTTTGTGCTTCTTTAGCTAATCTAAAGTGTAGAAACATCATGTTTTCCAAGAACAATGCAGACGAATTGGAGTTTTTGCATTGTTACTTGGAATGAATTATTATTTCAAACATTTAAGGTCCATGTGCGTCATTCAGATATATAAATAAATAACATTGGTGTTGGTTGGTACTTTATGTTTAGAGCGAGTGACAAGAAGTCTTACTATAGCTTCTGCTTATAGCTTACATCAAGGAAGTGAAACCTCTGATGCCAATCCCCTTGGTATGCAGATGTGGACACATACATGTGCTGAATAAATGGCAACCTAAACATGTGTTTTATGATGTAACATTTAAGCTAATATCATTTAAACCATGATGTTTTTTGATCAAGTGATGTTAAACTTAAATTTAATTTTAAAATGTAAAAAAAAAATATATATATATATATATATATAATCATGCAAACAGCCACAAAACATTTGTACATGTATTTAGACACTCTGTAGATCTGCTGGTCAGGCATGTGTACGTGCAACAGGAAGGACACTGGTCTACATGGGCCCTCATACGTCAGCAGACGTCTATATTTTAAGACTTTAGGTACTTTTTCACTTGTTTCTTTAGTATGAGTTGTCCAGCTAGCATGCAATATATATGTGTTCATTCCTGGCTTTCATTTACAAGAAAGTATTCATGATCTTAAAGTTTGCAAAAATAGAGCAGGAAATGAACAATGTTTTTTGAATTATAAAAAAAAAATTAAAAGAAAGAAGCATTTTCTTTTTTTCATGTAAATGTTTACGCCACTAATCAGGTTTAAAAGAAAAACAAAACAAAAAAAAACACAGGAAATGAGAAGGAAATTACGCCATTCTGGTTATAAATGAGGCTGGTAAACCTTCCTCGTTTCTCTTCATGTGTCATTTCAGCTGATGGTGTCCTGTGCTACGGTATGACCAGTTTCTTATCAAGCTTTTTGTTTGTTTATAAGGAGAAACATTGATTTCACTTTATTTTGATCCCTTTAACACATTTTGTTGACTATAAGTAACATTGCATCTACATGTCTACTAGCTCTCATTAGAGGTTAGGGTTAGAATAATGAATAATGCCTGTTGAGATACCATCACAAAAAATAAAAAAATAAAAAAATAGCAGACATTAAACATTACTTATTGTCAACAGAATGTTAAGAGGGATCAGTAAAATAAAGTGAAACCGACACATTTTTAATGCTTCTACACTGAACCTTTGAAAGTAAATTTTATTTTGTAAATTTCACATATAATTTTAATTTTGAGGTAGAAAGACTGAAATCTCAACCATATTGCAATTTCTGTGTTGCAGGTGAAGCTATGGGGATTTCAGTCAGAATGGCTATTTCACTTTCTTTCATCTTTACTCTCATGATTCACGGTGAGTTTCTAATGCTTCTCAGTAGCCCTGTTCTGACTGCAAGGCCAAATCAGATTGTTTTGTGCATATCGGATTGAAATCTGATCAGATTTTTTGATGTCTGAACAACAAAAAATTATTTGACTAACAGCCAACCAACTGACCAACTGAATAACAGTGATTGTGAAATATGTATTTTAGTTATGGAAATTACATTTATAAGTTTTGGTATTTGGGATATGGTGATTGCTCTACTTAAAGCTGTTTTTGATTGGCCATTGTGCTGGTTTAGTGATGCAGACCTGGCAACCCTGGTGTAGAGCAGATGTTTTCAGTTTAGGACTGTAGCGTACATGTTCCAGCGGCACTCAATGATCTTTATTTCTAAAGTGGGGGCGGTGCTGCAGTGGTCAAGTGATGTAAACAATGTATGAACAAACACTGAGTACCACAAACTACCGCAGTAAGCCTAGTGTTAGTGTAATTTCGTTGTTCTTGATTTGTGCCAGTTTGCGGTTATGTGCCTCACGCTATATTTTGACCCCCCGCAGCAAAGGTAAAACCACCAGTTCCCATGAGATTTGCCTTGATACGGAGTTGCCATATGACAACAATTAATTTCTACTGCTTTCCTTGTTATTCTGGAAAAAAAAAAAATACAATATATTGGAATATGGTATTTAAAAGGGCCAGCCCTAAGGTAGTCAATAATGTTAGTCAATGAAGTCAATGATGGTAGTCAAGAGCTGTTTTTAAGTCAAATGACATTTAAATGTTCCTACAAAACACTTTTTTTCCACCGTCACCCTCAAATAGAGGACACCTGTTAATGTGCTCCAGAAATGGCTGTTAAACTGATTTCTGAACATTTCTTCTCAAGGGGGATTTTTTTGCATCATCTTTGTTTAGTAAATTACATATTTTCACAATTCACAAATCAACATTATCTAACATAGTTTTACTGTAAAATGAGAAAATATCAATCAACAATGTACCACTATAGAAAAATAGGTATGTTGCCATATGGCAACACTGCACAGTGGAATTGAAGTAATGTATTTCCCCATTGGGATTTTTTATAGATAGTAACACCAATAATTTGATTGCAGTTATGTATTTATTTGAAGTGTTTATTGTAGTATAGTTGTATTTATGTATGAATAAGAACATTATTTATTATGTACAGTAAATGGATACAGCAATATTTCACGGAAACAGGATTAGGAAGAGTGCAGAGTTGGCTTTCCCATATAATGTCAATGAAGATGAGTTAGCCTTCAGTGACCGTAATGATGAGTGTGTTTGTGCATGTATATATGTGTCTGTATGTGACAGTTTTTGATGGGAGTTAAGATATCAGGATACATCATTTTCTAAAAGAAATGTATTTGAATTGAAAAGAAAATCAGAATTTATTAGAAAAAGTAATTTTCCATTGTGGTACACTGTTGCCTTATAGCAACGTTTTCCTAAATACCTCCCAAAATCTTTTTTTTTTTTTTTAAGTGTTTTGATTTATGTAATTGAAACAATTTCATGTAATAAAAACCTATATAAAAGAATATTTTATTGTTAGAACATAATGCGTACCATAAGGGATATATATATATATATATATATATATATATATATTGTGGCGAGGCGTCTGCCCGCCCCCCTAATTTTCATCACCACCCCGTCCCGTATTCGCCGCCCTTCTCCAGGCTCCCGACGGGAGTGGGTGTGTAGGGGAGAGGAGGGGCGTGTAATCGGCTCGGGCTGGCGGCGTGTGATGGGGACACCTGATGTAAATGAAGCCTCATCACCGCCGCTGTTTAAATCCCGAGCGCGCCTCTCCTCGGGAGACCGGTCTCTTTCCCCCGTGCATGCACGCTGGTGTCCTCGCGGGTCCAGGAGGGGGTGAAGAGGGAATCCCGCGCCACAAGAGTTTGGAGAGCCGCCGGACCCGCGGTCCGGTTGAGGCCGCCAGAAGCCGCCGCCCCAGCGCCGGACAGCTCGAGAGGGATGAGCCTGCCGGAGATGCCGCCGCCCTAGCACCCCGGCGCTAGTATGGAAAGCGCCCGCGGCCGCCGGACTCCGCCCCTCTCCTGGACCCTTCCCCTCTGAACACTACCGTTCCGTCACGCTGCCCCAGCACCCGAGGACACCAGACTCCCCTTTTATTTTGGACACTGTTTTACTTTATGGACTCACTTTCCCTTATTTTCTGTTTAATAAAAGCCTCTCCGAGGCCTGACGCCACACCCACTGTGTCTGGTCGTTTGCCCCCTCCCGCCACAGTGTGGAGAATGCGGGCAAGGCGGGGCTTAGACAGCGGCAGTGGGCAACACCTGATGACGTCATCCCCTCTCGCTCGCCAAAGCTCGTTGAAGACCCGGACGGGGACGGAGAACTACGGAGACGGCCTCCCAGCCGCAAGAAGGGTAAGTGATGTTTCAGTTAGTCACTTATCCTGCGGTTGGTTGAGGCTGTCGACTAATACCGGTTTTTCTGTCCCTGTTCCGGTACGCGGCGAGAGGGAGCGTTGCCTTGGAGAGGATCCCCGCCCACTCCGACCGCTGGAGCCTGGATGAGGAAGGTAGCACTCCTGCGTGGGCGGCGACCTTAGGACGGGGATGTCGCTTGGGGGGGGAATGTGGCGAGGCGTCTGCCCGCCCCCCTAATTTTCATCACCACCCCGTCCCGTATTCGCCGCCCTTCTCCAGGCTCCCGACGGGAGTGGGTGTGTAGGGGAGAGGAGGGGCGTGTAATCGCTCGGGCTGGCGGCGTGTGATGGGGACACCTGATGTAAATGAAGCCTCATCACCGCCGCTGTTTAAATCCCGAGCGCGCCTCTCCTCGGGAGACCGGTCTCTTTCCCCCGTGCATGCACGCTGGTGTCCTCGCGGGTCCAGGAGGGGGTGAAGAGGGAATCCCGCGCCACAAGAGTTTGGAGAGCCGCCGGACCCGCGGTCCGGTTGAGGCCGCCAGAAGCCGCCGCCCCAGCGCCGGACAGCTCGAGAGGGATGAGCCTGCCGGAGATGCCGCCGCCCTAGCACCCCGGCGCTAGTATGGAAAGCGCCCGCGGCCGCCGGACTCCGCCCCTCTCCTGGACCCTTCCCCTCTGAACACTACCGTTCCGTCACGCTGCCCCAGCACCCGAGGACACCAGACTCCCCTTTTATTTTGGACACTGTTTTACTTTATGGACTCACTTTCCCTTATTTTCTGTTTAATAAAAGCCTCTCCGAGGCCTGACGCCACACCCACTGTGTCTGTCGTTTGCCCCTCCCGCCACAATATATATATATATATATACACATTGAGTATAAATCAGCCTTTCAACTGTAAGCATATGACAGCGTATGCATACAAAAACTACTTAATTGTAATATGTAACTGTAGTTGGATTACGAGTATTTTAAAATCTAATATAATCTAATAACTTTTTTAAGGAGCCTTGAATTTTTGGGAATCTGATTAAGTAATCCAGATTACATATACATATACATATACACACACACACACACACACACACACACACATATTATATATATATATATATATATATATATATATATATATATATATACTACCAGTCAAAAGTTTGGACACACTTCCAAGAGAATGAGTTTTGACTGGTAGTGTGTGTGTGTGTGTGTGTGTGTGTGTGTGTGTGTATATATATATATATATATCTGTGTATATGTAATCTGGATTACTTAATCAGATTCCAAAAAATTCAAGGCTCCATAAAAAAGTTTTAGATTATGTTAGATTTTAAAATACTCGTAATCCAACTACAGTTACATATTACAATTAAGTATACTTAGTTTTTGTATGCATACGCTATCATATGCTTACAGTTGAAAGGCTGATTTATATTCAATGTGTCTGCAAGTTTGCTTGGGTGCGCACAGCAAATATGACGTCATCATGCTGTTGGCGGAAGTTTGCATTGAGCGTGGTTGTTATGAAGCAGACGGGACAACAAGGTAAGTGAAACAATAATATTTATTTATAGAGAGCAGCGATGTTGAAGATGTGAGAAGACCCAATCCTAGGTGAGTATGGCAGACGATGAGAGGTTGGAGTTGAGTGAACTTGGTACTGAATAGGATTATATCCTTCCTTGCAGGATCCAGATAGCAGAGAAGGGAATGCTGATTCCTTGAACGGAGCAGAGGATGACTTATGGCACACACCACGTTGAACTGCCGATAGGAACACTCGGAGGACTGGACTCAGAAGACTGGAACTTGGGAAACAGGAACTTGGAAGAACTGGAACGAGACAGAATTCAGGTAAGTACTTTCAGGTAATAATAGGATAGCGAGACTCTTGGGAAGAGTGACACTATAGTCCGCTTTCGTGGAACGACCCCGGACATAGAGTGGTGTGTGGCGTGAGTATTTATAGGTGGCTGTGATGATGACGTGCAGGTGCCGGTGATCAGAATTCAGGTGATGGTGATCTGGGTGTGATTGAGGGTGTGGAACCTGGCCAATCCGTGACACTACCCCCCTCCCCAGGGCCCGCTCCTGAGGGCCGAGATTTTCTGCGCCGTGGTGGTCTCCCTCGTCCTCTAGGTGCAGGAAACTCCGGATGAGCGGTGTGGAATTCCTCGGTGAGCGTTGGATCGAGGATGTCTTCTCTTGGGACCCATGACCTCTCTTCAGGTCCATACCCCTCCCAATCCACCAGATATTCTAGGAGACCACCACGACGACGAGATCGGAGGATTTCCCGGACGGAATAGATGGCGCCGTCATCTGGCATCAGGGGGGGAGGAGGTTCCTCTTCATGGCCAGGTTCTGTGGAGGAAGTGAGAGGTGGGTGAAATGGTTTTAAGAGGGAGACATGGAATGTAGGATGGATACGGTATTCCGGAGGGAGTTGAAGTCTGTAAGTGACCGGGTTTACCTGTTCCAGGACTTGGAAAGGACCAACAAACCTGGGACTTAACTTTTTGGAGGGCAGCCGCAGACGGATATCTCGGGTGGACAACCAAACCTGGCGGCTATGGCAGAATGTCCGGAGGAACCGCCCCACTTCCTGGATCTTCCTCTCCGTCTGGCCGTTGGTCTGCGGATGGTAGCCAGAGGAGAGGCTGACGGTCACACCTAGGAGCCGGAAGAAGGACTTCCAGAGACGGGAGATGAATTGTGGACCGCGATCTGATACCACATCTTCAGGTATGCCGTAGTGACGGAAGACATTATTGAAAAGGAGCTCCGCAGTTTCGAAGGCCGTGGGTAGTCCTCTCAGGGGTAGGAGCTTGCAAAACTTTGAGAAGCGGTCCACAATCACCAAGATGCAGGTGTTTCCATCCGACTCCGGCAGATCCGTCATGAAGTCGACCCCTAGGTGTGACCAGGGGCGGTTCGGGATCGGCAAGGGATGGAGCTTCCCTGCTGGTAGGTGTCTTGGATTCTTGGACATGGCACATTCACGGCAGCCCTTGACGTAACGCTGCACATCCCTTGCCATCCCAGGCCACCAGAAGCGTTCGGACAACAGCGAGAGGGTGTTGTTGGTCCCGGGGTGCCTAGTGCCTAGGGAAGTGTGGATGGAACGAATGAGATCTACCCGTTGCGTCCTGGGGATGTAGCGACGATCAGGGGGACAGCCCGGCGGAGGACGAGGAACAGGAGTAGCGACACTAGGAGGGGCTGACCCCTCTATGGGGCTGACAATAATCTTGTCTGGGAGGATGGATCCTGGAAGTTCATGGACATTGGAAGAGTCATGGATACGAGACAAGGCGTCGGCTCTGACATTTTTGGGACCGGGACGGTAGGAGATGGTAAACTGAAATCTTGAAAAGAAGAGCGCCCATCGGGCCTGGCGTGGACATAGGCGTTTGGCATCACGAAGGTATTGGAGGTTTTTGTGATCGGTAAGTACCAGAAAAGGATGATTGGCCCCCTCCAGCCAGTGTCGCCACTCCTCCAGGGCAAGTTTAATGGCCAGGAGTTCCCTATTGCCGATGTCATAATTCCTCTCCGCCGGGCTGAACTTCCGGGAGAAGTAGGCACATGGATGGAGTAACTTGGTGGTACCGTGATGCTGGGACAGCACTGCCCCCACGCCGGTAGTGGAGGCGTCTACCTCGACGACGAAATGGAGTTCAGGATTGGGATGTCGCAGGATGGGTGCCTTGGTGAAGGCTCTCTTCAGGGACTGGAAGGCTGCGGCGGCTTCGGGAGTCCAGGACAACTTGGAAGGTTTACCTTTGAGTAGGTTGGTTAACGGCGTGGCGATGAGACTGTATCCTTGAATAAACCGGCGGTAGAAATTGGCGAAGCCAAGAAATCTCTGTAATTCCTTGATAGATGATGGTTGTGGCCAGGAGGTGACTGATGATACCTTCCTCTCGTCCATGCGGATACCTTCTTGGTCGATGACGTAACCCAGAAACTGAACAGAGGGAAGGTGAAATGAACATTTTTCCGCTTTGAGGAAGAGCTGATGCTCCCTGAGCTTCTGGAGGACCTCCGCAACGTGGTGGATATGCTCAGTCTCACTCCGGGAGTACACGAGGATGTCATCAATGTAGACTATCACTGACCTGTGGAGGAACTCCCGGAGGACTTCATGGATGAAGTTTTGAAATACGGAGGGGGCGTTGACCAGGCCATAGGACATGACCCGATATTCATAGTGCCCGGTAGGGGTCACGAAGGCCGTCTTCCACTCATCCCCCCTCCGTATTCTCACCAGATTGTATGCGCTGCGGAGGTCCAACTTAGTGAAGATGGTGGCTGTTCGTAGTTGTTCCAGGGCCGCAGGGACGAGAGGAAGGGGGTATTTGAATTTTACGGTACCTTGATTCAAGACTCGGTAATCTATGCATGGCCGCAGCCCTCCGTCCTTCTTCGCGACGAAGAAAAAGCTGGATGCTGCTGGGGATTTGGATGGACGGATGTAGCCTTGCTGTAATGCTTCCTGAATGTACTCCTCCATGGCCTTGCTCTCCGGAAGTGACAACGGGTAGATCCTTCCCTTAGGCAGAGGGGCGCCTGGAATCAGGTCTATGGCGCAGTCCCATGGCCGATGGGGCGGCAGCTGGGAAGCTCTCCTGGGGCAGAAGACATCCTGGAAGGAGGAGTAGGTTTCAGGAATCTGGGTAGAACGTTTCTCCAGGGGACTTTCAATGGACGTGGCGTTGATAGACATGGATCTTGGAATCGGACGAGGAAGGTCAGGAAAACACTCGGGAAAGCAGTTATGACTCCATTGAACTATTTCTCCATTGCCCCAGGAGATGATGGGATTATGTTTCGCCAGCCACGGCCGCCCCAAGATGATATCCATAGTGGTGCCCTCCAGAACCAGTAACTGAATTTCCTCGTGGTGAAGGACTCCGATCTGGAGATAGAAGGGTTGGCACTTCCGGTGTATTCGTGGTCTCGTGGTGATGGAGCTGGTTATGGGTTGGATCTGGTAGACGCTCGACGAAGCTTCGGTTCGGAGCTGGAGCTGGCGACAGAGGTTCGCCGAGATGAAATTACCCGCTGACCCGGAGTCGATGAGGGCGTGGGCTATGACAGAAGATGAGGAAGTGGTTAACTGCACACATGTAGACAAGGGAGACATCTTTTCCACGTCTGATTGAATGACACTCACCGCAGCAGTGACTGGACGGAGGGGGCACGTCAGTCTGATGTGCCTATTAGCACCACAATAGAGGCACAAACCCCGGGTCAGCCTCCTCTGTCGCTCAGCGGGAGATAGTCTACCAGACTCCAGTATCATAGGCTCTGGTTCTGGAGGGCTGGCGATGTCCGTTGGGCGGAGGAGTGCAGTATTCGAGGTTTCAGAGAGATATGATAACATGCGGTCAGAACATCGGATGGACTGTTGGATGAAGCGCTCTAACCCCATGGTGTCATCTAGGGCAGCGAGTTGGAGACGAAGGCGAGGCTCGAGACCAAGACGGTAAGTGGTCAACAGTGACCGCTCGTTCCATCCACTGGCCGCAGCGAGGGTGCGGAAACGGAGAGCATACTCCTGTGTAGACATAGATCCTTGAGTTAAATGATACAGTTGCTCACCCGCTGATATTTCTCCATCCGTACGACTGAAGACTTCCTTGAAGTGAGCAATAAACGTCTGGATGGAACGAGCGGCCGGTCCATTCTGCTGCCAAATAGAGTTCGCCCATTTTAGCGCTGGTCCTGTGAGAAGAGAGATGATAAATGCAATTTTAGATTGATCAGTGGGGTAGAGCGCAGGTTGCATAGAGAAAACCAGAGAACATTGCAGGAGAAATCCGTTGCACTCCTCCGCCCCGCCATCGTATGGCGCTGGTCGGGCCATGGGACTGGATGGCTGTGGATCCGAAGAAGTGCTGGGAGGCGTGACGAGCGGCGGTGCGGAAGGGGTGACAGATGGTGATGCCAGAAGGATTTTACGAAGAGAATCCACCAACTCTTGAAATGGGTCATTGACATTCATGCTGCTGACTGTATTCAGGTCCGGGCTTCTGTTATGAAGCAGACGGGACAACAAGGTAAGTGAAACAATAATATTTATTTATAGAGAGCAGAGATGTTGAAGATGTGAGAAGACCCAATCCTAGGTGAGTATGGCAGACGATGAGAGGTTGGAGTTGAGTGAACTTGGTACTGAATAGGATTATATCCTTCCTTGCAGGATCCAGATAGCAGAGAAGGGAATGCTGATTCCTTGAACGGAGCAGAGGATGACTTACGGCACACACCACGTTGAACTGCCGATAGGAACACTCGGAGGACTGGACTCAGAAGACTGGAACTTGGGAAACAGGAACTTGGAAGAACTGGAACGAGACAGAATTCAGGTAAGTACTTTCAGGTAACAATAGGATAGCGAGACTCTTGGGAAGAGTGACACTATAGTCCGCTTTCGTGGAACGAGCCCGGACATAGAGTGGTGTGTGGCGTGAGTATTTATAGGTGGCTGTGATGATGACGTGCAGGTGCACGTGCTGTGCTGCTTATCTTTAACACCCTCCACTCAAGCAAATATATTCTATTACTAACTGCTGCATTATTTTATTTTATTTTATTTAAAATAAAAAATTATAATTGAATTTTGTTTTTCAGGAGTTTTAAGTGCTAATTGGAATGTGAGTTACAGTCATTCACACATCTGTGCACTAAAGGACTCATCAGTGATAATGAGCTGCACTTATACATACCCTACTGGACATCAGGTCAATACAGTGTTCTGGACCAAAATACACTGTAAAGATAAAGATAAAGGTGAAGGTGAAGATGAAGGAAAAGATAAAGGAAAAGACAAAGGAAAAGGAAAAGACAAAGGAAAAGGAAAAGGAAAAGGAAAAGACAAAGGAAAAGGAAAAGGAAAAGACAAAGGAAAAGGAAAAGGAAAAGGAAAAGGAAAAAGAGAAAATGATGATAATTTAAAGTGTCCAGATTTGTCTAAGGACCCTGAATACAGTCAGAGACTGCAATATTTGGGTGATAAACAGGAGAACTGCACCATCAGACTGAGTCATGTGACACAGAAGGATGAACATGAGTACGGTTTCAGATTCACTACTAATGATGGAAAATGGATTGGTAAACCAGGAGTGAGTCTTACTGTCACAGGTGACTTTCATGAGGTTTTCTCTTCTTCTGTGCATTATGTTGAATAATAATGAGTGTATGACAGCAGCACTAGATATAATGTGAGTGTTGTGTTCAGATCTTCAGGTGGAGTCTCCTGAGAGAGTGACAGAGGGAGATTCAGTCCGTCTGACATGTAAAAGCAGCTGCACTCTGACTGACAGAGCAACATTCATCTGGTACAGAAACTCACAGCCATTAACTGAGAGAAGAGACACAAACAATCAACTCCTGCTGCAGTCAGTCAGAAGAGAGGATGCAGGCAGATATAGCTGTGCTCTACATGGACACACTTACATCTCTCCTGCTGTTCATCTCAATGTCACATGTGAGTACAGATTGTCACTGTTTTTATTTATTTTATTTTTTTTCATTGTTGAGTTTGTGTTTGTAACTGCACTTCAATTTTGTCTAAGATCCTCCAAAGACTGTCTCAGTGTAAAACAACTTCACTGTAATTTTATGACCTCATTTTATGAAGTTTTGCATTCTCACACGCGATCTCGAGATTCACTTCACATTCAACTCAATGAATGAACCTTCCATTGCGCCGCTGTAGGACAATGTTACTCTACAAAATGGGTTTTGTTTGATATTATAAAAATTGTCTTTTGGTAACACTTTATAATAACTACACACTATGAGTCATTAGTTAAGCATTTGTAAATAGTTAATTAATAATTTATAAAGCATTATTCCTACATTATTAGACATTTGTAAGCAGTTTATAAATACAGCTATAAATGCTTTGTTCTTGTTTTATAAGCATCTGTATAATATGCTTAATAATTTTATTTTCATACTTTATTAAGGATCAATTAATCATTTCTAAGTTAAGCATTACATTATTTACAAACCGGTTAGTTAGTAGTTGTAAGTGGTTCATGAGATCATTTAGAAAGTGTTAGTAAATGATTCATAAACTATTTGAATGCACATTTATACATCTTATTATTCAGACATATATTAACAGTTAGTCCGTGTGTTAATAAATGCTCTAATAACACATATTCTTACTGTAACTCATAATTAATTCAGGCAGTTATAAAATATTTACTAGCTGTCAGTTAATGGTTTTTGTGAGCTCATCTAAAGTGAGGACTATTTATGCCTTGTAATGTGTTTACAAATGAGATTTAAAGGCTCATTTATCTTAGAGCATATATTTGAATTTTGGTGAGTTCACTTTTGTTTGAGGGGCAACAGATTACCAGCAGCCTTAAAGGAACACTCCACTTTTTCGGAAATAGGCTCATTCTCCACCCCGAGTTAATAAGTTGAGTTTTACCGTTTTGAAATCCATTCAGTCGTTCTCCTGTTCTGGATGCTTTATAAATGATTAATTAACTATTTACCAATGCTTAACTAATGACTCATAGTGTGTAGTTATTTTAAGTGTTACAGCAGGTGCTGTACACAGTTTTGTCATTGTGTAAAATGGTAAAAACATTGCTGTGTCACTTGTCTAGTTGTAGGGGGAACATTTCAGTATGCAGTTGGTGGGATCATTGGTGGACTGGGAGGTTTAATTTTCATTGTCATCATTGTGTTGCTCATGTAAGTTCATTCTGTCTGTCAGAAAATACATTAGTATACTGAACTTATTAATATTTCCTAAATACATTTTAAATCATTCTTTATTACAGGTGGAAAAAACATGATCACATCACACAAAAGCAGGTATATCAAATGAGCATTAAGCAAATGCAAACACCACACTCTTCAATTTTCCATTATTTTTGCCACAAATAAAGTGTAATAAGTCATTTTCTCATTTTAGGATGATCTTTATGCCGACATATCAGCTCACGATGGGCCTCAGTCTCAATCTGAGCGTGCGAATCAAAACAATGCCCTGTATTCCTTAATTACTCTCAGCAATTTCAGAGCCAATCAAACTGAAGGAGAAGCATCTGTTACTGAAGATACAGTTGAGATCCAATAGATTAGGTGAGAAACTCAATCATGAAACGTTCATTTAATTCAAAGCACTTTTGAGTGCAATTCCTGCATTGGTTGAGGTTGTATTTGCAGGCATCTGTTAAGGTCACCAATGCAATCATATCTCATTTATTAATTTCACAGATCTACTGATCAGACAACTGAGGATAAATCAGTGATTTACAGCACAATCGAATGATCAACAGATCATTACAGTTCCTGGGAAAACTGATCTTCGTGTTGACTTCGCCTTCTTGTGGTGGGACTATGGCACTGCTAGTCTGATGCTGGAGTTTCATGTCTCCTTTATGGTTTTGCGTAAGAGCTGGGTTATTCCATGTTTTTGCAAACAGCGTCTTGTCTCACTGGTCCTCTGATCAGGATGTTGCTGAAATCTTAATACAGTTTATACAGAATCTAGAGACCCCAACAAAATGTTGGTAAAAGCAGATTAATTTTTAGAAATATAATGACTGAACATGTTATTTTGATCTACACTGTAAAAAGATTGCTGTAAATAACTGGATGCCAGTAAGCTACTGTATAAATGTTGACAGTATTATTGCTGTATTTTATTAACAGTACACTGATATATTTACTGTATTTTCATTTACAGCAGTATTACCATATTTTACAATATTTGTACTGTAGTTTGTTTTAATTTAATTTAAATATATATGTTTTACCTGTAAAAAAAACAATACAATTGTGGCACAGCACTATATCTTTGATTTTTACAACCCCAACTCCATAAAAATCACAATAACTCATGAGCATTCTTATAATATTCTTTTTATTTGTTGAACATTTTCTTTTTAAAAGTACAAATTACAAATCTGATAAAACTAAGTAAATAAAATGAAATAATACAGTAAAAATTAGTTTGTGTTAAATTTCAGTAATTTTGCCAGTGAAATGATGAGAAACAGCAGGATGAGATTCAGGTTGATGCATTTTCTTTGCACCCTTGTTTCAGAATTGTATGCTTTTATTGCATTTGGTGCCACAAAGGTTAATATTGTCTTAATGAACCCGCAAGGACAAAAAAAAAAAAAAAAAGCAAACTGGGTGCTGTATGCACTTTGACATTAATTAAAACGTCATATTTGAACATTTGAATCTACTAGTAAAGTTCATAATTATGTGATAAGCAGAGTCCATTGGTCCATAGTTGATACATCTCATTCAAATTATTAAAGCTCCATTTTTACAATACATTCTCAAACAGTAGAGCAGAGAGTAAGAATGCTGAAATAATGGGTTTGATTCCAGCAGCAGTTCTATGGTGAATGAATATCTGGGGTTTAGCCCAAAATCATTCATTTTTTGTATCAGAATACACAGGATACACTTGAAATAGAAAATAGGCTATGCTGAAAAGTTTCATTGGCTAAGTGTAGGATCAAGTATAATTTGCACTTACAAAACGCAAAAAATAATACTAATATGAAATGAATGTTGTAAATATGAAATTTAGAACACAGAAATATGTAATAAAAGAAAAAAATACCAGTAGGTGGCAGCAAGCCATTATCTTAATGACTTAATCTTTGAGTCATTAATTCAGTCGATTCATTCAAAACTACTAATTCATTTAGGAAGAAAAGTAGGAAACTGTTTTTATGAATGGGTCAGTGAATCACTGATTTAAGTGGGCAAATTCATTCAGTAATGAAACACTGCTGTGCTGCGAAACAGAACAAAAAGACAATATTTTCTTTGCGGTTTAAATCACTTAATAACTTCTTGTTAATTGAATTTTGTTGCCCTGACGCTTGGTAAAGTCTGCCACAGACCATGGTAAATGATAAACAGTCTGTTTATATAATCGTTCTAAATGCATGTGCATGTCCTAGAAAGTCTGCGCATATAATATGCCTACCATTAATCTCATTATCTAACTATAACTCTTTGAGGACTTGGGATTTGACTCAAGACTTGCTTGTGACTTGAAAGGAATGACTTGGTCCCACCTCTGACATTTTCCAACCAATTAACTCCTTGTCCAGTTTATGTAAAATATGGCACATCTGACAAAAACTAAAACAAAATCTGGCAAAGCCTTTATAAACTTTTTAGGCAAAACCCATAATGGCATGCATAGTGAGCACAATATCCAAATTTATCTTAGGATACATATTGCGATGAATGCAATATCTTCTCAATTGATCTGATTGAGTCACTATGTCTTTTGTATCATACGGACCCTTGTAAAAGTATTTTTTTGTTTGAAAAGCCCCACATAGTGGGCATCCAACTCATGATCAAACACCCAAATCTCTTTTAGCTACTCTAAAGTGTAATTTACCAAGAATGATGCAGATGACGTTTTTCTATTGTTACTTGGAATGAATTATTATTTCAAACCATTAAGGCCCATGTGCGTCATTCAGATATATAAATAAATAACATTGGCGTTTGCTGGTGCTTTATGTTTAGTGCGAGTGATAAGAAGTCTTACTATAGCTTCTGCTTAAATCTTATGTCAAGGAAGTGAAACCTCTGATGTCCATCCCCTTTGTACGCAGACGTGGACACACACATGCACAACCTAAACGTGTTTAATGACGTAACACCTAAGCTAATATCATTTAAATCATTATTTTTTATCATCAATTAATCAACTTGAAATTATATATTAAAAAAAACTTATATATAATCATGCAAACAGCAAAAAATTCACAATCCACAAAACATTTGTATACACTGCAGATCTGCTGGTCAGGCATGTGTATGTGCAACAGGAAGCACCAACACTGCACTCGGGTATTTTGCCTATAAATGGATTGGCACATAATGTATAAATAATAGATCACGTGGGCCCTCATACGTCAGCAGACGTCTATATTTTAAGACTTTAGGTTCTTTTTCACTTGTGTGTTTAGTATGAGTTGTCCAGCTTACATGCAATATGTTTGTGGTTATTCCTGGCTTTCATTTACAAGAAAGTATTCATGATCTTAAAATATGCCAAATAGACCAGGAAATAAACTATGTTTTTTTAATTTTGAAAAATCCAAAAGAAAGAAACATTTTCTTTTTCTTTTTTTTTATGTAAATGTTTACATCACTAATCAGAGGTTTTTAAAAAAAGACAGGAAATGAAAAGGAAATGATGCCATTCTGGTTATAAATGAGGCCTTGTTTCTCTTCATGTGTCATTTGGTTTCAGCTGATGGTGTCCTGTGCTACGGTATGACCAGCTTCTTATCACATATATTGTTTGTTTGTATATATGGAGATACATTTTTATTGCTTCTACACTGAACAAAAATGGTGTAGAATCTCTTTTGAAAGTAAATTTTATTTAAGAAATTTCACAAATAATTTCAAATTTTGATGTAGAAAGACTGAAATTGTATTTTTTTTTTCTCAACCATTTCGGTGTTGCAGGTAATGCTCTTGTGATTTCAGTCAGAATGGCTCTTCTTTTTCCTCTCCTCTTTTCTCTCATGATTCACGGTGAGTTTTTGATGCTTCTCAGTAGCCCTGGTTCAGACTCTGTCTAAATTGGATTTTTGTGCATATCTGATATGATCTGGAATACAATCATATTAAGCTTGTGTGAACAGCAAAAAAAAATCACATTAAATAAATGTTTCAGGCTACACTCATATGTGGTTTGAACTCATGTTCAAATTGCATTTCTGGAAATGCATTTCAATCTAACTGCTCAAATCTGATTTAGCGTAGCTTTTTTTTTCTCACCGCCTCTGCCGCTATGTGTGTTCCACGCAAGCATGCTAATATTGTGTATCCAACTTATTCTTCATGGTGGAAGTATAAGCCTTATATGGATGAGACTTCCGGATCATTAGCCGCTATAGGGAAATAACAAGAAGAAAACCAACGTGCAATAAATGGTAAAACTGTTTGAACTACAAACCACTGTTTGCATTTTAGGTATGGAAATTACCTTTATGAGTTTTGATTTTTGGGATATGGTCCTTGCTCTTTCTTGGGCTAGTTTTGTCACACAGACCTGGCAACCCTGATGTGGAGAGCATACGTATTGTAGCATACGTTTTCAATTGCATTAACCTATTTGTGCCTAAATTGGCCAAATGGTTTTATGCATATACTCGTGTTAATATTTGAACAAGTTCTGCATTTATGCTGGTTGGCTGGTTTTATCTGGTTTAAAATGGAATTTGGTTTTAGCTGGTCTTCCAGCCTAGTAGGCTGGTCAGGCTGGTTTAAGCTGGTTGTTCCAGCAGGCCTCCCAGCCAAACCAGCTAAGGAAGTGGCCAAAACCCTCTAAAACCAGAGTGCTGACCAGCTAAGACCAAGCTGGATTACCAGCTAAAACCAGCCTAAACTGGTTGGCTGGTTTTAGCTGGTTTAAGCTGGAATTAGTTGGTTTTGGCTGGTCCTCCAGCCTGGCTAGGCTGGTTTTGGCTGGTCTACGCTGGAATTAGTTGGTTTTATCTGATCCTCCAGCCTGGTTAGGCTGGTTTTAGCTGGTTTAAGATGGAATTAGTTGGTTTTAGCTGGTCTTCCAGCCTGGTTAGGCTGGTTTTAGCTGGTTTAAGATGGAATTAGTTGGTTTTAGCTGGTCCTCCAGCCTGGCTAGGCTGGTTTTAGCTGGGTTAAAATGGAAATAGTTGGTTTTCACTGGTCTTCAACCCTGGCAGGGCTGGTTTTAGCTGGTTTAAGGTGGAAGTAGCTGGCTTTAGCTGGTCTCCCAGCCTGGCCAGCTAAGAAAGTGGCCAAAACCCCTCTAAAACCAGCCTGTTGACCAGCTAAGACCAAGGTGAATTATCTATATTTTCTATATTTTATTTTTTATCTATGGACCAAATGTGTGTCTGAAATAAAGTTATATATATATATCAGCTAAAACCAACAACATGCTAACAACGTTATGCTAACATAAGTAAAATGTTAAAACAAAATTAGCATCATGATAACATGTCTTAAACAAGCTGTTAATGTGATTAGCATAATGCTAGCAACATACATGTTGTTAGCAAGAGATTAGCACGTTGCTAGCATGATGTTAACATGTTTTTTTAACAAGAAGGTAACATGAGTAGCATGATGCTATCAACAGTATACCCTATTTCCCAATTATATATGTATTTACAAGTCATTTACCCTTGGACTCTTGACTAAGTACACAAAAAACTATAGATCTCTTGTAAGATTTGTTTTGTTTGAATGATTCTAGAGACCTTTGTGATTATGTAAAAGTATATGTCAACAAAAACACTTGTTATTGACATAAAAATTAACTTTCTTTGGGAGGGTTTGCCTTCGCAATGCTTTCTGGAATTAAGGGTAGGAAATTAACAGCCTCATGTGACAGGAAGGAAGTCAATGCCTTATTTTTGTTCTTGAAATGATGTATTTGGTTGTTTGCTTGCTTGTCATAGAGACATAAATCATGGAGAACATCTGTGATCATATACGTATATGTAAAGGAACAGTGCTGGGTAGCGACTGATTGCATGAAATCTGGATTACATAATTAGATTCCAAAAATTAAGTACTTGTTGTTTGATTATATTATGTTTTAAAAGGGTCCTGAACTGCCTCTGTTTTTCTTTTTGTACTGTTCTCAGAGGTCCACTTATAATGTTATCAAGATTTTTACATAAATGTGTCAGATTCAATATAGTAGACACAGCATCATATTTTACTTTCAATCTTTTTGAAAAACCTGCATCGAATTGTGTCTTGTTGTAAACAAAAGTTCTTACTGGTGCGGTCTGGAAGTTCATTAAAAATAAAGTTAATTGACTCTTTCCTAATGTTGCAATCAGAGGGAAAGCAATGCAATACTGTTCCACAACTTGCTACTGTACAGAATCTTGTTGTCTTTAGAGCCATCTTCATAATTTGGTTTCTGCGTAGACCTGCGTGACCTGGCTTACATCAAAATACTGATATATGACCTTGATTGTAGATTAATTTATTAATCAGTGTAATATTTAATTAATCTGATTAGTATTTAATCTTAAAACAGTCCCATTGTTTTTCACTAACATTTTTACTATTCTGTCTCAGCTGTTCAATGTTGCTTTTCTTCAACACTCTCAGCTCAGCAACCACAAATTGTTCTACAATATTGAGCAAATATATTCTATTAGTAGATGCTGCTATTTTTTTTATGAATTTTGTTTTTCAGATGTTGTCAGTGCTGGTTGGGGTGTGAGTTACAGTCATTCACACATCTGTGCACTAAAGGACTCATCAGTGATAATGCGCTGCACTTATACATACCCTACTGGACATCAGATCATGAATGTGTTCTGGACCAAAAAAAATTCTGATGTTGTTGATGAGGATGATGATCTGTCTGAGGATCCTGAATACAATAAGAGGCTTAAATATCTGGGAAATATAAAGCAGACCAGCATCATCAGACTGAGTCATGTGACACTGAAGGATTCACACAAGTACTATTTCAAATTCAGTACTAAAAATGGCAAGAAAGAGCTTGGCTATCCAGGAGTGAGTCTTACTGTCACAGGTGACTTTCATGAGGTTTGACTCTTCTTCTGTGCATTATGTTGAATAATAATGAGTGTATGACAGCAGCACTAGATATAATGTGTGTGTTGTGTTCAGATCTTCAGGTGGAGTCTCCTGAGAGAGTGACAGAGGGAGATTCAGTCCGTCTGACATGTAAAAGCAGCTGCACTCTGACTGACAGAGCAACATTCATCTGGTACAGAAACTCACAGCCATTAACTGAGAGAAGAGACACAAACAATCAACTCCTGCTGCAGTCAGTCAGAAGAGAGGATGCAGGCAGATATAGCTGTGCTCTACATGGACACACTTACATCTCTCCTGATGTTCATCTCAATGTCATGTGTGAGTATTTGGTCATAAATTGAAGATAAATTATTTCATAATTATCTTATCACTGGTGACATTTTCTAAACATTATTTCCACATACTAAATTAATTTAAATTAAAATATTAAAATAATTAAAAAATGAGAGTAAAGAATGTTGTCAGATGTTAACCTAAGAACTTGTGTTGTTATTGGGACAAACGGAACACAACAAATATTTAACATAGGAAATATTCATAGGACAACTGATGTGCATAATTTCCCCTGAGCAGTTTATTTATTTATTTATTTATTTAATTAATCTTGGTTTCTCCAAACAGTGGGTGAGTCAGAGTAAATTGCTGCACACGCATGTTTAGTCCAACAGATTTTTGTGAAACAATAAATTTCAGTTTGTTTGTTTTGTTTTTTTTAAACAAACTGTTTATTATACACCCAGAGCATAGTTATCACGTCACAGTTATAGAGTCATAGAGTAATAGAGTAATAGAGTGTTTTCTGAAAGACAACTCTGACAACAAACTGATGAGATTAAATCCAGATGACTTTCAATTTCCTTGTTCTGTAGTCCCAAATTTCTCTTTTATGTAATTTTTATTATTTTTAGACCCTCCAAAGAACATCTCAGTGTCCATCAGTCCATCTGGTGAAATGGTGGAGGGAGATTCAGTGACTCTGAGCTGCAGCAGTGATTCAAACCCACCTGCAGAAATCAGCTGGTTTAAAGGAGGAACGTTTGTAGGATCTGGAAGAATCTACAACATCTCAAAGATCAGCTCTGATCACAGTGGAGAATACAAGTGCAAGTCCATCAATAAACATGGAGAGAAATACTCTGATGCTGTGAATCTAAACATAATGTGTGAGTTTATGATAATCTGAGCCTTGTTTACATTCATTTTAATCTTTTTTTTTAAATATGGTGAATTTTGATTTCCACCCATTTTAGATCGACCAAGGAACGTCTCTGTTAAAATAAAGGGATATTCAGTGACTCTGATCTGCAGCAGTGATTCAAACCCACCTGCTCTGAACTTCAGCTGGTTTAAGGAGAATCAAAGCTCAGCTGTTGGATCTGGACAGAGTTTCAGTGCACTACAGAGTGGACGCTTCTACTGTGAGGCTCACAATCAACATGGATCTCAGAGATCAGACGCTGTTACTGTCAATGTTAAAGGTAAATCTGTTAAATATTTTTTGCAAAATGTTTGTTAGAAAAATTACAATGAAGGCATGAATGCATGTTTTGAAGGTGTAGCTCACAGAAACGCTGGATGTGACATGATTAATGCTCAGCTTATTGATATTATTCAGGTTGTACGTTGCAAGGTAAATTTACTGGACTTTCCATTCTTATACAATGCTTCCAATTAATATTTAGCAATTTAGTCAAAACAAATGTTATATTAAAGTCTTGTAGACCTACCAAGATGACTTGTTTTTACATAATCATTCTGATACATACATGTAATATGTAATATTTTGATTTGAAGATTGGGTCTGAAGTAAAACTGTTGCTGTTCTCTAAGATGAAAGCAAAACTGAAAGAATAAACATCAAAGTTAAAAAATAATAATAATAAATTGCACATAAGCAGCAATGAACTGAAATGTCAATAATAACACATTCATTCTCTCTTTGCTCAATTCAAGTTGATAAACATTGCAATAAAAGTGCAATAAAAATTTTGTAACCCAAAGATCTGTCACTGGCTGGCATATTATATTTTTAGTGCAAGGTTACCACCCAACATTTCCTGATTTCTGCAAATAATAAATGCTGATTTGGACAAAAAAAAATATATATTTTTTTTATTTTTTCAGGAGGAGATAGTATAGCCCTGTATGCAGCTGTTGTGATTGCAGCTGGATGTGTTTTATTCCTTATCTGCATCATTATGTTCATGAGGTGAGATCTTAGGTTTTAATAATGCTCTAATAATTATACGTGTGTGTTTGTATTTAATCCAGCATGTCAAGAATGAGAAATCAATGTGTTGAAATCAGTGAAAATGCTCTTACAAAGAACTAAAGGAAACTAAAGGAACATGACATTCATACAGATGATTATTATTAACTTTTCTGAAAGGTTTTGTCTTCTTTCTTCAGGTTCAACAACCTTCCAGCTCTGACAGAAACCACTGTGGTCTTTATGGCCATTGCACCCAAAGAAAAAACATGAAAAACTCCTGAAATGACAGAATTTGAGAAGATCGAGTATACAACCATCCATCCAACACGCCAGAAACGATGAAAGCGAGTATGAGAATCTGAGAATACGTCATCCTAATTTTCCTGCCAGGTGAGAAGCAAAATACACTGCAAAAAAGGCTCATCTTACTTATTTTTGTTTTGTTTCTAGTCAAAATATCAAAAAATTCTTAACTTAAAAGATGCATTTACTAGATGAGCAAAACGACATAAGATATTTAGTGTTGTTTTAAGCAAAATGCACTTAGTTTTTTGCCCACTGGAAACAAGTCTTTTTAAGACTGTGGTTTGGTATGTCTGTGTGGGCCGTTACAGCATTGTCTAGCTAAGCATATTTCAAAGCACTAATTAATAGCACGTCTTGTAACATTTTCAAAGATAATTTTCCATGAATTGTAGTCTCAATATTACGTTATTTTGCCATTATGTATCTTAGTCACTTATCAGTAAGCATCAGTGTCTGTGTCTCTTTTTTATATTTCATAAAACATGTTTGATGCTTTGACTTCATATTTCATGCTTGTTTAATGTGTTGGTATATTTTAAGATTTTAATAAAGTTAATACTATCTATTTTTGTGTGTTTTGGTGATGTTCTAATTTCTAATGAAAATACATCCCTACACATCCAAATCACATCTGACAGTGAATTCATTACAATTTTACATGTGACCCTGGACCACAAAACCAGTCTTAAGTAGCACAGGTATATTGGTAGCAATCAGAGGTGGAAAGTCCAGGCTTCGGATGTAAAAATCCTCCCAAGTATTTTGTTTAAATCACCTGGATTTGCTAATTAGCACAGTTTTTCAGCAGGAGGCCAGAGATGGGACCAAGTCGTTCCTTTCAAGTCGAAAACAGGTCTCAAGGCAAAAAAAGAGTGAAAGTTAATTAAGTGACTAATTAAATGATGATTGTGCATTAGTGATGGACACCTGCTGTTACTGAGAAATACAGAGGATCAGATGTTGATGTTTTAGTGGTTAAAATGATGCCACCATCATGGATATCAGTTTGATTTAGTTGGGCTCTTAGTTAACTTCGGCTAACTGACAATATTAACTTACCAGTTGACGTATACCTCCAATGGTTCAGATGATATTCAGACTAAAAACTTAAAAATAACAAGCAAAAGAAGTACTTCAAAAACCTGTTTAAAATCTCCACTAAAGCAATGGTGTTGCCTAAAGCACTTTACCTCAGTATTTCACCTTAGTTTTCTGTTAAGGTTAAATGGGACATCGGATGAAAAACTCACTTTTTCATGTTGTTTGAACATTAATGTGTATTGGCAGTTTGTGTACACAACCACCCTACAATGATAAAAATCCACCCAGTGGTGTTTTGTTTAATCTTTAAAAGTAATATCCCCTTTTAAAATCAGATCATTCTGTGACGACACACTGAAAGAGGCCACTCCCACGAAAGTTGATTGACATGAGTGCCTTACCTTAGACCCACCCTCACCGAGCTGAAACAGTCCGACTCAGATCGCCATTGTTTGACTCAGGTCCAGAGAAGGCTCTAATTGAGCGATTGAAGAGTTCTGTTGTTGGATGTAATAATGAACATAGCAGTCGTCATTTACTCCTGACATCTGAGCCGCTGAAGACACAGATGATTAAAGTTACTTTCATTTTTCAGTTTTCATTTTATGTTTGTGTGATTCATATGTGATGCAGCTTCACACAGCAGAAGTGAGTATAAGGGTTTTTTATGCATCTTTGCAAATTGACTTTCTTAGTTAGGGGCAGGGGCGGAGTGGGGGGGTGGCTAATTGGGCTTAAGCCCCGAATGTTTTGTCAAAAGCCCCGAATCTTTTAGGTTTTTAGCGCAATTTTCCACCGGACAAAATTGCGATTGTTAACTCATGATTTCTGTTCTGTCTGTGCGCACCAATCTTGCACTTCTATCTACTCCTCAACCAGACCACCTACAGACTTCGGGTTTTCGGCATTATGTTAAGGAAGGTCTAATCTCGGGAACGCACGAAAAAAATCCAGGAAAACATTTACTATCTCTTAGTGTTGTGATCCCATGATGTGAGAAAATTGCGCTAGTTTTTATTACTTGTTTAAAATAACTTCAACTTTGTTTCATTTCCTCTTGTAGGCTCTACTGGGTGAATTTTTTTTTGTTGTTGTTTTGTTTTTTTACTGAGTACCCTAACTATCATCATTTTCCCAGATAGTGTATAGATTTTTAGGCATTCTATTATCTCAAACAGCCTGAAAAATAGTGCATTTAGGTGACGTAATTGGGAAAAAATCTACACGGGGGAGCATGCCCCCGGACCCCCCTAGGTTTGGGCTAAGCCCGGATGTTTACATCGTCTGGCTCCGCCCCTGGTTAGGGGTGAGCGGGGGCACAACCTAACGCGGGGTTAATTGTAACACACGTGGTTCAAATATTTCCACAGATGCTAGCATAACCAAATTTACGGTATTTAATAGTTGCCATAGCAACACTATGCAGAGAAAAAAGATCCCCAAAATTCAAAAGCCTTTTGAAGATATCGCTGAATATTTATTTTACCATAGTAAAAATACATTTCTGTCTGAAGTAAACTTTTCATTTCAGTTTTTAGTATTAATTTAAAATTAGACAAAACTGCTATTATTTAATCTCCAATTTATTATTTATCAGTTTAGATAATTTATTAAAGATTGACAAACCAGCAGAAGACACTAACCTGTTTTAAACTCCAGTCGCGCAGATGGGGAACGATGTAACACTGTGTGACAATATGCCCCGCTGTTATTAAACTATGCTATTCTGTGACAGTAGCGATGCAGTTTACACTATTGTCTTATAAGGATTTTGATAAGAAACCACAAGAAACAGGTGAATATAGGCTGACAATCAATGTTTAATGTTCAGAAGTTATTATTTCAAGAAATGTAAAGCATTTTGGCTGGTTTATGTGTGTCGTGTTCTATGAGAGCTGTGTTTGGAGGGACGGGAGTGTTTTTCTGAATGTCTAAATGTGTTTCATTTATTTGTCCACGTTGTTTTGAACTACTGTACAGCTGTGTGTTGCAATCAGGGCCGTTCAAAGCATTGTTGCGATGTGTTCATTGTCAAACTCCAAAATTAGATCATTTTTATTAAAAAAAAAAAAAACGTCATTACTTCATTTGTAAAAGTTAAAAGATGTATTTTACTGGCAAAATATTTTAGTTTGTTGTGTATATTTTTTTCATTCGATCAGATAACACTTTAAGCTGTCATATGGTCGTGTTACAACTTGCCCCTCAGATGTTACAATGTACCCCACCTATGGGGCATGTTGTCACATTTCACTTCCTTTCTTTTGAGGTAAATAACGAAAAACGTATACACTGTAAATATGAAACAAAGCGATATATTTGTACTAGACAAGTGTGAAAATGATGTGGATAAAAATTGTACTCTGAACCCCAAGTGGATTTACATAAACCGCGAAATTCAAAAAGTGTTAGGTTGTGCCCCGCTCTCCCCTATGTGCTTGTTAGCAAGTTTCGCCGCTAAATGTGGCTAAAATAAACATTACAGCTCCTCATTACAAGGCAGAGAGGGGCGGGGCGAGCAGAGCTCATTAGCATTTAAAGGAACATGCAACAGAATAGCTCGAACTAAAATGGGCTGATTTTGATACACTGAAAAAAATGATTCTGGCCCCAATTAAATTAAGCATAATTCAATTTTGCTAGTTTAAATCATTAAAATTTAGTTTTTGATTTTAATTAATAAGTATTAATTGGTTTAAAGCGAATTACACGTGTTTTAAATCCAAGCCATGTGAATTAATTAAATTCAGTTAGAAAATATTAAGTACATTTCTGCGCATGCGCACAAATGCACATTCTCCATGGCGTCATAAGGAGTTGGTCATGACTGACTCAGGTTCACGGAGGGAACTTTTCGTTCCAGACCCGGAGTTTTCATCATTCGGTCGATTTACAGGGTGAGTAATATTTATGTGAGTAATAATGTAGTTTAGTTTATTACAGTAAATAGTTTGTTCGCTGTATAAATAATATCTGCAGAACGAGTTTTTGGGATAAATTCCACAGCGACCAACGGTCACATATAACTTACACAAATATTACTTTTTTTATGTGACGGAATGTACATTTTCATCCAAATATATCTTAAAAGTAGTTTTATAAGCCTAAAATTACTGCATAAAATTTATAAGCGACTACTGCATTTAAAGCAATTATGGGGAAATCGTATCTTTAACTGCGTGTTTGTACTGTAGAATTGTTTCCACAGACTCAAACTTTATTCGTGTTGTAACGTTATATGTATGCTGTATAACGTTAGATATGTTTCATCCATACTGGACATCACATAGAAACTCCAAATATGCCTCGTAATAGAAAGTTCCGGGAAATCAAAAATATGGACGAAGGCATTTAAGTTATGAGGGGAATTTCCAGTCAGTTCCTATCGATAAATCTCACAATATAACATTGGATTTCTGAATGTTTTTAGTGACGCATGTTCACAATTGTAATCATGTGAACATGACCCTTTTTGCTAGCTTTAATGGTGCCGCGTGTAAAAGGTGTCTTAATCTAACAATATTAATTATTGTGTGCTTGGTTTCTTTTGAGGGACTCTCTGCATGTGCCTGTGAACACATACGATTTCCTTGATGCCAAAGGAAGTTTCCAGGTTTGCCACTTTCCTGAAGTTGTATTATTCCAGCAATATGCACAGTAAGTATTTTTTTTTTTATTAAAGTAGGCTATTTTACAATAAACAGTTGACTTTAATGAAATGTATCATATAATGTAATATGTTATGTTCCACAGCTCACTGCCGTTCCCTTCCGGGAACTCGAGCCGCGTCTAGAAAACGCTATGGGGAACGCCATTGGCGGGCCGCACTCTGAATCATGTCTTACAACCAATGAACGACGGGGGTGACGTCACAGGCGCGGTGACGTCACCGACCAGGAACTATAAAACGCGTGCGTTTGAAGCCCGCGGCAGCTTTTGTCATTCAGCGAGAGCGCTCTGTGTCTGTGTCTGTCCCGGTCATACTGCTGCTTTTTCGTGCCAGTTTGCACGGCTTTTATTTGAGTAGTATGACCATTTAAATGCAACCAAAGGGGGAAAGAAAGTTTAGAAACTAAGGCGGTTCAAGCAG
This sequence comes from Garra rufa, assembly GCF_049309525.1. NCBI lineage: Eukaryota > Metazoa > Chordata > Actinopteri > Cypriniformes > Cyprinidae > Garra > Garra rufa. The sequence continues at coordinate 6,057,064 of NC_133366.1, read as the reverse complement.
CCAAATAGATAGTGAAACACAGTCTATGTTTAGTCTGCTTGAGTGTAGAGCACGCACAATCAGCCCTCGAAAAGGCTGGCTGTCCACAGTGTGAGCGTAAAAATCCTCCACTGCGGGTGCTCCACGGAAGGCTCTCTTCGAGGAGGGAGCCTTCGCCAGCGTTTCTCGCGGGTCTGGCCCCGCTTCCGCCGAGGCGGAGCGGTAGCTGCACTCGTTGGGATCGCGGCTCGATCTATTAGAGGGACAGGAGACGGGTGTTTAAAAATACCCTATCTCCTCTCCTATCTGGTGGATCGGTAAACCTCTTTCTGGATAAGGAAGCCCGCAATGCGGTTACTTCCCTCCAGGAAAGGTTTTCAACGCTTTCCATATCTTCCTCCGAGGAGGTTGATGTGAAATACGTTGTCAAAAGTATTCAACCGCCCCCCCTGATCGCCTCAGTATGATGAGCTGGTGGTTGTGCTGACTATACATTAGCTAAATAAGCATTATGAGCCACAGGAAAGCAAACGTTCTGCTTCCTGCGGACTAAGTCAGCGCTTCCAAATGGAGCTTTCTGTCTTTCCCGGTCTACATTGAGTCTTAGATCTAGGAAAATCTAGAAAGTAAAGATGACGCCGCGGGTTGAACAGACGCTATCAGCTTCTGTCCCCCGGTCTGGCATCATTCTTGAAGGCTCCGTCTTTGCTCTCCAAGCCGCCTAAAGAAAACTTCAGGCTTGATCAGCAAAGATACACGTGCTGGGGTTCTTGACGGGAAAATAAAACCCCAGCCGTGTACCAGCTCCTCACATAGAGGCTCATAATAGGAGCGTTGCAGCCCGTTTCCTTCCGGTGACACCTAGAGGGCGGGATTAGCAACACTCCTGACCGGGGGCTTCAAAGACTGAGCCCGGTCCGAGGGTCGTGCTTCGGTCTAAGAGGTCCTCGACTAAACGGCCCTGACTTTATGGAAAATAAATAAATAAAAATATAGGGCCGATGAGGGCAGCTCCTCGCGAGCGGGTTTGCACCGTACCCCCAGGTGCGGGTTTCAAACCCCCTCAAGGCCCTCAGGAGATGAGTCAGCTAACCCTGCCAGTGTCACAGGGCGCAGCGGTCTCCCGCGAACACCCTCTAGCTGTCCCGCCCGAAAACGTAGCGGCCCTGGAGAGTTCGCAACCCCCACGGGGGTCCTCAGAGGAGCTAGTTCAGGAGCATCCTGCCAGTTCACTGTTACAGGTCTCCGAGTTAGTTCCTCGAGTAAATCCAGACACCAGTCTCGAGAGGCTGGTACCCTAAGTAAACTCTCTGGCAGCGTGGAAACTACTGCCAAATGTTTCAAAGTGGGTCCTGCGTACTGTAGAGAAAGGTTACGCTATTTAGTTCGGCGCCAAGCCGACACCTTTCAGCGGGGTATTTTCAACATTAGTAAGCCCCGAGCAGGGTCTGATAATGGAACAAGAAGTAGACACTCTTTTGAGGAAGGAGGCCATCGAGGTGGTCCCTCCTCAAGACAGGGAATCCGGGTTCTACAGCCGTTACTTCATTGTTCCGAAGAAGGATGGGGGGCTTCGGCCCATCTTAGATCTCAGGCTTCTAAACCGCTCAGTTAGAAAACTGAAGTTCAAGATGCTTACTGTCAGACAGGTCGTGTCACAGATCAGGTCCAAGGACTGGTTCGTCACGATAGATCTAAAAGACGCTTATTTTCACGTCTCCATCCTTCTTCATCACAGGAAGTTCCTCAGGTTCGCTTTTAGGGGCGAAGCGTACCAGTACAGGGTTCTTCCGTTCGGCCTAGCTCTCTCACCCAGAACTTTTACGAAGTGTGTGGATGCTGCGCTGGCTCCACTGCGACTCCAGGGCATCCGCCTACTCAATTACATAGACGACTGGCTGATCCTAGCCAGCTCGGAGCAGTTAGCGGTTCAGCATCGAGGTGTTGTTCTCGCTCACATGCAAAAGTTAGGGTTGAGACTCAACTCCAAGAAGAGCGTCCTCACTCCATTACAGAGAACTACTTATCTGGGCGTGGTATGGGATTCATCCACGATGCGGGCACGGTTGTCACCTGCTTGGATAGAGTCCATACTTAAGCTAGGCCAGTCACTCATTGTCAAACAGTTCCAAGTACTGTTAGGTCTTATGGCAGCCGCCTCCAACGTGATACCTTTTTGGACTGCTGCATATGAGACCACTACAGTGGTGGCTCAAAACCAGGGGGTTCTCCCCGAGGGGAAACCCGCTCCGCAAGATCAGTGTCACGCGGCGCTGCCTACGTGCCCTGGTCATGTGGAAGAAACCCTGGTTTCTCTCTCAGGGACCGGTCTTAGGGATGCCATGCCGCCGTGTCACACTAGCGACAGATGCGTCCCTTACCGGATGGGGAGCGGTCATGAGTGGCCGCTCAGCCCAAGGCCTGTGGAGCCCGCACCATCACTCATGGCACATAAATTGCCTAGAGATGCTGGCGGTGTTCCAGGCCCTCAGGAGTTTTCTACCAGACCTAAGAAACCGTCATGTCCTCGTTCGTACAGACAGCACAGCGGTAGTTTATTACATAAACCATCAAGGAGGTTCCGCTCACGCCCCTTATTCAAGCTGGCGTATCGGATCCTCCTATGGTCTCAAGGAAAACTCCTCTCCCTGAGAGCAGTCCACATTCCTGGACATCTGAATGTGGGAGCAGACGTCCTGTCGAGGCAGGGGCCGAGGCCCGGGGAATGGATGCTCCACCCAGAGGTGGTGGAGCAGATATGGAGAGTTCTTGGCCAGGCACAGGTGGACCTGTTTGCGACTCAAGAGATATCGCACTGCCCCCTCTGGTACTCTCTAGTGCCTCCAGCTCCACTGGGGCTGGACGCCATGGCACAGACGTGGCCGAGGCTGCGTCTGTACGCCTTTTCCCCGATCGCTCTGCTCCCGGGAGTTCTGGAACGGGTCCTTCGGTTTCAAGTGCGGCTGCTACTAGTAGCCCCGCGCTGGCCGGCACGAGTATGGTTCTCGGACCTGGTATTTCTCCTAGACGGCTCTCCATGGGAGATTCCTGGCAGGAGAGACCTCCTACCTCAGGCCAGGGGCGCAGTCTGCTACCCCACCCAGAGAAGTTGAGGTTATGGGTGTGGCCCCTGAGGGGGCACAACCTAGAGGAGCGGGTCTCCCTACTGAGGTGGTTGAGACCCTTCTCCAATCCAGAGCTCCCTCTACGAGGAAACTGTATGGCCTCAAGTGGAACTTGTTTGCGAGATGGTGCCGCGAGCACCACTTAGACCCAGTCAACTGCCCGGTTGGTACAGTTCTGGATTTCCTACAGTCTCGCCTTTCCGCAGGGCTAGCTCACTCCACCTGGAGGGGTTACGTGGTGGCTACAAGTGCCTACCACGCCCCTCTAGGTGGCCTCTCAGTGGGCAGAGCCCCCTGGTCGCACGTTTCCTCCACGGTCGGGAGATTAAGGCTTCATCGGGAAGTAATGAAGCATGGAGAATTCTAAGCATACAGACTCAGAGGATGGGACGCAAGGTTCTCTCTGGTTCTCCCTAGTGCCTCCAGGTCTGCCCGGACTGGACGCCATAGTACAGACATTGCCGAGGCTGCGTCTTTACACATTCTCCCGATCGCTGTGCAGCCAAGCGTGAGTGTAGCTAGGTCCCCCCTCACTGAAGGGTTACTTGAGACCTCCACTCTTAAGAGCTGATGGATCGAGCGTTGCTAGGCTTCCTCTCATTTTAGAGAGTCTTCTATGAAGCCTCCGTTCTCCAGAGGCTCCGCTTCTGTACTTACAAGCGCAGGTCTCATAGGGTTGAGCGTTATCAGGCCTCCTCTCACTATAGAGAGTCGTTTTTGAAGCCTCCGTTCCCCAGAAGCTCCGCTTCCAGTACTTCCTAGCGTGAGTGTAGCTAGGTCTCCCCTCACGGAAGGGTTATTTGAGACCTCCACTCTTAAGAGCAGTTGGATTGAGCGTTGAGATTTCCTCTCATTTTGAGAGTCCTCTATGAAGCCTCCGTTCTCCAGAAGCTCCGCTTCCAGGAACTGCGGGTTGGTCCTATCGCCCCTGACATTCGTCAGGTACTATGAGCTTGACCTCAGAGCCGCTCCAGGCTCTGCTGTGCTCTCGGCCTAGTGCGCTAGGCCTGGAGAGTCAGCCACCTCCCTAGCCAGGAGAAGACTTCTCAAGGCGCATCTTTCTGCGGAAAGAAGAGAAGTTAGTTTCGCCAAACTAAAGAGATCTGCAAACAAACTAAGAAATACTTAGCCTGTTGTCCGTGGAAAACTAGACAAAGGCTCTTACTCTCGTGTTCTGACACTACTAACAGACCGAGCTTTCAGTCCCTCTTGTCATGGCTGAAACCCCAGACAAAGGACTAAGACCCCTCGTGTGCCCGAGGGCCGAGGGGTGCCTCCTGCACTGACTGGCGAACCAGGCGGAGGTCTCTATTCTCGTGTGCCTGCGGGCCAAGAACTTTACAGCCCTCTTGTCCGTGGAATGCTAGACAATGGCTCACTTGTCCTCATGTTCTGACGCAGTATGCTATCAGACCGAGTGTAATGCGGTCCCTCTGGTTCCGGAAACTACCTTGACCAAGGACTAAGACTCCTCGTCTGCCTTAGAACAAGGCCGAGGAGTGCCTCACGCACTGGCTGGCTACCAGGCTGAGGCCCCTACTGTCTTCCCCGGGAGCCCGAGGGCCGGGGATTGCAGTGCCCTCTTGTCCGCGGAATGCCGACAATGGCCTTATCTCTCGCGTCCTGGCGTAGCGCAGGCCGAGCCTTGGATCCCTCTTGCTCTGGCTGCACCCCCAGGCAAAGGATCACCCACTCCTCGTGCGCCCGAGGGCCGAGGAGCCTGGAGGTCAAGCTCACAGTCCTCGTGGGTCTACGGACCGGGGACTACACACACCATCTGTCCGCCGAGTGCTAGACAGTGGTCATTCGGTCCCTCTTGTTCTGGCTAACTCCCAGACAAAGGACTAAGACTCTGCGTGTGCCTGAGGGCAGCGGAGTACCTCTCGTTCTGGCTGGCAACCAGACAGAGGAAGACTACCATTCCTCGTGTGCCTGCGGGCCGAGGAGCACTCTTGGGGTCGAGTGCACTGTCCTCGTGGGTCTGCGGACCGAGGACTTCCCACACCATCTGTCCGCCGAGTGCTAGACAGTGGTCATTCGGTCCTTCTTGTTCTGGCTAACTCCCAGACAAAGGACTAAGACTCTGCGAGTGCCTGAGGGCTGCGGAGTACCTCTCGCTCTGGCTGGAGACCAGACAGAGGTAGTACCCCATTCCTCGTTGGCCTAAGGGCCGAGGACTACAGGGCCTCTTGTCCGCGGAATGCTAGACAAAGGCTCTTTCTTTCCACCTGCTGGCACAGACACTGCGCAGGGTTCGGAAATTATGGGGACGTAGGTAGTCTCGTTCCCTATAGCGTTTTCTAGACGCGGCTCGAGTTCCCGGAAGGGAACGTCTCGGGTTACTATTGTAACCTTAGTTCCCTGAGGGAACGAGACGCCGCGTCTCGGACCATAATTCCCGCCCCCCTGCGGCGCTCGCTTCATGCTAGAGCTGCCGCGGGCTTCAAACGCACGCGTTTTATAGTTCCTGGTCGGTGACGTCACCGCGCCTGTGACGTCACCCCCGTCGTTCATTGGTTGTAAGACATGATTCAGAGTGCGGCCCGCCAATGGCGTTCCCCATAGCGTTTTCTAGACGCGGCGTCTCGTTCCCTCAGGGAACTAAGGTTACAATAGTAACCCGAGACGTTTTCCAGAAAGGAGGTCTTCCTGGGAGGAAAATGGTCAAATATTTCTGCATTTTACAGGAGGTATGTATTTAATAATCAAGTGTCTTTTCCTTTCCCATTTGTATTATTATTTAACATAGTGATGTCAAATACACTGTCCAGAAAAAAATGTCTCTGCTTGAATTTAAATTCTTAAAGGATTTTTTTTTTAATTCTACTTAAATTTCAAATACTAAAAGGGTTATAGTTGCCCTAAAAATGAAAATTCTGTTGTTAATTACTCACACTCATGTCTTTCAAAACCCAGCAGACCTTAGTTTACTCTCATGAATGGCAGACGGTGGTGCGGAGGAGTCTGTATTTTTGTTTTCTTTGCGCACAAGTGTTCTCGTAGCTTCATGAAATTACCACTGATGTCACATGACTATTTTACCAATATCTTTAATGTGTTTCTTGGCCTAAGAACATTTCAGTTGAGTTGCGTTGCTGTCTATGCGGGGTTGGAAAGCTCACATATCTCATTAAAATATCTGAATTTGTGTTCCATTTGCAGGTTAGGAACAACATGAGGGTGAATAAATGATTGGATCATTATTGCTGTGATTTTTTTTTTAGCATGTTATATGTTTGGCATCATTTGTTTTAAAAAGTAACATGTTAAAAACATAATAAACACTGCAATAACGTTGTTTAGTACTATAACGTTAGTTTAGTACTATAATTACCCATGATTGTATAGATTTGTCAGTTTTCTTTCTCATCTGCTTCTTTCATCTCTGCATCTCCTTTCACTTTAACTTAAAAAAAAAAACCTGCTGTTTATGATGACATACTGATGAGTTTTTGTGCATATTGGCTGGTAAATATCAGTTGATACCCAACCCTACTAATAACAGTTTCTTTTTATTTAAATATAGGACAGTCAAAGAGATGACTCCTTGAAAGACCCAGAAAACATCACCATGGGCATACCTGTAAAATCCATTACAAATGGCAGTTTGTTGCATGACATATGAACAGTTGTGCCTGTTTCCACATATTTTTTTATTAATTTTGCAATTTCAAGTCAGCACTCAACAATGTGGCCTCTTTCACCTGTGAATTTTTGTTAATTTTGATTTTTGTGAATGTGCAATGTTAAAGTAAGCACTTGTCTTCCAAACACTTGTACATCCAAAGAAACTGTTACTGAATATACATTTGATGACATTAAAAATAAATTCAAAACATTAAACTTGTTGTGTGTATTTGCAAAGCCATTTAAGAACCTCTCCTTAAGAAAAAAAATATTTTTAAGGTTAGTCATTAAAACCATTTTGAAATTTAGTCAACGAAATGTGATTATTTAAATGTAGCTAAAATAAATTGATTGCAACCACTTACCTTAAAAAAAATTAGTAAATTCAATGAATATTTTTTCTTCAGAAACAAATAAATAAATTAAGAGGAAGTAGCATTAAATTGGGCTGAAATTACTCATTTTTTTAATACTAAGTTAACTAAATAAAATTGATTAAATCCAAATAAATGTGCTTGTTTAAATTTAGATCAAATCAATTGATTGCAACCACTTACCTTAAATTTTTTTAGTAAATTCAATGAATCATTTTTTTCAGTGTAAGGTAAAAGTGTTTTTTACACAACCGTTGAGAAATTTTAACCAAAGTATGTTATAAACTTCTCATTAAGACCCTAAAGAATTACAGCAACTTGTGAAAAATGGGCATTTGATGACCCCTTTAAGTAATTACTGAGATTGGCTAAATTGCATTAAAGATTAGCAGAACATATTTGTTTCTTAGGTTTATTTAGACGAACAAAGGTGACCTTGAAGGGGTTATCGGATGCCCATTTTCCACAAGTCACTATGTCTTTCTTTCGTATCACATTGTGGCAGACAGACACAGTGGGTGTGGCATCAGGCCTCGGAGAGGCTTTTATTAAACATAAAAATAAAAAAGTGTCCAAAGGGGGAAAAAGTGTTCAAAATAAACAGGGGATCTTGTGTCTTCGTCTTGCAGGGGATTCCGTGAAGGAGGGGCAGTGTTTGATAAGGATGTTTGTTAGGGGGGAGGCAGCCGACTCATCACACACACAGACCCTTGTAAAAGTTTTTGGTTTGAAACAGCACCTTATAGTGGGCATCCAACTCATGATCAAACACCCAAATCTCCTTTAGCTACTCTAAAATGTAGTTTACCACGAATGATGCAGATGACGACGTTTTTGCATTGTTACTTGGAATTCATTATTATTTCAAACCTTTAAGGCCCATGTGCGTCATTCAGATATATAAATAAATAACATTGGCGTTGGTTGGTGCTTTATGTTTAGAGCGAGTGACAAGAAGCCTTACTATAGTTTCTGCTTATAGCTTATGTCAAGGAAGTGAAACCTCTGATGCCCATCCCCTTTGTACACAGACGTGGACACATGCATGCAACCTAAACATGTGTTAACACCTAAGCTGATATCATTTAAATCATGATTTTTTAACATCAATTAATCAACTTGAAATTATATATTAAAAGAAACTTATATATAATCATGCAAACAGCAAACAATTCACAAGCCACCAAACAGTTGTACACACTGCAGATCTGCTGGTCAGGCATGTGTATGTGCAACAGGAAGCACCAACACTGCACTCGGGTATTTTGCCTATAAATGGATTGGCACATAATGCATAAATAATAGATCACATGGGCCCTCATACGTCTGTATTTTAAGACTTTATGTTCTTTTTCACGTGTGGGTTTAGTATGAGTTGTCCAGCTTACATGCAATATGTTTGTGTTTATTCCTGGCTTTCATTTACAAGAAAGTATTCATGATCTTGAAATCTGCAAAATAGACCAGGAAATAAACTATGTTTTTTGGATTTTGAAAAATACAAAAGAAAGAAACATTTTCTTCTTTATGTAAATGTTTACGTCACTAATCAGGTTTTTAAAAAAACAGGAAATGAGAAGGAAATGATGCAATTCTGGTTATAAATGAGGCCTTGTTTCTCTTCATGTGTCATTTGGTTTCAGCTGATGGTGTCCTGTGCTACGGTATGACCAGTTTCTTATCACATATTTTGTTTGTTTGTATATATGGAGATACATTTTTATTGCTTCTACACTGAAAAAAAATGGTGTAGAATCTCTTTTGAAAGTAAATTTTATTTAAGAAATTTCACAAATAATTTCAAATTTTGATGTAGAAAGACTGAAATTGTATTTTTTTTTCTCTCAACCATTTCTGTGTTGCAGGTGATGCTCTTGTGATTTCAGTCAGAATGGCTGTTTTTTTTCCTCTCCTCTTTTCTCTCATGATTCACGGTGAGTTTTTAGCCCTTGTTCAAACTCTGTCTAAACTGGATTTTTGTGCATATGTGATATGATCCGGAATACAATCATATTAAGCATGTGTGAACAGCAAAAAAATCACATTAAATAAATTTTTCAGGCTACACTCATATGTGGTTTGAACTCATGTTCAAATTGCATTTCTGGAAATGCATTTCAATCTAACTGCTCAAATCTGATTTAGCGTAGCTTTTTTTTCTCACCGCCTCTGCTGCTATGTGTGTTCCACGCAAGCATGCTAATATTGTGTATCCAACTCATTCTTCATGGTGGAAGTATAAGCCTTATATGGATGAGACTTCCGGATCATTAGCCGCTATAGGGAAATAACAAGAAGAAAACCAACGTGCAATAAATGGTAAAACTGTTTGAACTACAAACCACTGTTTGCATTTTAGGTATGGAAATTACCTTTATGAGTTTTGATTTTTGGGATACGGTCCTTGCTCTTTTTTGGGCTAGTTTTGTCACACAGACCTGGCAACCCTGATGTGGAGAGCATACGTATTGTAGCATACGTTTTCAATTGCATTAACCTATTTGTGCCTAAATTGGCCAAATGGTTTCATGCATATACTCGTGTTAATAGAGTCCTATGTGAACAAGTTCTGCATTTATTTTCCACAGGTTTTTATTTTTTATTTATTTATTTTTTTCTTAAAAAATTGTATTTAAATGTGGAAAATACTGTATGCACCATTTGAATGTCAAATTTGAATAAGAGGAAGAAATTTGGCATCTAACTCAAAATAGCTGCTTTCAAAACCCTGCTGGAAAAAAAAAAACTGGTAAAACCAGCCTTAGCTGGTTGGCTGGTTTTAGCTGGTTTAAAATGGAATCAGTTGGTTTCAGCTGGTTGTTCTAGCAGGTCTCCCAGCCAGACCAGCTAAGGAATTGGCCAAAACCCTGTAAAACCAGAGTGCTGACCAGCTAAAACCAAGCTGGATTATCAATTTAGGCTGGTTTTAGCTGGTTTAAGATGAAATTAGTTGGCTTTAGCTGGTCCTCCAGTCTGGCTAGGTTGGTTTTAGCTGGGTTAAAATGGAAATAGTTGGTTTTCACCGGTCTTCAATCCTGGCTAGGCTGGTTTTAGCTGGTTTAAGATGGAAATAACTGGTTTTCACCGGTCTTCAATCCTGGCTAGGCTGGTTTTAGCTGGTTTAAGATGGAAATAGTTGGTTTTTACCGGTCTTCAATCCTGGCTAGGCTGGTTTTAGCTGGTTTAAGATGGAAGTAGCTGGCTTTAGCTGGTCAACCCCGGCCTGGCCAGCTAAGAAAGTGGCCAAAATCCCTCTAAAACCAGCCTGTTGATCAGCTACGAACAGCTAAGACCAAGGTGGATTATCAGCTAAAACCAACAACATGCTAACATAAGTAAAATGTTAAAACAAAATTAGCATGATGTTAACATGTCTTAAACAAGCTGTTAATGTGATTAGCATAATGCTAGCAACATACATGTTGTTAGCATGAGATTAGCACGTTGCTAGCATGATGTTAACATGTTTTTAACAAAAAGGTAACATGAGTAGCATGATGCTATCAACAGTATACCCTATTTCCCAATGATATATGTATTTACAAGTCATTACCCTTGGACTCTTGACTAAGTATACACAAAACTATAGATCTCTTGTAAGATTTGTTTTGTTTGAATGATTCTAGAGACCTTTGTGATTATGTAGAAATATATATGTCAACAAAAAATACTTGTTAGTGACATGAAAATTAACTTTCTTTGGGAGGGTTTGCCTTCGCAATGCTTCCTGAATTTTTTTTTTTTTTCTTGAAATGATTTATTTGGTTGTTTGCTTGCATGTCATAGAGGCATAAATCATGGATAACATCTGTGGGTCTGGATGTATTCAATCATATATATTTGTAAAGGAACAGTGCTGGGTAGCAACTGATTGCAAGTAATCTGGATTACATAATTAGATTCCAATAGTAAGTACTTGTTATTAGATTATATTATGTTTTAAAAGGGTCCTGAACTGCCTCTGTGTTTATTTTTTGTACTGTTCACTGAAGTCCACTTATAATGTTATCAATATTTTTACATGAGTGTCAGATTCAATATAGTAGACACATAATCATCTTTTCCTTTCAATCTTTTTGAAAACCCTGCATTGAATTGTGTCTTGTTGTAAACAAAAGTTCTTACTGATGTGGTCTGGATCTTCATTAAAATAAAGTTAATTGACTCTTTCCTAATGTTGCGATCAGAAGGAAGGCAATGCAATACTGTTCCACAACTTGCCACTGGACAGCATCTTGTCGTCTTTAGAGCCATCTTCATAATTTGCACGATCTTGATTTATCAATCAGTAAAAAATCAAATGAATCTGATTAATATTTAATCTTAAAACAGTCCCATTATTTTCACTAATATTTTCACTATTCTGTCTCAGCTGTTCAATGTTGATTTTTTTAAACACTCTCAGCTCAGCAACCACACAACATTTAAAGATCTTGAGAAAATATAGTCTTTTAGTTTTTATGAATTTTGTTTTTCAGATGTTTCTAGTGCTGATTGGGGTGTGAGTTACAGTCATTCACACATCTGTGCACTAAAGGACTCATCAGTGATAATGAGCTGCACTTATACATACCCTACTGAACACAAGATCAAGGAAGTGTTCTGGACCAAAAGAGCTGATGCTGATGATGATGATGATGATGATTTATCTAACAAATTTGAATACAGACAGAGGTTTCAGTATCTGGGAAACAAACAGCAGAACTGCACCATCAGACTGAGTCATGTGACACTGAAGGATTCACGCATGTATTATTTCAGATTCACTACTAATAAACCTGGTGGCACATGGATTGGTAAACCAGGAGTGAGTCTTACTGTCACAGGTGAATTTTAAGGGGTTTGACTCTTCTTCAGTGCATTATGTTGAATAATAATGAGTGTATGACAGCAGCACTAGATATAATGTGTGTGTTGTGTTCAGATCTTCAGGTGGAGTCTCCTGAGAGAGTGACAGAGGGAGATTCAGTCCGTCTGACATGTAAAAGCAGCTGCACTCTGACTGACAGAGCAACATTCATCTGGTACAGAAACTCACAGCCATTAACTGAGAGAAGAGACACAAACAATCAACTCCTGCTGCAGTCAGTCAGAAGAGAGGATGCAGGCAGATATAGCTGTGCTCTACATGGACACACTTACATCTCTCCTGATGTTTATCTCAATGTCATGTGTGAGTATTTGGTCATAATTTGAAGTTAAATTATTACATAATTATCTTATCACTGGTGACATTTTCTAAACATTATTTCCACATACTAAATTAATTTAAATTAAAATATTAAAATAATTAAAAAATGAGAGTAAAGAATGTTGTCAGATGTTAACCTAAGAACTTGTGTTGTTATTGGGACAAACGGAACACAACAAATATTTAACATAGGAAATTTTCATAGGACAAATGATATGCATAATTTCCCCTGAGCAGTTTTTTATTTATTTATTTAATCTTGGTTTCTCAAAACAGTGGGTGAATCAGAGTAAATTGCTGCACACGCATGTTTAGTCCAACAGATTTTTGTGAAACATTAAATTTCAGTTTGTTTGTTTTGTTTTTTTAAACAAACTGTATATTATACACACAGAGCATAGTTATCATGTCACAGTTATAGAGTCTGTTTTCTGAAAGACAACTCTGACAACAAACTGATGAGATTAAATCCAGCTGACTTTCAATTTCCTTGTTCTGTAGTCCCAAATTTCTCTTTTATGTAATTTTTATTATTTTTAGACCCACCCAGGAACATCTCAGTGTCCATCAGTCCATCTGGTGAAATAGTGGAGGGAGATTCAGTGACTCTGATCTGCAGCAGTGATTCAAACCCACCTGCAGAAATCAGCTGGTTTAAAGGAAGAGCATCTGTAGGATCTGGAAGAATCTACAACATCTCAAACATCAGCTCTGATCACAGTGGAGAATACAAGTGCAAGTCCAACAATAAACATGGAGAGAAATACTCTGATGCTGTGAATCTAAACATCATGTGTGAGTTTATGATAATCTGAGCCTTGTTTACATTTATTTTAATCTTTTTTTAATATGGTGAATTTTGATTTCCACCCATTTTAGATCCACCGAGGAACGTCTCTGTTAAAATAAAGGGTGGTTCAGTGACTCTGATCTGCAGCAGTGATTCAAACCCACCTGCTCTGAACTTCAGCTGGTTTAAGGAGGATGAATCCTCAGCTGTTGGATCTGGACAGAGTTTCAGTGCACTACAGAGTGGACGCTTCTACTGTGAGGCTCACAATCAACATGGATCTCAGAGATCAGACACTGTTACTGTCACTGTTAAAGGTAAATCTGTTAAATATTTTTTGCAAAATGTTTGTTAGAAAAATTACAATGAAGGAATGAATGCATGTTTTGAAGGTGTAGCTCACAGAAACGCTGGATGTGACATGATTAATGCTCAGCTTATTGATATTATTCAGGTTGTACGTTGCAAGGTAAATTTACTGGACTTTCCATTCTTATACAATGCTTCCAATTAATATTTAGCAATTTAGTCAAAACAAATGTTATATTAAAGTCTTGTAGACCTACCAAGATGACTTGTTTTTACATAATCATTCTGATACATACATGATATATATAATATTTTGATTTGAAGATTGGGTCTGAAGTAAAACTGTTGCTTGTCTCTAAGATGAAAGCAAAACTGAAAGAATAAACATCAAAGTAAAAAAATAATAATAATAAATTGCACATAAGCAGCAATGAACTGAAATGTCAATAATAACACATTCATTCTCTCTTTGCTCAATTCAAGTTGATAAACATTGCAATAAAAGTGCAATAAAAATTTTGTAACCCAAAGATCTGTTACTGGCTGGCATATTATATTTTTAGTGCAAGGTTACCACCCAACATTTCCTGATTTCTGCAAATAATAAATGCTGATTTGGACAAAAAATTTTTTTTTTTTTTTTTTTTTTCAGGAGGAGATAGTATAGCCCTGTATGCAGCTGTTGTGATTGCAGCTGGATGTGTTTTATTTCTTATCTGCATCATTATGTTCATGAGGTGAGATCTTAGGTTTTAATAATGCTCTAATAATTATACGTGTGTGTTTGTATTTAATCCAGCATGTCAAGAATGAGAAATCAGTGTGTTGAAATCAGTGAAAATGCTCTTACAAAGAACTAAAGGAAACTAAAGGAACATGACATTCATACAGATGATTATTATTAACTTTTCTGAAAGGTTTTGTCTTCTTTCTTCAGGTTCAACAACCTTCCAGCTCTGACAGAAACCACTGTGGTCTTTATGGCCAGAGTTGCACCCAAAAAAAAAACAGGAAAAACTCCTGAAATGACAGAATTTGAGAAGATCGAGTATACAACCTTCCATCCAACACGCCAGAAACGATGAAAGCGAGTATGAGAATCTGAGAATACGTCATCCTAATTTTCCTGTCAGGTGAGAAGCAAAATACACTGCAAAAAAGGCTCATCTTACTTATTTTTGTCTTGTTTCTAGTCAAAATATCAAAAAATTCTTAACTTAAAAGATGCATTTACTAGATGAGCAAAACGACATAAGGTATTTAGTGTTGTTTTAAGCAAAATGCACTTAGTTTTTTGCCCACTGGAAACAAGTAAAATTATCTGCCAGTGGGGTAAGTAAAAATATTATTTTATTTACCTTAGATCTTTTTAAGACTGTGGTTTGGTATGTCTGTGTGGGCCGTTACAGCATTGTCTAGCTAAGCATATTTCAAAGCACTAATTAATAGCACGTCTTGTAACATTTTCAAAGATCATTTTCCATGAATTGTAGTCTCAATATTACGTTATTTTGCCATTATGTATCTTAGTCACTTATCAGTAAGCATCAGTGTCTGTGTCTCTTTTTTATATTTCATAAAACATGTTTGATGCTTTGACTTCATATTTCATGCTTGTTTAATGTGTTGGTATATTTTAGGATTTTAATAAAGTTAATACTATCTATTTTTGTGTGTTTTGGTGATGTTCTAATTTCTAATAAAAAATACATCCCTACACATCCAAATCACATCTGACAGTGAATTCATTACAATTTTATATGTGACCCTGGACCACAAAACCAGTCTTAAGTAGCACAGGTATATTGGTAGCAATCAGAGGTGGAAAGTCCAGGCTTCGGATGTAAAAATCCTCCCAAGTATTTTGTTTAAATCACCTGGATTTGCTAATTCGCACAGTTTTTCAGCAGGAGGCCAGAGATGGGACCAAGTCGTTCCTTTCAAGTCGAAAACAGGTCTCAAGGCAAAAAAAGAGTTAAAGTTAATTAAGTGACTAATTAAATGATGATTGTGCATTAGTGATGGACACCTGCTGTTACTGAGAAATACAGAGGATCAGATGTTGATGTTTTAGTGGTTAAAATGATGCCACCATCATGGATATCAGTTTGATTTAGTTGGGCTCTTAGTTAACTTCGGCTAACTGACAATATTAACTTACCAGTTGACGTATACCTCCAATGGTTCAGATGATATTCAGACTAAAAACTTAAAAATAACAAGCAAAAGAAGTACTTCAAAAACCTGTTTAAAATCTCCACTAAAGCAATGGTGTTGCCTAAAGCACTTTACCTCAGCATTTCACCTTAGTTTTCAATTCAATTCAATTCAAGTTTATTTGTATAGCGCTTTTTACAATACAGATTGTTGCAGAGCAGCTGCACAAAAGTTTTAGGCTACTACAATATATTTAGTAGCTTATTAGTGGTGAATACTGTATGTTGAGTCGATGTACATATGATATAAATATTAAATCAGTAACTGTGTAATCAAACAGATGATGAGCACTAATTGCAATGGTTATGTGCTGTAATCAACTTGTAGGAAAATTATGTAGTGCTGTATGTTGTTTCAAGGCTGGCATCATCTGCGGTCCTCTGAGGGGTTGGCATCATCTCTTCTTCTGAATCCAGACTGAATCTTGTGTAAATCCTAGTTACCACGGGATGGAAATCCCGTGGCAGAGACAGAGAAACAGAGAAATAATTAGCGTAGCTGCTGTTCCAACTTCCGACCAAGCAAAAATGATGGTTTAGCCCAAGCTGAAGAATATTAATGTGCATTTGATCAGATGTAACTGAAATTACAACGTTATGAGATACATTATGTGAATGCTTGGCTAAAGAGATGAGTCTTTAATCTAGATTTAAACATAGAAAGTGTGTCTGAACCCCGAACGTTATCAGGAAGGCTATTCCAGAGTTTGGGAGCCAAATGAGAAAAGGCTCTCCCTCCTTTAGTGGACTTTGCTATCCTAGGTACTACTAAAAGTCCAGAGTTTTGCGACCTTAGGGAGCGTGAGGGATTGTAGCGTAGTAGGAGACTAGTTAGGTATGCAGGAGCTAAACCATTAAGGGCCTTATAGGTAAGAAGTAATATTTTGTAAGTGATACGGAACCTAATAGGTAGCCAGTGTAGAGACCGTAAAATTGGGGTAATATGATCATATTTTCTTGATCTGGTAAGGACTCTAGCAGCTGCATTTTGGACTACCTGTAGCTTATTTATTGAAGAAGCAGGACAACCACCTAGTAGTGCATTACAATAGTCCAGTCTAGACGTCATGAATGCATGAACTAACTTTTCTGCATCAGAAACAGGTAACATGTTCCGTAGCTTAGCAATGTTTCGAAGATGAAAGAATGCTGTTTTTGTAACATAGGAAATATGATTTTCAAAAGACAGGTTGCTGTCTAATATAACACCTAGATTTTTGACTGTAGAAGAAATAACAGTACATCCATCTAGTTGCAAGTTGCAGTTTAAGAGATTCTGTGTACTGTTTTTTGGTCCAATAAGTAATATCTCAGTCTTATCTGAATTTAACAGTAGAAAATTATTGGTCATCCAGTCTTTCACATTTTTAACACACTCTGTTAACTTTGCTAAGTTAGAAGTTTCATCTGGTCTTGTTGAAATATATAGTTGAGTGTCATCAGCATAACAATGGAAACTAATCCCATATTTCCTAATAATATTACCGAGGGGTAACATGTAAATTGAAAATAGCAGAGGACCTAGGACAGATCCTTGTGGCACTCCATACTTTACTGGTGTTAGCTGCGATGACTCCCCGTTTAAATACACAAAGTGGTAGCGATCGGACAGGTATGATCTGAACCATCCTAAAGCCTGCCCTTGAATACCTGTATAGTTTTGTAATCGATCTATGAGTATTTCATGATCTATAGTGTCGAACGCAGCACTAAGATCAAGTAAAACTAGCAATGAGACGCAGCCTTGATCTGCCGCAAGTAGCAAGTCGTTTGTGATTTTTACAAGTGCAGTTTCTGTGCTATGATGGGGCCTGAAACCTGACTGAAATTCTTCAAAGATATTATTATTTTGCAAGAAGGAGCACAATTGAGCAGACACAACTTTTTCTAGAATTTTAGACATAAATGGAAGATTAGAAATGGGTCTGTAATTTGCCAGTTCACTAGGGTCTAGCTGTGGTTTCTTAATTAGAGGTTTAATAACCGCTAGTTTGAATGGTTTTGGGACATGGCCTAAAGATAACGATGAGTTAACAATATTAAGAAGCGGTACTTCTGCTACAGGTAACAACTCTTTTAGTAATTTAGTGGGTACAGGATCTAATAGGCATGTTGTTGGTTTAGATGTGGTGATAAGTTTATTTAATTCTTTCTGTTCTATAGTTGTAAAGCACTGAAGTTTTTCTTTGGGTGTAATGACTAATGTTGAAGTATCAGTTGCTGTATTATCTATATTAGTTATTGTATTTCTAATGTTGTCTATTTTATCAGTAAAGAAATTCATAAAGACGTTACTGTTAAACTGTGCAGGAATATTCAGGTCAGGAGGTGTTTGGTTATTTGTTAATCTAGCCACTGTGCTAAATAGAAACCTTGGATTGTTTTGGTTTTTTTCTATGAGTTGGTGGATATACTCGGCTTTAGCAGCTTTTAAAGCCCGTCTATAGCTGGACATACTGTTTTTCCATGCAATTTTAAAAACTTCTAAGTTAGTTTTTCTCCATTTACGCTCAAGATTACGAGTTTCTTTTTTGAGAGAATGGGTATTACTGTTGTACCATGGCGCAGTACGTTTTTCTCTAACCTTTTTTAGCTTGATTGGGGCAACAGCTTCTAATGTGTTAGAGAAGATAGTGCCTATGTTACTAGTCATTTTGTCTAGTTCATGTTTATTTATGGGTGCACAGAGCAGCTGAGATAAATCAGGCAGGTTATTTGCGAATCTATCTTTGGTAGCAGGAACAATAGTTCTGCCCAGACGATAGCGCGGAGCTACATAGTTAACATCAGTGATACGCAGCATGCACGATACGAGGAAATGATCGGTAACATCATCGCTTTGAGGTACGATATCTATATCAGTAAGATCAAGTCCGTGCGATATAATAAGATCTAGTGTATGATTAAAACGATGAGTGGGCCCAGTGACGTTTTGTTTGACTCCAAAAGAGTTTAACAGGTCATTGAACGCAAGTCCTAACGCATCATTTGTGTTATCAACATGAATGTTAAAATCTCCAACAATTAATGCTTTATCAAAATTAACCAATAGGTCAGAAAGGAAATCTGCAAATTCTTTTAGGAAATCTGTATATGGCCCTGGGGGTCTATACACAGTAGCCAGAGCAAGAGATAGGAGAGGTTTATTTTGCATATCTGACAGAGTAACATTGAGTAGAAGTACTTCAAATGAATTAAACCTGTACCCTGTTTTCTGGGTAACATTGAAAATATCACTATAAATTGTTGCTACACCACCGCCACGGCCGATCTGACGGGGTTCATGCTTATAACAGTAGTTTGGTGGAGTAGACTCATTCAGACCAATATAATCGTTTGGTTTTAGCCAAGTTTCAGTCAAGCAGAGTACATCAAAACTGTTATCTGTGATTATTTCATTTACAGTAAGTGCTTTGGGTGCGAGTGATCTAATGTTTAGGAGCCCAAGCTTTAAAAATTGATTTTGTTCATTTATTGTGCATTTTTTTGGTCTAATCACGATTAGATTTGTTCTAGATCCTGCATTAAATTTTAGTTTTGACCTCACTATTCGAGGAACAGACACAGTCTTTATAGGTTGGACAGCACCAATACTATCGTTTAAATGTGCATGACAAAAGCCATCAACGCAACTATTTGAAGAATTGCTTACTAGTCAAATGGAGCGCAGCGTCCTGGAGATGTTGTCCGACAGGAGTTCTGCTCCGACTCTGCTGGGGTGCAGGCCATCAGCGCGGTAAAGCCTAGGGCGCTCCCAGAAAAGATTCCAATTATTAACAAAGAGCAGTTTTTGTTCTTTACACCATGACAACAACCATTCATTTAGAGCAAAAAGTCTACTGAACCTTTCGTGTCCACGTCGATACGTGGGAAGCGGTCCTGACACGATGATCCTCGTCGCGGGCGCTGTGCTGCGTACCGTCTCGATCAGGCTCCTGAAATCCCTCTTCAGGACCTCCTCCTTTCTGTTAAGGTTAAATGGGACATCGGATGAAAAACTCACTTTTTCATGTTGTTTGAACATTAATGTGTATTGGCTGTTTGTGTACACAAACACCCTACAATGATAAAAATCCACCCAGTGGTATTTTGTTTAATCTTTAAAAGTAATATCCCCTTTTTAAAATCAGATCATTCTGTGACGACACTGAAAGAGGCCACTCCCACGATAGTTGATTGATATGAGTGCCTTACCTTAGACCCACCCTCACCGAGCTGAAACAGTCCGACTCAGATCGCCATTGTTTGACTCAGGTCCAGAGGAAGGCTCTAATTGAGGGATTGAGGAGTTCTGTTGTTGGATGTAATAATGAACATAGCAGTCGTCATTTACTCCTGACATCTGAGCCGCTGAAGACACAGATGATTAACGTTACTTTCATTTTTCAGTTTTCATTTTATGTTCGTGTGATTCATTTGTGATGCAGCTTCACACAGCAGAAGTGAGTATAAAGCCCCGGTCACACTAGACTTTGAGCGTGTGAAATTCCTTTGGATGCTGCTGCAACGGTCGTGATATGACGTCATGCTCTGCTGCGTCTTTTTAAAAGTTAAATTCAGCACAAGACACTAATAATACATTTTAAAATGTAAAAACACACAATCTACTACACTTTACCGCAGTGTTGCAGTTTTAAATGTTTAAATTTAAGGTTCTTTTCATTCAGCTAGAGGTCATGCTGTGACGTATCGTCGACTCCTGTTGGTCCCACAGAGTCATGCGATACGAATTCGTTGGTCAGAGTTCACCAAGTTTAAACTTTCAGACGCAGCGAAATGCAAAAATATTTTGCATGGGCTTGCGTTTCCGGTCTAAAGCATTCGCATGCGTATGAATGGAAGTCAATGGAACAAAAAGTGCAGTGTGACCGCACCTTAAGGGTTTTTTATGCATCTTTGCAAATTGACTTTCTTAGTTAGGGGTGAGCGGGGCACAACCTAACGCGGGGTTAATTGTAACACACGTGGTTCAAATATTTCCACACACGCTAGCATAACCAAATTTACGGTATTTACTAGTTGCTATAGCAACACTATGCAGAGAAAAAAGAGCGCCAAAATTCAAAAGCATTTTGAAGATATCGCTGAATATTTATTTTACCAAAGTAAAAGTACATTTCTGGCTGATGTAAACTTTTCATTTTAGTTTTTAGTATTCATTTAAAATTAGACAAAACTGCTTTTATTTTAATCTCCAATTTGTTATTTATCAGTTTAGATAGCTTATTAATGCTTGACAAACCAGCAGAAGACACTAACCTGCTTTAAACTCCGGTCGCGCAGATGGGGAAAGATGTAACACTGTGTGACAATATGCCCCGCTGTTATTAAACTCTGCTATTCTATGACATTAGCGGTGCAGTTTACACTTTTTACTACTAAAGATTTTGATAAGAAACCACAAGAAACAAGTGAATAAAGGCTGACAATCAATGTTTAATGTTCAGAAGTTATTATTTCAAGTAATGTAAAGCATTTAGGCTGGTTTATGTGTGTGGTGTTCTGTGAGAGCTGTGTGTGGAGGGAGGTGCTTGTTAGCAAGTTTCGCCGCTAAATGTGGCTAAAATAAACATTACAGCTCCTCATTACAAGGCAGAGAGGGGCGGGGGGAGCAGAGCTCATTAGCATTTAAAGGAAAATGCAACAGAATAGCTCGAACTAAAATAGGCTGATTTTGATAAGGCAAAAGTGTTTTTTACACAACCGTTGAGAAATTTTAACCAAAGTATGTTATAGACTTCTCATTAAGACCCTAAAGAATTACAGCAACTTGTGAAAAATGGGCATTTGATGACCCCTTTAAGTAATGACTGAGATTGGCTAAATTGCATTAAAGATTAGCAGAACATATTTGTTTCTTAGGTTTATTTAGACGAACAAAGGTGACCTTGAAGGGGTTATCGGATGCCCATTTTCCACAAGTCACTATGTCTTTCTTTCGTATCACATTGTGGCAGACAGACACAGTGGATGTGGCATCAGGCCTCGGAGAGGCTTTTATTAAACATAAAAATGAAACAAAAGTGTCCAAAGGGGGAAAAAAGTGTTCAAAATAAACAGGGGATCTTGTGTCCTCGTCTTGCTGGGGATTCCGTAAAGGAGGGGCAGTGTTTGATAAGGATGTTTGTTAGGGGGGAGGCAGCGACTCATCACACACACAGACCCTTGTAAAAGTTTTTTGTTTGAAACAGCACCTTATAGTGGGCATCCAACTCATGATCAGACACCCAAATCTCCTTTAGCTACTCTAAAATGTAGTTTACCACGAATGATGCAGATGACGACGTTTTTCTATTGTTACTTGGAATTCATTATTATTTCAAACCTTTAAGGCCCATGTGTGTCATTCAGATATATAAATAAATAACATTGGTGTTGATTGGTGCTTTATGTTTAGAGCGAGTGACAAGAAGTCTTACTATAGCTTCTGCTTATAGCTTATGTCAAGGAAGTGAAACCTCTGATGCTCATCCCCTTTGTACACAGACGTGGACACATGCACAACCTAAACATGTGTTAACACCTAAGCTAATATCATTTAAATCATTATTTTTTATCATCAATTAATCAACTTGAAATTATATATTAAAAAAAACGTATATATAATCATGCAAACAGCAAAAAATTCACAAGCCACAAAACATTTGTACACACTGCAGATCTGCTGGTCAGGCATGTGTATGTACAACAGGAAGCACCAACACTGCACTCGGGTATTTTGCCTATAAATGGATTGGCACATAATGTATAAATAATAGATCACGTGAGCCCTCATACGTCAGCAGACGTCTATATTTTAAGACTTTAGGTTCTTTTTCACTTGTGTGTTTAGTATGAGTTGTCCAGCTTACATGCAATATGTTTGTGTTTATTCCTGGCTTTCATTTACAAGAAAGTATTCATGATCTTAAAATATGCCAAATAGACCAGGAAATAAACTAAATGTTTTTTTGAATTTTGAAAAAAACAAAAGAAAGAATCATTTACTTTTTCTTTCTTTTTTTTTCATGTAAATGTTTACGTCACTAATCAGAGGTTTTTAAAAAAAGACAGGAAATGAGAAGGAAATGATGCCATTCTGGTTATAAATGAGGCATCGTTTCTCTTCATGTGTCATTTGGTTTCAGCTGATGGTGTCCTGTGCTACGGTATGACCAGTTTCTTATCACATATTTTGTTTGTTTGTTTATATGGAGATACATTTTTATTGCTTCTACTCTGAACAAAAATGGTGTAGAATCTCTTTTGAAAGTAAATTTTATTTAAGAAATTTCACAAATAATTTCAAATTTTAATGTAGAAAGACTGAAATAGTATTTTTTTTTTCTCAACCATTTCTGTGTTGCAGGTAATGCTCTTGTGATTTCAGTCAGAATGGCTCTTCTTTTTCCTCTCATCTTTTCTCTCGTGATTCACGGTGAGTTTCTGATGCTTCTCAGTAGCCCTTGATCAGACTCTGTCTAAATTGGATTTTTGTGCATATCTGATATGATCTGGAATACAATCATATTAAGCTTGTGTGAACAGCAAAAAAAATCACATTAAATCAATTTTTCAGGCTACACTCATATGTGGTTTGAACTCATGTTCAAATTGCATTTCTGGAAATGCATTTCAATCTAACTGCTCAAATCTGATTTACCGTAGCTTTTTTTTCTCACCGCCTCTGCTGCTATGTGTGTTCCATGCAAGCATGCTAATATTGTGTATCCAACTCATTCTTCATGGTGGAAGTAAGCCTTATATGGGTGAGACTTCCGGATCATTAGCCGCTATAGGGAAATAACAAGAAGAAAACCAACGTGCAATAAATGGTAAAACTGTTTGAACTACAAAACAATGTTTGCATTTTAGGTATGGAAATTACCTTTATGAGTTTTGATTTTTGGGATATGGTCCTTGCTCTTTTTTGGGCTAGTTTTGTCACACAGACCTGGCAACCCTGTTGTGGAGAGCATACGTATTGTAGCATACGTTTTCAATTGCATTAACCCATTTGTGCCCAAATTGGCCAAATGGTTTCATGCATATACTCGTGTTAATAGAGTCCTATGTGAACAAGTTCATTTATTTTCCCCAGGTTTTTTTTTTTTTTTTTTTTTTTTTCTTAAAAAATTTTATTTAAATGTTCAAATATGTTGTATGCACCCTTTCAATGTCAATTTTGAATAAGAGGAAAAGATTTGGCATCTAACTCAAAATAACTGCTTTCAAAACCCTGCTGGAAAAAAAAACCTAAGCCTAAGCCTAAGCCTAAGCTGGTTGGCTGGTTTTAGCTGGTTTAAAATGGAATTAGTTGGTTTTAGCTGGTTGTTCCAGCAGGTCTCCCAGCCAGACCAGCTAAGGAAGTGGCCAAAACCCTCTAGAACCAGAGTGCTGACCAGCTAAGACCAAGCTGGATTACCAGCTAAAACCAGCCTAAATTGGTTGGCTGGTTTTAGCTGGTTTAAGCTGGAATTAGTTGGTTTTGGCTGGTCCTCCAGCCTGGCTAGGCTGGTTTTAGCTGGTTTAAGCTGGAATTAGTTGGTTTTGGCTGGTCCTCCAGCCTGGTTAGGCTGGTTTTAGCTGGTTTAAGCTGGAATTAGTTTGTTTTAGCTGGTCTTCAATCCTGGCAGGGCTAATTTTAGCTGGTTTAAGGTGGAAGTAGCTGGCTATAGCTGGTCTCCCAGCCTGGCCAGCTAAGAAAGCGGCCAAAACCCTTATAAAACCAGCCTGTTGACCAGCTATGACCAGCTAAAACCAAGGTGGATTATCAGCTAAAACCAACAACATGCTAACAACGTTATGCTAACATAAGTAAAATGTTTAAAACAAAATTAGCATGATGTTAACATGTCTTAAACAAGCTGTTAATGTGATTAGCATAATGCTAGCAACATACATGTTGTTAGCATGAGATTAGCACGTTGCTAGCATGATGTTAACATGTTTTTAACAAGAAGGTAACATAAGTAGCATGATGCTATCAACAGTATACCCTATTTCCCAATTATATATATATTTACAAGTCATTTACCCTTGGACTCTTGACTAAGTATACAAAAAACTATAGATCTCTTGTAAGATTTGTTTTGTTTGAATGATTCTAGAGACCTTTGTGATTGTGTAGAAATATATATGTCAACAAAAAATACTTGTTAGTGACATGAAAATTAACTTTCTTTGGGAGGGTTTGCCTTCGCAAAGCTTCCTGGATTTTTTTTTTTTTTTTT
Source organism: Garra rufa (assembly GCF_049309525.1). Lineage (NCBI taxonomy): Eukaryota > Metazoa > Chordata > Actinopteri > Cypriniformes > Cyprinidae > Garra > Garra rufa. Next base: position 6,032,241 of record NC_133366.1, on the reverse strand, counting down.
TTTTTTGTTCTTGAAATTATTTATTTGGTTGGTTATTTGTTTGCTTGCATGTCATTGAGACATAAATCATGGATAACATCTGGGTCTGGATGTTTTCAATCATATATATTTGTAAAGGAACAGTGCTGGGTAGCAACTGATTGCATGAAATCTGGATTACATAATTAGATTCCAATAATAAGTACTTGTTATTAGATTATATTATGTTTTAAAAGGGTCCTGAACTGCCTCTGTTTTTCTTTTTTGTACTGTTCTCTGAAGTCAACTTATAATGTTATCAAGATTTTTACATGAGTGTCAGATTCAATAAATATAATATAAGTATAAAATCAAATGAATCTGATTAATATTTCATCTTAAAACAGTCCCATTATTTTCACTAATATTTTCACTATTCTGTCTCAGCTGTTCAATGTTGATTTTTTTAAACACTCTCAGCTCAGCAACCACACAACATTTAAAGATCTTGAGAAAATATAGTCTTTTAGTTTTTATGAATTTTGTTTTTCAGATGTTTCTAGTGCTGGTTGGGGTGTGAGTTACAGTCATTCACACATCTGTGCACTAAAGGACTCATCAGTGATAATGAGCTGCACTTATACATACCCTACTGGACACAAGATCATGGAAGTGTTCTGGACCAAAAAAGCTGATGGTGATGATGATGATGAATCTGAATACAGACAGAGGCTTCAGTATCTGGGAGATAAACAGCAGAACTGCACCATCAGACTGAGTCATGTGACACAGACGGATTCACACATGTACTATTTCAGATTCACTACCAATGGAAAAAAAGCAGGATGGATTGGTGAACGAGGAGTGAATCTTACTGTCACAGGTGACTTTCATGAGGTTTGACTCTTCTTCTGTGCATTATGTTGAATAATAATGAGTGTATGACAGCAGCACTAGATGTAATGTGTGTGTTGTGTTCAGATCTTCAGGTGGAGTCTCCTGAGAGAGTGACAGAGGGAGATTCAGTCCGTCTGACATGTAAAAGCAGCTGCACTCTGACTGACAGAGCAACATTCATCTGGTACAGAAACTCACAGCCATTAACTGAGAGAAGAGACACAAACAATCAACTCCTGCTGCAGTCAGTCAGAAGAGAGGATGCAGGCAGATATAGCTGTGCTCTTCATGGACACACTTACATCTCTCCTGATGTTCATCTCAATGTCATGTGTGAGTATTTGGTCATAATTTGAAGTTAAATTATTACATAATTATCTTATCACTGGTGACATTTTCTAAACATTATTTCCACATACTAAATTAATTTAAATTAAAATATTAAAATAATTTAAAAATGAGAGTAAAGAATGTTGTCAGATGTTAACCTAAGAACTTGTGTTGTTATTGGGACAAACGGAACACAACAAATATTTAACATAGGAAATTTTCATAGGACAAATGATATGCATAATTTCCCCTAAGCAGTTTTTTATTTATTTATTTAATCTTGGTTTCTCAAAACAGTGGGTGAGTCAGAGTAAATTGCTGCACACGCATGTTTAGTCCAACAGATTTTTGTGAAACATTAAATTTCAGTTTGTTTGTTTTGTTTTTTTAAACAAAGGCCCTGACGGTGTCACACCAGCCTGTCTGAAAACCTGTGCAGATCAGCTGGCACCCATTTTCTCACAGATCTTCAATAGGTCTTTGGAGTTGTGTGAAGTCCCCGCCTCTCTCAAACGTTCTGAAATCATCCCCATTCCAAAGAAACCCAAAATAACAGGACTTAACGACTACAGACCTGTGGCGCTAACATCTGTCGTCATGAAGTCGTTTGAGAAACTGGTTCTGGCTTATCTGAAGGACATCACCAGACCCTCACTGGACCCCCTGCAGTTTGCTTATCGTGCAAACAGGTCCGTAGATGATGCAGTGAACATGAGTCTACATTTCATACTGCAGCATCTGGACAAATCAGGGACTTACGCGAGGATCCTGTTTGTGGACTTCAGTTCAGCCTTCAACACTATCATCCCAAACCTCCTCCTGCCCAAACTAACTCAGCTCTCTGTGCCCACATCAGTCTGTCAGTGGATCAACAGCTTCCTGACAGACAGGCAGCAGCTAGTGAGGCTGGGAAAATTCTCATCCAGCACCCGGACTATCAGCACTGGCGCCCCTCAGGGTTGTGTCCTCTCCCCACTGCTCTTCTCCCTGTATACAAATGACTGTACCTCCAAAGACCCCTCTGTCAAGCTCCTGAAGTTTGCAGACGACACCACACTTATCGGCCTCATTCAGGACGGTGACGAGTCTGCTTACAGACAGGAGGTAAAAGAGCTGGCTGTCTGGTGCAGTCATAACAACCTGGAGCTCAACACGCTCAAAACTGTGGAGATGATCATAGACTTCAGGAAAACCCCCCCTGCTCTCCCCCCACTCACCATCATGGACAGCACTGTAAACACAGTGGAGTCATTCAAGTTCCTTGGCAACACCATCTCTCAGGACCTGAAGTGGGATGTTCACATAGACTCCATTGTGAAAAAGGCCCAGCAGAGGCTGTACTTCCTCCGCCAGCTGAGGAAGCTCAACCTGCCACAGGAACTGCTGAAACAGTTTTACTCTGCCATCATTGAATCCGTCCTCTGCACTTCAATTACCATCTGGTTCAGCTCAGCTACAAATTCTGATCTCAGAAGACTACGTCGGATAGTCCGGACTGCTGAGCGAATCATTGGTACTACCCTCCCTACCCTTCAAGATCTGTACTTATCCAGAGTACGAAAAAGGGCTGCCAAAATTACTCTGGACCCCTCACATCCAGCACACTCACTTTTTGAACTGTTACCATCCGGTCGGCGCTACAGAGCACTGAGCACTAGAACGACCAGACACCGAAACAGTTTCTTTCCTCAGGCAATCCATCTCATGAACACTTGATCGTGGAACATACAACACTATACATTCTTTATTCATTTTTCCGTTATTTATTTAAAGCACATACTTACTTCCATTCAAATGTCTTTGCTATTTTTGCACATTGTCTGTCTTGTATACTTGTATATTGTTCTTTTTATAATATGTATCGTCTTGTCACTGTCATTCTGTAGCACTGTGGAGCTCTGTCACAAAAACAAATTCCTAGTATGTGCAAACATACCTGGCAATAAAGCTCATTCTGATTCTGATTCTGATTCTAAACAAACTGTATATTATACACCCAGAGCATAGTTATCATGTCACAGTTATAGAGTCTGTTTTCTGAAAGACAACTCTGACAACAAACTGATGAGATTAAATCCAGCTGACTTTCAATTTCCTTGTTCTGTAGTCCCAAATTTCTCTTTTATGTAATTTTTATTATTTTTAGACCCACCCAGGAACATCTCAGTGTCCATCAGTCCATCTGGTGAAATAGTGGAAGGTATTTCAGTGACTCTGAACTGCAGCAGTGATTCAAACCCACCTTCAAAAATCAGCTGGTTTAAAGGAGGAACGTTTGTAGGATCTGGAAGAATCTACAACATCTCAAAGATCAGCTCTGATCACAGTGGAGAATACAAGTGCAAGACCATCAATAAACATGGAGAGAAATACTCTGATGCTGTGAATCTAAACATAATGTGTGAGTTTATGATCATCTGTGCCTTGTTTACATTCATTTTAATCTTTTTTTAATATGGTGAATTTTGATTTCCACCCATTTTAGATCGACCGAGGAACGTCTCTGTTAAAATAAAGGGAGATTCAGTGACTCTGATCTGCAGCAGTGATTCAAACCCACCTGCTCTGAACTTCAGCTGGTTTAAGGAGAATCAAAGCTCAGCTGTTGGATCTGGACAGAGTTTCAGTGCACTACAGAGTGGACGCTTCTACTGTGAGGCTCACAATCAACATGGATCTCAGAGATCAGACGCTGTTACTGTCACTGTTAAAGGTAAATCTGTTAAATATTTTTTGCAAAATGTTTGTCAGAAAAATTACAATGAAGGAATGAATGCATGTTTTGAAGGTGTAGCTCACAGAAACGCTGGATGTGACATGATTAATGCTCAGCTTATTGATATTATTCAGGTTGTACGTTGCAAGGTAAATTTACTGGACTTTCCATTCTTATACAATGCTTCCAATTAATATTTAGCAATTTAGTCAAAACAAATGTTATATTAAAGTCTTGTAGACCTACCAAGATGACTTGTTTTTACATAATCATTCTGATACATACATGATATATATAATATTTTGATTTGAAGATTGGGTCTGAAGTAAAACTGTTGCTGTTCTCTAAGATGAAAGCAAAACTGAAAGAATAAACATCAAAGTAAAAAAATAATAATAATAAATTGCACATAAGCAGCAATGAACTGAAATGTCAATAATAACACATTCATTCTCTCTTTGCTCAATTCAAGTTGATAAACATTGCAATAAAAGTGCAATAAAAATTTTGTAACCCAAAGATCTGTCACTGGCTGGCATATTATATTTTTAGTGCAAGGTTACCACCCAACATTTCCTGATTTCTGCAAATAATAAATGCTGATTTGGACAAAAATTTTTTTTTTTTTTTTTTTTTTTTCAGGAGGAGATAGTATAGCCCTGTATGCAGCTGTTGTGATTGCAGCTGGATGTGTTTTATTTCTTATCTGCATCATTATGTTCATGAGGTGAGATCTTAGGTTTTAATAATGCTCTAATAATTATACGTGTGTGTTTGTATTTAATCCAGCATGTCAAGAATGAGAAATCAGTGTGTTGAAATCAGTGAAAATGCTCTTACAAAGAACTAAAGGAAACTAAAGGAACATGACATTCATACAGATGATTATTATTAACTTTTCTGAAAGGTTTTGTCTTCTTTCTTCAGGTTCAACAACCTTCCAGCTCTGACAGAAACCACTGTGGTCTTTATGGCCAGAGTTGCACCCAAAAAAAAAACAGGAAAAACTCCTGAAATGACAGAATTTGAGAAGATCGAGTATACAACCTTCCATCCAACACGCCAGAAACGATGAAAGCGAGTATGAGAATCTGAGAATACGTCATCCTAATTTTCCTGTCAGGTGAGAAGCAAAATACACTGCAAAAAAGGCTCATCTTACTTATTTTTGTCTTGTTTCTAGTCAAAATATCAAAAAATTCTTAACTTAAAAGATGCATTTACTAGATGAGCAAAACGACATAAGGTATTTAGTGTTGTTTTAAGCAAAATGCACTTAGTTTTTTGCCCACTGGAAACAAGTAAAATTATCTGCCAGTGGGGTAAGTAAAAATATTATTTTATTTACCTTAGATCTTTTTAAGACTGTGGTTTGGTATGTCTGTGTGGGCCGTTACAGCATTGTCTAGCTAAGCATATTTCAAAGCACTAATTAATAGCACGTCTTGTAACATTTTCAAAGATCATTTTCCATGAATTGTAGTCTCAATATTACGTTATTTTGCCATTATGTATCTTAGTCACTTATCAGTAAGCATCAGTGTCTGTGTCTCTTTTTTATATTTCATAAAACATGTTTGATGCTTTGACTTCATATTTCATGCTTGTTTAATGTGTTGGTATATTTTAGGATTTTAATAAAGTTAATACTATCTATTTTTGTGTGTTTTGGTGATGTTCTAATTTCTAATAAAAAATACATCCCTACACATCCAAATCACATCTGACAGTGAATTCATTACAATTTTATATGTGACCCTGGACCACAAAACCAGTCTTAAGTAGCACAGGTATATTGGTAGCAATCAGAGGTGGAAAGTCCAGGCTTCGGATGTAAAAATCCTCCCAAGTATTTTGTTTAAATCACCTGGATTTGCTAATTCGCACAGTTTTTCAGCAGGAGGCCAGAGATGGGACCAAGTCGTTCCTTTCAAGTCGAAAACAGGTCTCAAGGCAAAAAAAGAGGCAAAGTTAATTAAGTGACTAATTAAATGATGATTGTGCATTAGTGATGGACACCTGCTGTTACTGAGAAATACAGAGGATCAGATGTTGATGTTTTAGTGGTTAAAATGATGCCACCATCATGGATATCAGTTTGATTTAGTTGGGCTCTTAGTTAACTTTGTCTAACTGACAATATTAACTTACCAGTTGACGTATACCTCCAATGGTTCAGATGACCCATACGGTAAAAAAATATATTTTTCCTAGCCAAAATATATTTTAAATATATGTTAAATATATGTTGTATCTGTGATGCTCAATAAAATATATTTTTGAAGTAGAAAATATATTTCATTTCAACCAAAATATATTTTAGATTTCAGAAATACATTTCCAACCTTACAGAAATGTGGATGGAGATCAAATCCATTAATTAAAATGTATTAAATGTAATTAAAATAATAATAACAAAAATGGCAGTAACAGACATGCATCTTATGTACAACATCAAAAACTTTGGGGATTGCAGTGAATTCTAAGCTGGGGGAACTGAGACTGCTAGAAAGGGAAAAAAGCTGTTAATATATAAATATATGAATATAAAGTATGTTCCTTGCTTGATTGATGCACTGTTAGAAAAAAAGGTACAAAAGTGGAAAAGTACCAATATGTACTTTCAAAGTACTAAAATGGACCTTTAAGAGGTAGGTGAGCAGAGGTGGGTAGTCCAGGGGTCAGAAAGTAAAAGTCCTGCCATATGTTTGTTCAAGCCATGAACTGATTAAATGATTTCACCAGAGGAGGAACCAAGTCCTTCTGTTCAAGTCACAAGCCAGTCTCAAGTCAAATCCCAAGTCCTCAAAGAGTTAAAGGTAATTGATAATTAAGTGACTAATTAAATGATGATTGTGCATTAGTGATGAACACCTGCTGTTATTGATCATTACAGAGGATCAGCTGTTGATGTTTTAGTGGTTAAAATGATCACACCATCATGGAGATCAGTGTTGGCTTTAGTTGGACTCTAGACCCTTTTTGTAATACGAAGTAAATTGTTTCTAGTCAATTACATTCTTGTTTCACAGTAAGTGTTTGCTTATTATTGAAACAGAAGCTTAAGGTCTGTGAAATAGCATGTTAAATAACATGTTTAGCATTTAAAGCATTCGTGTGAGTATCATGTAATGGTTATTCTTTGATTTGTAGATTGACAGATATTATGAAACTAGATAATGAGTCCAGTTAGGAAATGCTATTATAAATCTTAAATATTGGGGGGAAAATTATTGTGGCTCAAACTTTTAGACCTGGATGTTTATCATACCATCCTCAACAGTGGTGACAATAGTTCTTCATGCTGTAGTGCATGGTGGGAGTTTTTACTATGGTGTTAACCAGCATGCATTGCAGCATGAAGAATTTAGGTGATTGTCTCCATTGTTGAGATTCATATGCTGGTTCTTGATGTCTGTGTTGGTCTAAGCAGCACAAAAGCTAAAATATTTACACGCCCCATACACCAAACAACTCTAATTTTGAATTACCACAATAAAACTGCAATTCTGGGATTGAATTTCTAAACCTTAATTTCAACGCAAATAATGGTACTTTCCATATAGTCACATCACAGTACTTTGATTTCAGTATTATACAGTGATCTAACATAATTTGTCAAGGGTCTAGAGTCCAACTAAAGCAAACACTGATCTCCATGATGGTAGCATCCTTTTAACCAATAAAACATCAACATCTGATCCTCTGAAATTCTTGATAACAGCAGGTGTTTATCACTAATGCACAATCATCATTTAATTAATCACTTAATTATCTTATTAACTTTAATTTTTTGAGGACTTGGAATCTGACTGTAGACCCCCTTGTGACATGAAAGGAAGGACTTGGTTCCACCTCTGGTAAGATCAGCTGACTGAGTTCATGGGGGGAACAAACATATGGCCTGGACTTTTACTTTCTGACCCCTGGACTACCCACCTATACAAAAAAATGGCCAAAAAATGTATTTGTAGAAAATATATTTATGTAAATATATTTTGAAATATATTTTTGCAAATATATTTTTTGGCCAATTTTTGTATATTTTGAAATATATTTCAAAATATATTTCAAAATATATTTTTTTACTGTATGGGGATATTCAGACTAAAAACTTAAAAATAACAAGCAAAAGAAGTACTTCAAAAACCTGTTTAAAATCTCCACTAAAGCAATGGTGTTGCCTAAAGCACTTTACCTCAGTATTTCACCTTAGTTTTCTGTTAAGGTTAAATGGGACATCGGATGAAAAACTCACTTTTTCGTGTTGTTTGAACATTAATGTGTATTGGCAGTTTGTGTACACAACCACCCTACAATGGTAAAAATCCACCCAGTTGTATTTTGTTTAATCTTTAAAAGTAATATCCCCTTTTTAAAATCAGATCATTCTGTGACGACACACTGGAAGAGGCCACTCCCATGAAAGTTGATTGACATGAGTGCCTTACCTTAGACCCACCCTCACCGAGCTGAAACAGTCCGACTCAGATCGCCATTGTTTGACTCAGGTCCAGAGAAGGCTCTTATTGAGCGATTGAAGAGTTCTGTTGTTGGATGTAATAATGAACATAGCAGTCGTCATTTACTCCTGACATCTGAGCCGCTGAAGACACAGATGATTAAAGTTACTTTCATTTTTCAGTTTTCATTTTATGTTTGTGTGATTCATATGTGATGCAGCTTCACACAGCAGAAGTGAGTATAAGGGTTTTTTATGCATCTTTGCAAATTTACTTTCTTAGTTAGGGGCAGGGGCGGAGCGGGGGGGTGGCTAATTGGGCTTAAGCCCCAAATGTTTTGTCAAAAGCCCCGAATCTTTTAGGTTTTTAGCGCAATTTTCCACCGGACAAAATTGCGATCGTTAACTCATGATTTCTGTTCTGTCTGTGCGCACCAATCTTGCACTTCTATCTACTCCTCAACCAGACCACCTAGAGACTTCGGGTTTTCGGCATTATGTTAAGGAAGGTCTAATCTCGGGAACGCACAAAAAAAATCCAGGAAAACATTTACTATCTCTTAGTGTTGTGATCCCATGACGTGAGAAAATTGCGCTAGTTTTTATTACTTGTTTAAAATAACTTCAACTTTGTTTCATTTCCTCTTGTAGGCTCTACTGGGTGAATTTTTTTTTTTTTTTTTTTTTTTTTTTACTGAGTACCCTAACTATCATCATTTTCCCAGATAGTGTATAGATTTTTAGGCATTCTATTATCTCAAACAGCCTGAAAAATAGTGCATTTAGGTGACGTAATTGGGAAAAAATCTACAGCATGCCCCCAGACCCCCCTAGGTTTGGGCTAAGCCCGGATGTTTACATCGTCTGGCTCCGCCCCTGGTTAGGGGTGAGCGGGGCACAACCTAATGTGGGGTAAATTGTAACACACGTGGTTCAAATATTTCCACACACGCTAGCATAACCAAATTTACGGTATTTACTAGTTGCCATAGCAACACTATGCAGAGAAAAAAGAGCGCCAAAATTCAAAAGCCTTTTGAAGATATCGCTGAATATTTATTTTACCATAGTAAAAGTACATTTCTGGCTGAAGTAAACTTTTCATTTCAGTTTTTAGTATTCATTTAAAGTTAGACAAAACTGCTATTATTTAATCTCCAATTTGTTATTTATCAGTTTAGATAATTTATTAATGATTGACAAACCAGCAGAAGACACTAACCTGTTTTAAACTCCAGATGGGGAACGATGTAACACTGTGTGACAATATGCCCCGCTGTTATTAAACTATGCTATTCTATGACATTAGCGGTGCAATTTACACCATTGTCTTATAAGGATTTTGATAAGAAATCACAAGAAACAGGTGAATAAAGGCTGACAATCAATGTTTAATGTTCAGAAGTTATTATTTCAAGAAATGTAAAGCATTTTGGCTGGTTTATGTGTGTGGTGTTCTATGAGAGCTGTGTGTGGAGGAGTGGAGTGTTTTTGTGAATGTCTAAAAGTGTTTCATTTATTTGTCCACATTGTTTTGAACTACTGTACCGCTGTGTGTTGCGATCAGGGCCATTCAAAGCATTGTTGCGATGTGTTCATTGTCAAACTCCAAAATTAGATTATTTTTATTTTAAAAAAAAAACCGTCATTACTTCATTTGTAAAAGTTAACACATGTATTTTACTGACAAAAAAATTTAGTTTGTTGTGTATATTTTTTTCATTCGATCAAATAACATTTTAAGCTGTCATATGGTCGTGTTACAACGTGCCCCTCAGATGTTACAATGTACCCCACCTACGGGGCATGTTGTCACATTTCACTTCCTTTCTTTTGAGGTAAATAACGAAAAAAGTATACACTGTAAATATAAAACAAAGCAATATATTAGTACTAGACAAGTGTGAAAATGATGTGGATAAAAATTGTCCTCTGAACCCCAAGTGGATTTACATAAACCGCAAAATTCAGTGGTAGGTTGTGCCCCGCTCTCCCCTATGTGCTTGTTAGCAAGTTTCGCCGCTAAATGTGGCTAAAATAAACATTACAGCTCCTCATTACAAGGCAGAGAGGGGCGGGGCGAGCAGAGCTCATTAGCATTTAAAGGAACATGCAACAGAATAGCTCGAACTAAAATAGGCTGATTTTGATAAGGTAAAAGTGTTTTTTACACAACCGTTGAGAAATTTTAACCAAAGTATGTTATAGATTTCTCATTAAGACCCTAAAGAATTATAGCAACTTGTGAAAAATGGGCATTTGATGACCCCTATGGCTAAATTGCATTAAAGATTAGCAGAACATATTTGTTTCTTAGGTTTATTTAGACGAACAAAGGTGACCTTGAAGGGGTTATCGGATGCCCATTTTCCACAAGTCACTATGTCTTTCTTTCGTATCACATTGTGGCAGACAGACACAGTGGGTGTGGCATCAGGCCTCGGAGAGGCTTTTATTAAACATAAAAATGAAACAAAAGTGTCCAAAGGGGGAAAAAAGTGTTCAAAATAAACAGGGGATCTTGTGTCCTCGTCTTGCAGGGGATTCCGTGAAGGAGGGGCAGTGTTTGATAAGGATGTTTGTTAGGGGGGAGGCAGCGACTCATCACACACACAGACCCTTGTAAAAGTTTTTTGTTTGAAACAGCACCTTATAGTAGGCATCCAACTCATGATCAAACACCCAAATCTCCTTTAGCTACTCTAAAATGTAGTTTACCACGAATGATGCAGATGACTTGATGTTTTTGCATTGCTACTTGGAATTCATTATTATTTCAAACCTTTAAGGCCCATGTGCGTCATTCAGATATATAAATAAATAACATTGGTGTTGGTTGGTGCTTTATGTTTAGAGCGAGTGACAAGAAGTCTTACTATAGTTTCTGCTAATAGCTTATGTCAAGGAAGTGAAACCTCTGATGCCCATCCCCTTTGTACGCAGACGTGGACACATGCATGCAACCTAAACATGTGTTAACACCTAAGCTGATATCATTTAAATCATTATTTTTTAACATCAATTAATCAACTTGAAATTATATATTAAAAGAAACTTATAATCATGCAAACAGCAAACAATTCACAAGCCACCAAACATTTGTACACACTGCAGATCTGCTGGTCAGGCATGTGTATGTACAACAGGAAGCACCAACACTGCACTGTGGTATATTGCCTATAAATGGATTGGCACATAATGTATAAATAATAGATCACGTGGGCCCTCATACGTCAGCAGACATCTATATTTTAAGACTTTAGGTTCTTTTTCACTTGTGGGTTTAGTATGAGTTGTCCAGCTTACATGCAATATGTTTGTGTTTATTCCTGGCTTTCATTTACAAGAAAGTATTCATGATCTTAAAATCTGCAAAATAGACCAGGAAATAAACTATGTTTTTTGAATTTTGAAAAATACAAAATAAAGAAACATTTTCTTTTTCTTTCTTTTTTTTTTATGTAAATGTTTACGTCACTAATCAGAGGTTTTTAAAAAAAGACAGGAAATGAGAAGGAAATGATGCCATTCTGGTTATAAATGAGGCCTCGTTTCTCTTCATGTGTCATTTGGTTTCAGCTGATGGTGTCCTGTGCTACGGTATGACCAGTTTCTTATCACATATATTGTTTGTTTGTATATATGGAGATACATTTTTAATGCTTCTACACTGAACAAAAATGGTGTAGAATTTCTTTTGAAAGTAAATTTTATTTAAGAAATTTCACAAATAATTTCAAATTTTGATGTAGAAAGACTGAAATTGTATTTTTTTTATCTCAACCATTTCTGTGTTGCAGGTGATGCTCTTGTGATTTCAGTCAGAATGGCTCTTCTTTATCCTCTCCTCTTTTCTCTCATGATTCACGGTGAGTTTCTGATGCTTCTCAGTAGCCCTTGTTCAAACTCTGTCTAAACTGGATTTTTGTGCATATGTGATATGATCTGGAATACAATCATATTAAGCTTGTGTGAACAGCAAAAAAATCACATTAAATCAATGTTTCAGGCTACACTCATATGTGGTTTGAACTCATGTTCAAATTGCATTTCTGGAAATGCATTTCAATCTAACTGCTCAAATCTGATTTAGCGTAGCTTTTTTTTCTCACCGCCTCTGCTGCTATGTGTGTTCCACGCAAGCATGCTAATATTGTATATCCAACTCATTCTTCATGGTGGAAGTATAAGCCTTATATGGATGAGACTTCCGGATCATTAGCCGCTATAGGGAAATAACAAGAAGAAAACCAACGTGCAATAAATGGTAAAACTGTTTGAACTACAAACCACTGTTTGCATTTTAGGTATGGAAATTACATTTATGAGTTTTGATTTTTGGGATATGGTCTTTGCTCTTTTTTGGGCTAGTTTTGTCACACAGACCTGGCAACCCTGATGTGGAGAGCATAAGTATTGTAGCATACGTTTTCAATTGCATTAACCCATTTGTGCCCAAATTGGCCAAATGGTTTCATGCATATACTCGTGTTAATAGAGACCTATGTGAACAAGTTCTGCATTTATTTTCCCCAGGTTTTTTGTTTTTTTTTTTCTTAAAAAATTGTATTTAAATGTTCAAATATGTCGTATGCACCCTTTCAATGTCAAATTTGAATAAGAGGAAAAGATTTGGCATCTAACTCAAAATAACTGCTTTCAACACCCTGCTGGAAAAAAAACTGCTAAAACCACACTGTAAACAAAATCTGTAGAAATTACAGTATTACTGGCAGCTGGTTGCCAGTAACTTACTGTAGATTTTAATTTATGCTATTTACTGGCAACAGTTTGTTCAAAGTTAATTGAACATTAAACATTAACAAGTCTTTATCTTTACAGAATAAAACTAAAATAACAGCCTCATGCAAAGCATTCTGGGAACCAAAATCTGAAGGAAATAAACAGAAAAAGGTTGATGAAGGTTTCTGGTTCCCAGAATGCTTTGCAGTAGGTTGTTATTTTATAGTTTTATTCTGTAAAGACAAAGACTTGTTAATGTTTAACTTTGAACAAACTGTTGCCAGTAAATAACATAAATTAAAAATCTACAGTAAGTTACTGGCAACCAGCTGCAGAACTACAGCAATTTTTTTACAGTGCAGCCTAAACTGGTTGTTGGTTTTAGCTGGTTTAAGCTGGAATTAGTTTGTTTTAGCTGGTCTTCAATCCTGGCAGGGCTAATTTTAGCTGGTTTAAGGTGGAAGTAGCTGGCTATAGCTGATCCACCAGCCTGGCCAGCTAAGAAAGCGGCCAAAACCCCTCTAAAACCAGCCTGTTGACCAGCTATGACCAGCTAAGACCAAGGTGGATTATCAGCTAAAACCAACAACATGCTAACAACGTTATGCTAACATAAGTAAAATGTTTAAAACAAAATTAGCATGATTAACATGTCTTAAACAAGCTGTTAATGTGATTAGCATAATGCTAGCAACATACATGTTGTTAGCATGAGATTAGCACGTTGCTAGCATGATGTTAACATGTTTTTAACAAGAAGGTAACATGAGTAGCATGATGCTATCAACAGTATACCCTATTTCCCAATTATATGTATTTACAAGTCATTTACCCTTGGACTCTTGACTAAGTATACAAAAAACTATGGATCTCTTGTAAGATTTGTTTTGTTTGAATGATTCTAGAGACCTTTGTGATTATGTAGAAATATATATGTCAACAAAAAATACTTGTTAGTGACATGAAAATTAACTTTCTTTGGGAGGGTTTGCCTTTGCAATGCTTCCTGGATTTTTTTTTTTTGTTTGTTTTTTTTTTGTTCTTGAAATTATTTATTTGGTTGGTTATTTGTTTGCTTGCATGTCATTGAGACATAAATCATGGATAACATCTGTGGGTCTGGATGTTTTCAATCATATATATTTGTAAAGGAACAGTGCTGGGTAGCAACTGATTGCATGAAATCTGGATTACATAATTAGATTCCAATAATAAGTACTTGTTATTTGATTATATTATGTTTTAAAAGGGTCCTGAACTGCCTCTGTTTTTCTTTTTTGTACTGTTCTCTGAAGTCCACTTATAATGTTATCAAGATTTTTACATGAGTGTCAGATTCAATAAATATAATATAAGTATAAAATCAAATGAATCTGATTAATATTTAATCTTAAAACAGTCCCATTATTTTCACTAACATTTTCACTATTCTGTCTCAGCTGTTTAATGTTGATTTTTTTTAAACACTCTCAGCTCAGCAACCACACAACATTTAAAGATCTTGAGAAAATATAGTCTTTTAGTTTTTATGAATTTTGTTTTTCAGATGTTTCTAGTGCTGGTTGGGGTGTAAGTTACAGTCTTTCACACATCTGTGCACTAAAGGACTCATCAGTGATAATGAGCTGCACTTTTACATACCCTACTGGATATCAGATCATGGAAGTTTTCTGGACCAAAAAAGCTGATGGTGATGATGATGATGATGAATCTGAATACAGACAGAGGCTTCAGTATCTGGGAGATAAACAGCAGAACTGCACCATCAGACTGAGTCATGTGACACAGAAGGATGAACAGATGTACTATTTCAGATTCACTACTAATAAAGATGGTGGCAAATGGATTGGTAAACCAGGAGTGAGTCTTACTGTCACAGGTGACTTTCATGAGGTTTGACTCTTCTTCTGTGCATTATGTTGAATAATAATGAGTGTATGACAGCAGCACTAGATATAATGTGTGTGTTGTGTTCAGATCTTCAGGTGGAGTCTCCTAAGAGAGTGACAGAGGGTCATAATGTCAGTCTGACATGTAAAAGCAGCTGCACTCTGACTGACAGAGCAACATTCATCTGGTACAGAAACTCACAGCCATTAACTGAGAGAAGAGACACAAACAAACAACTCCTGCTGCAGTCAGTCAGAAGAGAGGATGCAGGCAGATATAGCTGTGCTCTACATGGACACACTTACATCTCTCCTGCTGTTCATCTCAATGTCATGTGTGAGTATTTGGTCATAATTTGAAGTTAAATTATTTCATAATTATCTTATCACTGGTGACATTTTCTAAACATTATTTCATTATTTCAACATTACATACTAAATTAATTTAAATTAAAATAATTTAAAAATGAGAGTAAAGAATGTTGTCAGATGTTAACCTAAGTACTTGTGTTGTTATTGGGACAAACGGAACACAACAAATATTTAACATAGGAAATTTTCATAGGACAACTGATGTGCATAATTTCCCCTGAGCAGTTTTTTATTTATTTATTTATTTATTTAATCTTGGTTTCTCAAAACAGTGGGTGAGTCAGAGTAAATTGCTGCACACGCATGTTTAGTCCAACAGATTTTTGTGAAACATTAAATTTCAGTTTGTTTGTTTTGTTTTTTTAAACAAACTGTTTATTATACACCCAGAGCATAGTTATCACGTCACAGTTATAGAGTCTGTTTTCTGAAAGACAACTCTGACAACAAACTGATGAGATTAAATCCAGCTGACTTTCAATTTCCTTGTTCTGTAGTCCCAAATTTCTCTTTTATGTAATTTTTATTATTTTTAGACCTTCCAAAGAGCGTCTCAGTTTCCATCAGTCCATCTGGTGAAATAAAGGAGGGAGATTCAGTGACTCTGATCTGCAGCAGTGATTCAAACCCACCTGCAGAAATCAGCTGGTTTAAAGGAGGAACGTTTATAGGATCTGGAAGAATCTACAACATCTCAAAGATCAGCTCTGATCACAGTGGAGAATACAAGTGCAAGTCCAGAAATAAACATGGAGAGAAATACTCTGCTGTGACTTTAAACGTCATGTGTGAGTTAATGATCATCTGCTCCTTGTTTACATTAATATTAATCTTTTTCTAATATTGTGAATTTTGATTTCCACCCATTTTAGATCCACCGAGGAACGTCTCTGTTAAAATAAAGGGTGATTCAGTGACTCTGATCTGCAGCAGTGATTCAAACCCACCTGCTCTGAACTTCAGCTGGTTTAAGGAGAATCAAAGCTCAGCTGTTGGATCTGGACAGAGTTTCAGTGCACTACAGAGTGGACGCTTCTACTGTGAGGCTCACAATCAACATGGATCTCAGAGATCAGACGCTGTTACTGTCACTGTTGAAGGTAAATCTGTTAAATATTTCTGCAAAATGTTTGTTAGAAAACTTTGGTAGAATGCTTAGCTTATTAGATAATAATCAGGTTGTACTGATGTTGGTAAACCTACTGGACTTTCCATTCTTACCACTAAACTTTTTTCTGATTTCTTCATTAAATAAATGTAAAATATATATATATATATATATATATATATATATTTTTTTTTTTTTTTTTTTTTTTTTTTTTCAGGAGGAGGTAATATAGCCCTGTATGCAGCTGTTGTGATTGCAGCCGGATGTGGAGTTTTATTTCTTATCTGCATCATAATATTCATGAGGTGAGATCTTAGGTTTTAATAATGCTTTAATAATTCTACATGTGTTTGTATTTATGTATATGTCTCTGCTACAGGAAGAGAAAAAGTGGAGTGTCAGATGTCAGGCAGAAGCAGGTCAGAACACACAAATATTTATGTTTCTGTCATGAAATATGCTTTATAAAATATGTTTTTGAATTTTGTATCTGAATCCAGCATGTCGAAGAATGAGAAATCCGTTTTAGAAAATGCTCTTTCATACCTGTGATTATAGTCCACTTTTCTGAAAGGTTGTGTCTTCTTTCTCCAGGTTCAACAACCTTCCAGCTCTGACAGAAACCACTGTGATGATGGTCTTTATGCCAGAGTTGCACCCAAGAAACCCAGAACAGATCAGACTGCAGGAAAAACTCCTGAACTGACCGATTCTGAGATGAAATACGCAACCATCCAACACGCCAGAAACGATGAAAGCGAGTATGAGAATGTGAGAATGCATCATCCTCATTCTGCTTTCAGGTGAGAAGCAAAATATACTGCAAAAGAAGACTCATTTTGCTTAGATACTTATGTCTTGTTTCTGGTCAAAAAATTAAAAAATTCTTAAATTAACATGCATTTACTAGATAAGCAAAATGACAAGATATTTAGTGTTATTTTAGGCAAAAATGCACTTAAGTTAGTTCAAGGAAAATGATCTGCCAGTGGGGTAAAAAATTTATTTAAAAGTCAACTGTCAGAAAATTTGACTTATCTAAACCAAACTGCCCTTCATGAATAAATATCTGAAGTCAATTTGCTTAATTAGTAAATGCATCTTAAGAATCTTTATTTAAGATTATTATTTTTAGATATTTTGACTAGAAACAAGACAAAAATACTAAGATCATCCCTTTTTGCAGCGTAAGTTTGAGACACATTTCCTCATGTGATATTGAAACTATATTTTGAAACCTATTAACTTACATGATCTCTAAGAATTTACTGAACTTTGATAGGTCCGTGCATCACTTGTGGTGGATCTTAAAGGGTCATTAACTCTTCATAATTGATTATGTTGTTCCGCAGATCTGGTGTGGTTTACAGCACAGTCAAATGATCCAGGACCTGCCGAAATGAAGCTGGACTCCAGCTGAGTGTAAATATGACATTATCACATGTCATTTCTCCTTCTCTTTTGACTGTCTGTAGGCGAATAGGAAGCACTTGTCAGACGTACCAATAGCACAAATTAGAAAAAAAGTCCATGGTGGTTATTTTGTCATCATTGCAGATCTTTTTAAGACTGTGGTTTGGTACGTCTGTGTGGGCAGTTGCAGCATCGGACGCCTGTCGAAATATGTTTTGAAACATTTCCAAAGATTTGTGTAATTTTCCATGAATAGTAGTCTTAATAAAGTTATTTTGCCATCATGTGTCTTAGTCACTTAGCAGTAAGCATCAGTGTCTATGTCTCTTTTTTATATTTCATAAAACATTTTTGATGTTTTGACATGATATAATTTCATGCATGTTTAATGTATTGGTATATTTTTAGATTTGAATAAAGTTTATAGTCTCTAATTGTGTGTGTTTTGGTGATGTTCAAATTTCTAAATGCATACCTACACATAAAAATCACATCTGATCATTTTATATGTGACCTTGGACCACAAAACCAGTCTTACGTAGCACGGGTATATTTATAGCAATAGCAAATGATACATTTTTCTTTAATGCCAAAAATCATTAGGATATTATGTAAAGATCATGCTCCATTAAGATATTTTGTAAATTTCCTACTGTAAATATATCAAACTTAATTTTTGATTAGTAATATGCATTGCTACGAACTTCATTTGGACCACTTTAAAAGTAATTTTCTCAATATTTACATTCTCATATACCTATATACCAAATTTTCTGTATCTTGGCCAAATATGATCATATCTTAACAAACCATACAACAATGAATACCCTTATGATAGGTTTTGTGGTCCAGCCAGGGTTACATATGCTGAATATTCAGTTTCACTATCACGCTGATGACATGATGTCGCTCCTCTTTACTTCATAGGTTTAAACAGGAAAATACTTTTTTCTAAGAACGTGATGCGATCGCATGCCTTTTCTGAGGCAGAGTAAACACTACTGCGCATGTGCACAGTAGGAAAAGCCAGTTCTCACAAAGTACAATAACTTGAAATCACGCGCTTTAAAGTCAGATGGATTTTGATTGGCTGTGAGTGTTTTTATCGTTCATCAGAAAAAATAAATGACCCCAATGATGTCGTTACCGTTTTTAGAGCGATTTTTAAAACGTTATGGTGAGTAACCTTCATGTTGTTAACAGACTGTAATGTGATATGTTACGAAATGTTATATGTAGTAGTTACTCAGATCATTATTCTAAAACATTATAACATTTTTTTTATGTTAGAACAAGGCTACGTTTCTTATAAGCATCTCTATCGGTTTCAATTGGTCTTACGTGGGTTTGAGATGATTTTTATAAAATTTTCAGTAATTTACACAATGATGCACTTGCCTATACTGTCCAGCAGGGCGCACTGTAGTCTATGAGTAGAGTCGTTTTTTGTTTTTGTTTTTGTGAGTTCAGTCGTCTTCAGTTTCTCTCTGCTCAGCTGTTCTCTGGCGGGTCACAGAGTTATGTTGCTGAAGTCTGACTGACCCCAGACAGCAGAGACTCGCGTGTGCCGCAGGGAGTGTTGGGTGTCCGGCTCTGGGATGGGTGTCGGAGGTGTTGGGTGTCTGGAGGATGAGGCCAGCGTGTGCAGGGCGTGTGCGAAAACACAAACACACCTGAATACCCATATTATTTTCTCAAGCTATTTTCCGTGAATGTATGAGATGTACGATTTGAGAAGTAAGTAAACGGTCAAACAAATTCGTTTATGTTTATTTCGCCTGTGTTTAGGTTATAACAAATCATAATAGAATGTTTACCGAGTGTGCCGTAGGTGTCCTCAAAAGTGAAGCTCCCCGCAGTATAGGTCATAAACCCCGCCCTCTCCATGTAATCTAATGGGACGTGACCCAAACTAAATAATCAAATTACACTTCAAATAATTTTTTTCCAAAGATGATTTCCATCGTGTGAGGTAGATCTTATACTGCCGATTCATGTTCAGGTGTTCGTTTTCTAATAAGTTCGCTTTTAAGTAATTATTTGATGCTATAAAAACGGGGTGTGGTGTCATGATTGTGATCGTGCGATTGGATCTGCGGGAGTTTGGGCGGGATTTTGACACCGCGGCTCCGCCTCACAACTCTACTGCGCATGCTCTGGCTCCAAATGACGTAATTTCCCCCAAGATCCCTGCTGAAAAAAACAGCTAAAACCAGGCTGGTTGGCTGGTCTTAGCTGGTTTAAGCTGGAAATGGCTGGTTTTAGCTGGTCTCCCAGCCTGGTCAGGCTGGTTTTAGCTGGTAGTTTCCCAGCCTGACCAGCTAAGACCAGCCTGACCAGCCTGGCCAGGCTGGAAAAATGGCCAAAACCCCTCTAAGACCAGCTAAAACCAGGCTGGTTGACCAGCTAAAACCAGCCAACCAGCCTAGGCTGGTTTTAGCTGTTTTTTTCACCAGGGATGGTAGCGGCCATATTGAGTTGTTTTTGCTTCACTTTTCTATAGTGGAATGAAGCGGAGAAGCGTTGTCCATCTTTTTTTTACAGTCTATGATGTTTACGTAGCCTGCAACTCAAGTTTCTGGTGCAGCTCAAATCTGAAAAAATGACACCGGAAGCTTGTCACATTAAAGTCACAATTCTTACCTTAAAAGTACACAAAAAAAATCTCTCTTGGAGGCCGCACACACAAAACGTGCAAAGCAATAGTAATGCACCAATATAGAAAATATTTTTTACAGGCAGCTGATCTAATATATTGCACTGCGGGATACACTGTGGTTGAGTACTGCACATTTTGACAAATGGTCATCAAAGTATGTTGTGCATACAGAATAAGTGTACTCTGCTTAATATACATACTTTTTATCAAGAAATATTGTTACAGTATGCTGTTCTGCACATAGTAGCACTGCTTATACTCAATTAACACACTAATAGCTGTCTTTGCATATAAGGACTTTGCGCCTATGTCACGATTTGGTCAGCAGGAAATGCCGCAATATTTCGACAAAGTAAAGTCAATAGGTAAAGATGCCTACAAGCAGTGTTAATTAAGATATTAGCCTGATATTTCACCTACCTGACCAGAAATGCTTAAAACAAACACAAATGTTGTCAAGATTCTTGCCTTTTGTTCCTCAGACAGACAATAGAGGGTTTGCACTTACGTCACAGTTCAGTCAGTTACCCAGATGCGCGGCCATATTTGCGATACTCTGATGTAAACAACGGCATTGAACAACTAAACTAAAGTTAATAAGTGCTAAAGATACATACAAGCAGTATTAATTAAGATATTAGACTAATATTTCACCTAACTGACTGAAAATGATAAGAACAAACTTGAATGTCGTCTAGATTCTTGCTCTGGAAATCCTGGCTCAGTTTGGCCCACCACAAATGTCTTTTGTTCCTCAGACAGGTTTTGTACTCTTCTCCTTGATTTGTTGTAACTTTTGGCTGTCTACAGTAGCCTACCTCAAATGTTTTCCCCAGTCTGACCGATTTGTTCAGGCCAAAACATGACAATAATTGAACATTTGCAACAGCAACTATCCACTATATATCAAGTTTCGTTCGGTTCAATGGCATTGTTTACGTTCGATATGGCCGATCGATGTCGTGTCATGAAAACACTATGATTGGGATATGAAAATAAAACACTTCTGGTTTGTAGATATGCATGACTTTAACAATCCTGAACCAGCTGTCATTAGTTTTCCTTGAGTTAAGGCTGAACACCAGCGTTCTGTTAAAAGCACAAACAATTAGAGTTGTAATGATTTTACTGGCTTCAATTAGAGACTCGCAAAGACACAGACGAACGGTAAAAGGAAAGAGCCATTTCTGCGTCACATCAGCGTTGTTAATAATAACCCGTCTCACACGCTCAGAGTCATGTCTGAGTGATCTGTGCTTTCATTCCAGCCGTGCTTAAAACAGCTGAAAGTCTTAGGACTCAAGACAGATCAGATGAGAGCTGGACTCATGTTCGCCACGCTTGGAGATCGGCCCATAAATGATTGGATGCATTGCAGGAACTGGTCGGACAAACACTTTCAGAACAATGCCGCTATGACATAATGACCATGGAAATGCAATTAACTGTTGTCATGGTTCTGGTGGTCCAGTGTGAGATGCTGGATGAATAGAGGGACGTTTGCCCAGGATCTGTGAGCAAACACAAACAAACACCAGATTTGCTGTCTGGAAACATTATCCTGATTTTGACAACACTTTCAGATATCACTAATCACTAGATCTGCCAATAAAAAATGGCTTTGTTCACTTTCTCAATGCATGATCCTCTTATTCAATAGTGGATGCTTTTTCCAGATATAAGTAGCCTATGTTTGAGAGAAGGTTCAATGGAATATAATGAAGATCCATATTATGCTGGAGTCCCTGAACAGCCGTCACATGCGGAGAGGAGCGATCCAACTTGGCAGAAATGCACGGAAAAACAGTAAAGCGGTAAGGAACGGTTCATATTTTACATGAAGGATTAATAAAACTCTGGTTTCAGAATCACACAAGGTTGGAAATTCAATCTCAGAATGAATGCAACACTTAATATGAGGCTGGCACGGTGTGCTGTGTTATGTTATTGTAAACTTTAACTTGGAATAGGCTAAAGGTGGCAAGAAGTAATCGCCAAAGACAACATCAGTTGGCATCTGCAATGTATTTGGCCTCGTCAAATAGAAGTAAGTGATTTGTTTGGTTAATATTATTTTTCTGTTGACATTTGGTCTGGGTTGGGATAAAAGAAACGTCTTCTCAAAAGTGGAAAAAGTGCTGAAAAACGAACGCTTTCATTAGAATAAGAAGCACTGATGGATTGTGTATTATAATGCCAATGTATTTATTAACCCAGCAAACACAAAATGTTCCGTTCTCATATGACTATTTTTGGGAATCAGTGACATTTAGGAACGTTCAGTTCCTGAAATAACTTTCACAGAGCGTTCTAGGAACCAAGATTAGCTGTGGAAGAAATAATAGTAATAAATAGTAATAATAGTGGACCCTGGCCCACAAAACCAGTCTTAAGTAGCATGGGTATATTTGTAACAATAGCCAAAAATAGGCCTACATTGTATGGCTCAAATCATATATGCCAAAAAATCATTAGGATATGAAGGAAAGATCATGTTCCATGAAGATATTTTGTACATTTCTTACCATAAATATATTAAAACGTAATTTTTGATTAGTAATTTGCATTGCTAAGAACTTCATTTGGACAACTTTAAAGGCGATTTTCTCAATGTTTAGAATGATTGCAGATTTTCAAATAGTTGTATTTTGGCAAAATATTGGCATATATTTGTCTTATTTATTCAGCTTTCAGATAATATATAACTCTCAATATAAAAAAAATGACCCCTGACTCACTGGTTTTGTGGTCCAGGGTCACATTATTTTTATTCTAATTATTTTGACCATTTTGATTGAATGTTTTCAGAACTAAACTGTCCCCTATGAACGAAGAGAATTATTCATACGCATTAACCATTTTTTCCCAAAGCTTGTTCTATATTTAATTTCTAGTGCTGTCAAATAATTTGATGCAATTAATCACATCCAAAATAAATGTTTTAGGTGTGTCTACTGTGCATATTTATTATGTATATGTGGCCATGGATCACAAAATATATGTGTCGTTTAGCAAGTTTCGCAGCTAAACACGGCTAAATGCAACTAAAGTAAACATTACCACGGCAGAGGGGGGCGGGGCGAGCAGAGCTCATCATTTAAAGGAACATGCAACAGAAGAGTTCGCTTTAAAAAGGGCTGATTTTGACAAGGTTAAAAGAGTGTTTTGTACACTACCATTGAGACTTCCCATTACAGCTAAAGAATCATATCAACTTGTGGAAATCCGATAACGCTTGAAGCAATGACATCAGGCTTGTGAAGCTGAAATCACTTGCATTCACATGTTTGTTTTTCTCCCAACAATTGTCCTTTTTTCCTAAATATATTTTTGGCAACTTTTTGTCCAACAATTGCCCTTTTTGTAAGTTGTTTGGTTATTTTTTTTTTTTATATTGCAACTTTTTTGTCTCAGCAATTGCCATTTTTTCCAAAATATATATTTTTTGCAACTTTTTTGCCCTAACAATTGCCCTTTTTGTAAGTTTTTTTTTTTTTTTTTTTACTTTTTTTGTCCCAACAATTTCCCTTTTTTACCAAAATACGTTTTTTTTTTTTTTTTTTTGCGAACAATTGCCGTTTTTCCAAAATATTTTTTGCAGCTTTTTTTGTCCCAACAATTGCCCTTTTTTTCGTGAAATAAGTTGTTGTTTTTGTTTTTAGCAAGTTTTTTGTCCCAAAATTCCCCTTTTCTCCAAAAAAGATTTTTTTTTTTTTCATATTTTTGTCCTAACAATTGCCCTTTTTTTCTAAATAATAAATTGTTTGGTCGTTGTTGTTTTTGCAACTTTTTTCTCCTTACAATTGCCCTTTAAAAATAATATAAATAAAAATAAATAAATAAAAATTATATATATATATAGCAAGTTTTTTTTTCCCAACAATTGCTCATTTTTCCAACTAAGTTTTTTATTTTGCAAGCTTTTTGTCCCAACATTTAAAGGGAATTACAACAGAATAGCTCGCTCTAAAAAGGGCTGATTTTTTCAAAGGTATAATTTTTTTTTTTACACTACCATTGAGAAATTATAATGGTATTGTACATTGTAGACTCATTAAGACCCAAAAAAAATCATATCAAATTCAAATCATATCAACTTGTGGAAAATGGGCATCCGATGACGTTTTTAAGGAATGACATCAGGCTTGTGAAGCTGAAATCACTTGCATTTACATGATAATATAAAAATTGCATATATATATATATATTTTTTTTTTTTTTTCGCTGCTTTTTTTCTCCCAAAAATTGTCCTTTTTTCTAAAATATAAGTTTTTTTATGCAACTTCTTTCTTTTAACAATTGCCCTTTTTTCCCAAAATGTTTTTTTTTTTTTTTTTTTTTTTAGTTTTTTGTCCCAACAATTGTAGAGCAGAGCTCATTAGCATTTAAAGGAACATGCAACAGAATACCTCGCTCTAAAAAGGGCTGATTTTGACAAGGTAAAAAGAATGTTTTTTACAATACCATTGAGAAATTATAAGTGTATTGTAGACTCATTAAGACCCAAAAAAAAGCATATCAACTTGTGGAAAATGGGCATCCGATGACCCCTTTAAGGAATGACATCAGGCTTGTGAAGCTGAAATCACTTGCATTCACATGACAATATAAAAATTTCGCAATTTTCTCCACAGTTGGGCAGTTTGTACAGAAAACACCCAGCAACACAAACACAGAAAATGACAGCATGATGTTTCCATTAGGAGACCGTTTTATTCCAGACTCGTTCCGAGTCCAAAGGGCCGAAAAACGACAACTCAACAAACACACAATACACTCAAACTCACTGGTGAACACATGAACACAGTCCAGACGTCAGTCAGAAGAATTGACCGCTCAATAACTATAAACAAAGCTTTAAACAAAAGCAGCGTTCATCGTCTCGCAGCAGCACAAGCGTGCAGGCAAGAGCTCATCACAAACACCGAGACACACTTTCTCTGTATCGCTTCAGACGGATGAAATCAGGCAACAAGAACAGACAGAAACAAATAAACTAAACTTCTGTCTGTAACCAAGAACAGCAACTTCAGGGAGGATTGATGACTCAGATCCATCCATCTGGAAGCACTAGATATCCCTTCTTCTGGAAAACCTGCCAAAACACACTCAGGCCTCATTTCGCCCCAAAATTAACGCAAATAAAGTCATATTTTGCATACATAATAGCTCAAATTCAATTCACGCTGATAAAAAAACTATATTTCCATGTCCTAAATATAATTTCTTATTTATATGTTTAGATTTTGGGATCAAACATCCTTTGGGTTCAGCAGAGGTTTGTTGTGTGCGTCTCAGTCTGTGTCTATGTGGCAGGGGTTTGTTCCCGCATCCAGAGCTGCGCGATAGAGTCTGACAAAGTCTTTATAGAGTGGAGCACATCCCAGCCACGCTTCTCCGAACCGCACGGCTCCTGTGAAGAGGAACTCGCCCTGTCCCGCCCGCGGGCCGCACCGCCGCAGCATCTTCACACGACCCGTCCACCGGCCGCGCCCGCGCCCCCCGCCGCCGGACATGAACACGCGGCTCTTCTGACGATAAACGTGACTCAATGACAACACCACTGACACCTGATCTTCATCATCATCATCCTCCTCCACGTGTTGAATACTGCCACGCACCGCTGAGAGACAAAGCTGTGGTTAACCACGGTTTACAGAATAAAAGTCACAATTTGTAACATATAGTGCAATTAATGTCAAGCAAGCAAAACACACTGTGTTCCTTTTTTTTTTTTTTTTTGCAATTTTATTTCTATTCATTATTTATTTAATTTTTTGCAACTTTTTTCTCCCAACAATTGTCCTTTTTTCTCAAATATAAGTTGTATGGTATTTTTTATCTTGTATGGTATATTTTTTATTATTATTATTATTATTTTTTTTTTTTATATTTTAGTTAGTTTTTTTATATTTTGTAACTTTTTTACCAACAATTGCCATTTTTTTCCAAATATAAGTTCTTAATTTTTTTTTTTGCAACTTTTTGTTTTTATATTTTAGTTTTTTTTTTGCATTTTTTATTTTTTGCATTTTTTTATTTATTTCAGTTTTTTTTTTGCAATTTTATTTCTTTATTTATTTTGCAACTTTTTTCTTTTGCAACAATTTTTCTTTTGCAACAATTGCAATTTTTCCCAAATATTTTTTTTTTTTTTGCAACTTTTTTTTCTCTGAACAATTGCCATTTTTCCCAAATATAAGTTTTTTTTTTTTTCGAACTATTTTTTCCTTACAATTACCCTTTTTCCCCAAAAAATAAGGTGCTAGTTTGTTTTATTTTGCAACTTTTTTCTCACAAAAATTGCCCCTTTTTCCCAAATATAAGTGGTTTATTTATTTTTGCAACTTTTTGGTTGTTTTATGTTTTATTGTATTTTTTTTTATTATTATTATTATTATTTTGCAACTATTTCTCCCAACAATTACCCTTTTCCCCCAAAATATACACTAAAAGTTTTTGGTCAGTAAGACTTTTAATGTTTTTAAAGAAGTCTCTTCTGCTCACCAAGTCTGCATTCGTTTTATCCGTAATACACAAAAGCAGTAATATTGTGAAATATTTTTACTATATAAAATAAGTGCTTTCTATCTGAATATGTTTTAAAATGTAATTAATTCCTGCGATCAGAGGTGAATTTTCAGCATCATTACTCCAGTCTTCAGTGTCACATGATCCTTCAGAAGTCATTATAATATGCTGATTTGCTGTTCAAGGAACATTTATTATTGTTATTATTATTATTAATTAAATTATTTTTTCCCTAGGATCCTTTGATAAATAGAAAGATCCAAACATCAGCATTTGTCTGAAATTAAAAGCTTGACATTGGCATGACTCATGAATCTAATAGGGTGGTAAACAGTCAATTAAAGCAGGAAGAAGCAGGTGTATGTTACCGAAATCGCTGGTGCAGATGGCCATCAGGAGCTCATGGTCAGCACAGGGTCTGCATGCAGCTGAAACACACACATAAACACACGTTACATGAGTCTGAGACTGCAGCTGTGTCACACACACAGGAAATAGAGAGCCGTTTCCTCCTCAGACGCGTCAGGCCTGTGCTGCGTCACACCGTCAGACTCCAGCTGTGTCTGAGTCCTGTGATCTCTGACCTTTGACCTCTGATCCCGTTGAGATATTATCACCATTATCTGTCTCCCCGCTGCCAAACCCAATGTCTGACACAGATTAAAACCCATTACAGCATGTTAAACGCCTAAAATAAACACATGTACATTTAAAAAAAGGCTTTTATGGTTGATTTTTACAGAATCGAAAGTCTATCCGAAACCTACTGATATTAGAGCTTCTTTATTGCTTAATATTTTTAAATGTTGTGTATCTGTACCGTTTAGACTTTTAATATATTAAAACACGTTTTTGAAATGTTTCGATAACAGTCAAAATTTTTAAAGAATAAAGTTAAAACAAGAATAAAGTCCAAATGTTTTGAAAATAAAATTTAAATGTTTTAAGACTAAAGTGGAAATTTAGAAAAATAAAGTCAATATGTTTAGAGAATAATGTCGAAATATTTTGAGAATATGTAAAAATTTCGAGAATAAAGTTTTAATTTTTCGAAAAATGAAGTCGAAGTTATGAGAATACAGTCGAAATAGTTAAAAAACAGTCAAAATTAAGAGAATAAAGTCAACATTATAAGAATAAAGTTAAAATGTTTAGAGAATAAAATCAAAATTATGAAAATAAAGTAAATAAAAATAGTAGAAATCACATTTTTTAAACAAGTATAAATGTTTAAAAAAATAGTAGAAATTACCAGAATGAATTCTAAATGTTTCAAGAATAAAGTGGAAATTTTGAAAATAAAGTCAATATGTTTAGAGAATAAAGTCGAAATATTTTGAGAATAAAGTTTAAATTTTAAGAATTAAGTCAAAATTAAGAGAATAAAGTCAAAATGTTTTGAGAATATGTTAAAATTTTGAGAATAAAGTTTAAATGTTTAGAAAAATGAAGTTGAAGTTATGAGAATAAAGTCGAAATATTAAAAAATAGTAAATTTTAAGAGAAAAGTCAAAATTATAAGAATAAAGTTAACATGTTTAGAGAATAAAATCCAAATTATGAGAATAAAGTAAATAAAAATAGTAGAAATCACAAGAATAAAGTCTAAATGTTAAAAAAATTGTTGAAATTACGAGAATAAAGTCTAAATGTTTCAAGAATAAAGTGGAAATTTAGAAAATAAAGTCAATATGTTTAGAGAATAAAGTCGAAATATTTGGAGAATAAAGTAGAAATATTTTAAGAATAAAGTCGAAATTAAGAGAATAAAGTCAAAATGTTTTGAGAATTAAGTTAAAATTTTGAGAACAAAGTTTATAATTTTCAAAAATGAAGTCGAAGTTACGAGAATAAAGTCGAAAAATTTCTAAATTAGTCAAAATTAAAAGAATAAAGTCAAAATTATAAGAATTATAAGAAATTATGAGAATAAAGTACATAAGAAATAGTAGATATTACAAAAATAAAGTCAAAATGTTAAAAAAAAAAGTCGAAATTACGAGAATGAAGTCTAAATGTTTCGAGAATAAAGTCAATTTTTATCAGGAGAATAAAGTTGAAGTGTTTTGAAAATCATAATTTCGACTTTATTCTCATAATTTAAATTTTATTCTTGAAATATTACAACTTTAATCTCATAACCTTAGTTTTTTTTTTACATTGCTAGCACTAAAAGGCAGTCATAGTTTTTACTGTTGTAACCTGTGAACCAAAATCTAACATTCTCAGAACATTCTGGCAACCAAAAATGATTCCTCAAAATCAACCTCCAAAGTCACATTTTCCATGTTTTAAAGATACAGTTTATAGTTAAATTAGAATATCATTTATAATAAAATTGTTATATTCCACTCAAGTTAGTCAGATGTTCTGATGAATCAGCAAATGATTAATGAGAGTAAATTAAACAGAATCAGACTTCTCTGGTCGTGCTGCATGTTTGTTTTAGAAGACACAGTGTCACATATATTCATGGCCCTTTCCTCATCACATTCAGTAACGACTCACAGAGTAAAATGTAAATATCAAGCGTTTATCTCTATAGAGTCATCTCTGTGAAAGGATTCAATGTGAATGTGATTTCTCACCTGATTTAACACATAAAAGCTCGTTCAGACTCACACTTGCATACAGATCCCGACCCAAACCGCTCTAAACTGCTCTTTAACGACTTTTAGCACCTTCCGCCCCGCGGCTAACGGCTCATGAAGCGCGAGGAGCTGAGATCGTGACGGGGGAGGGAGGGCGTCTGTCTCGTCTAACTGATCGCACACAGCTGAAGTGCTCTTATTTTGTTAAGAGCTCGATCCTCAGACCTCAGATCAGCTGTTCAGACAGACTGTGAGACCAAACCAGACTGACATCCAGTCCTGCAGACGAGCATTAAAACATTACATAACAATCACCAACACACAACGCTCCTCTAATGTTAGCATTTGATTAGTTTTTCGAAAAACAATATTTATTTCATTTATAAAATGTTCCTATAATGTTGCAGGGGGGTGTTCCATAAACCAAGTTTACCAAATAAGTCAGGCTTATTTCAGTTAGTCTGACTTATTGTCACTCGATTTGGCTCAAAATAAGTCAGACTAACTGAAATAAGCCTGACTTATTTGGTAAACTTGGTTTATGGAACACCCCCCTGGTTAGTTTTTATTTAATTTTTTATTTTAAGGTTTTCACTTTGACAGAACCTTCTCTAATGGATTTTTGTTTTGTTTTGTTTAGTTACCGAATGGTTATTTTTACGTTTTATATAGTCACAGCTGTAAAGTTACTTTCACAGAAGGTACTCTGATGGTTATTTTTACATTTCTTAATGGTTATTTTAAGGTTTTATATTAACAACTGTAAAGTAACTTTTTCAAAACATTCCCTAATAGTTATTTTTATGTTCTCTAATGGTTATTTTTGCGTTTCTTAATGGTTATTTTTACATTTCTAAACAGTTATTTTTACGTTTTGTATTTACAGCTGTAAAGTTATTTTACAGAAGCTACTCTAATGGTTATTTTTAGGTTTCATATTATCAAAAGTAAAGTATTTTTTTTACAAAACATTCCCTAATGCTTAGTTTTACATTTCTTAATGGTTATTTTTACGTTTTATATTCAGGGCTGTAAAGTTACTTTTACAGAAGGTACTCTAATGGTTTTTAGCTTTTATATCTACAACTGAAAAGTTTATTTTACAGAACTTTCTCTAATGGTTGTTTTTACATTCCCTCATGGTTATTTTTGTTTTATATTGGTTATTTTAAGGTTTTATATTAACAACTGTACAGTTACTTTTACAAAACGTTCTCAAATGGTTATTTTTGCGTTTCTAAACAGTTATTTTTACGTTTTGTATTTACAGCTGTAAAGTTATTTTACAGAAGGTACTCTAATGGTTATTTTTACATTTCTTAATGGTTATTTTTATGTTTTATAATGGTTATTTTAAGGTTTTATATTAACTACTGTACAGTTACTTTTACAAAACGTTCTCTGATGGTTATTTTTACGTTTCTAATTGGTTATGTTTAAGTTTTATATTTACAACTGAAAGGTTTATTTTGGTGCACATTCCTTAAAGGTTATTTTTATGTTTCTTAATGGTTATTTTCAAGTTTTATTTTCAGAGCTGTAAAGTTACTTTTACAAAACGTTCTCTAATGGATATGTTTACGTTTTTAATTGGTTATGTTTAAGTTTTATATTTACAGCTGAAACGTTTATTTTGTTGAACACTCCCTTATGGATATTTTTACATTTCTTAATGATTATTTTAAGGTTTTATATTCAGAGCAGTAAAGTTACTTTTACAGAAGATACTCTAATGATTTTTAGTTTTTATATCTACAACTGAAAAGTTTATTTTACAGAACGTTCTCTGGTGGTTGTTTTTACATTCCCTCATGGTTATTTTTATGTTTTATAATGGTTATTTTAAGGTTTTATTACCAAATGCAAAGTAACTTTTACAGAACATTTCCTAATGCTTATTTTTATATTTCCTAATGGTTCTTTTTGTGTTTCTTAATGGTCATTTTTAAGTTTTAAATTCACAGCTGTACAGTTACTTTTACAGAACATTCTCTTATAGTTCATTTTATTTTCCCTAATGGTGAATGGTGGTTTTATATCTGAAAAGTTAGTTTTACAAAACATTATCTAATGGTTACGTTTTAGATTTGTACTTATAAACCTTACGTTTTTAATATAAACTTGAAATGTGTGTTCTGTGAACCAAAATCTAACATTCTCAGAACGTTCTGGAAACCAAAAATGACTGCAACAGCTGTCTTATCAGCACTGAAGACTTTGGTTAAAGAGTCAGTTGAACTAACAAATCACGATTTGATAGCTCTATGATGAAAAGAACAAAATGTATTCACTGAAAACCTATCGAAAGTGCGATTTTAGTCATATGGATGACTTTTATGGTCTTGGAGCTTGAGCTTGTATAAATCAGGGTCCACTTTCATTGCTTACAAAAGCACACTTCGGACATTCCTAAAAAACTCCTTTCAGTAACACACACACTTTTCTCCCTGTAGACCCATCAGAAGCCTGTCCAAGCGTGAGCGTGAGTGAGACCAGCAGGTGAGGAGCTCAGGACACCTCAAGACTTACTTTATAAATCTAAAGCCTCTGGGAATGGAGCGGGAAAGAAGGGAAAATAAAGGGGGAAGGGAAACAAGGGAACTTGTGGAAGAAAAGAAGAACAAATAATTCAGATTTCAATATTTATGCTGTGATTTTCAACAGATAGTTCTATGTGAACCCAATTTTATTTATACAAATGACTTTCAAAACTATTAAGCTACTCTGTTGATGCTCCTCTCACCTTCACGGCCAACACAACAAAGTCTTTCATATCAAACTAACCAATGAGAGTCGACCTGCGTGAGAATCCGACCAATCAGACGCAGCTCTGGCTGTGATTGACAGCACTACAGGCTGCTTGACCCCGGCGGGACCTCCTGATTAGACTGTTTATTTTCTTATGTCAGGCTGAACACGGATCTGGGGGAGCGTCGGGGGGCGGATGGGTTTGTCTGTGGTTTAGGTTTTACGGGGTCAGACATTTTACAACCTCTCTTAACTAGTCTTTCATGTGAATGACGGCCATTTGACAGTGTTGTTATTCGACCCCCAACACTCTTTCACACATATCCCTGTATACACTAAAGCTGCAAATGTTTAGAATGTATTCAGTATGTTTTTGGATGATATAAAACTATGATTATTCATTTGCATTCTACACTCTTAAAAATAAAGGTGCCTTAAAAGGTTCTTCACAGAAATGCCACAGAAGAACCATTTTTGGTTCAAAAAAAAAAAACATTCTGTCAAAAGAACCAAAGAACCACCTCTTTCTTACCTTTTTATAATCTGTAGAAATTTTCGCCACAAAGAACCAAAAAAGTTTGGACCAAAAAGGTTCTTCTATTGCATCGTAAATCATCTTTATTTTTTAAGAGCGTAACTAAAAACAATGCACAAGATACAGCACTGATAATGTTATATTATAACTAAAAACTATTAAAATCATTTTTTGTTATTTAAAGTAAAGCTAAAAATATTAGATGAAATTATTAGATTTAAAAAAAAATCATGTAATTAATGGTAAATATTAGATGAAAAATTAGAAATGTTCCATTGGCAACTATCTGAAATGAAAGTTGAAGTACTAAATTAAGGAACTTAATAATAATAATAATAATAATAATAATAAAACAGGTGAAAAAGGTAAATAGTAAAATTAGTAAGATCTAATTTAAATGACCAAAGCAAACAAAATGAAACATCGAAACAATGAAATTCGATATATATATAGAATTATAATATAGCATTTTACATACTTTTTTGTTTCATTCTGTATTAAAAAAGGCAAATATTATTAATTTCTGTAATAAACTATAATACTATTTAAAACGTTTTTAAACAATAATAAGTTAAATTGGCTCATACAAGATGTCCACATCAAAAGATATTTTCAAAAGTGATTATATTAAAAATGAATAAAAATGGCAAAACAAAAAATGTCTAAAATCTAAATAACTGAAAACTGAAAATATTAAAACAATCAAATTTATATACAATGTTTTTCTGTAATAAAAATAATATTGTGCATTGTTAAACTGGTGTTTATAAATAAAATCTTTACATAATAAAATATTTTAAACAATATTACGTTTGTTAAATGGGCTCATACAAAGTTCAAAGATTTACAAAAGTGGTTTTATGTCCATAGAAAGCACATTAAATGTAAGTAAAGTGTCTACTTTTAAGATTTCAAACCCATTTTGGTTGAAATAATGTTACGTTGTCATTCAGTGCAACACAATATTTATGTAAAAGGTTAAACAACATGCTTAGTCTCATTCTTGTACATATTAAAATATATATTAAGAATAAGTGAGCATATTACATTTTATTGTGTTTTAAATGAGTGAAAATTCTTACTGACAAATGGGCAAAATGTAGAATAGAGGCAAATTTGTAAAAATGTAGAATTACAACTAATTAG
Organism: Garra rufa; assembly: GCF_049309525.1. Taxonomy (NCBI): domain Eukaryota; kingdom Metazoa; phylum Chordata; class Actinopteri; order Cypriniformes; family Cyprinidae; genus Garra; species Garra rufa. Next base: position 5,998,143 of record NC_133366.1, on the reverse strand, counting down.
TATTTGGGGTGATGCAACTTTTAACGCCATACATTGATTTTCATTGTAAATATGCCTGACAAGACTGTTATACTGTGACTGAATGACAGTTAGTGAGTGTCTTGTGTAAATTAGGGGGAAAATGTATGATATTTACTTTTTTCTCAGAAAAAAACAAAACAAAAATGGAATTAAATTAAATAGAAAACTTCAAAAAATAAATGTTTTTGGAAAAAGAACAACAATGTAATGCAGGATTACACTTATTGTTTTTATGCTTAAACCTTTTTTCTGTCTTTGACCCTCAAATAAAACACCAAGGGAAGTTTTTTCACGCATCTGTCAAGTTTAAGATTTTGGGATTAGTATTTTTTCAGACTAGTGGAAAGAAAACATCCAAAAGACACTGTTAAGTATTATTATTATTTTTGATATAAGTATTGAGTACTTTTATAGCACTTCATCTATATGTGTCAATAGATTTCAATTACAATCCATATTTTTAAAGGCTGTTTTCTCAAAATGAGTTTTTTCTCCTGCACTGAGCCATAAACCTCCACTTCGGTAGCACTTACACACACCAAACTTTACAGTTTTATTCTTGTCTTTATCCAGAAGGTTTTTACAGAGGGGTTTGTTCATGTGTAATTTGCTTGATTTTATACAACATTTTATTCCCCAAAAAAACTACCCCAACATTACCTCTGTAAAAACATTTGACTCTAATTAAACAAGAATTCTGGGTCCCACTTTACATAAGGTGCATACATGTTTTTACATTGTACTTGTACATTGTATATATATATATATATATATATATTTAAAAACCTATATGTAATTACATTTGCAATTAATTTCTAAAATAACCACTGCTGACCCATCCCTTACACCCTAACCCACCCTTAAACCTATCCATACCAGATTTTCATGATTACTTACATTTAACATCACCCAAGTATCATATTCAGCCATTAAATTCACGAAGGGTAGAGTGGAGATTGTTGGCTATAGGAGCAGTCTAGCTGGCACACTTGTCTACCAAACTTTTTCTCAGAATAATATTTTAAGACTAGAGAGCTCAGCTGGAGTCAAAATGTAGTTAGGCCTATGGCATGATGTCAACATTTGATCAAAGATGAAGGTGTTGCATTTTGATACTAATAACAGCAATATATAAATAACTTAAAAACAGTTACATCATACAATTTACAATGTTCCAAAATCTTACTCATTACATACTGTATTTTAACAGTCTACAGTGAACAACAATAAAGAACCCTTTAGCACCTTTAAGAAGCTGCTGCAGCAGTGTGTGACGTTTGGACAAACATTGTATCAATATCTTTCAAAGCCTTTGCAGCGCAGCATAGCACCATGGGATATATTTCATTTATTACTGGGCCTATTATTATTATTATTATTATTATTATACGAAAGTTTGTAATAGTTAATATTTTAGAATATGCCATGAGATGTTCACAGTTAAAAACATGGGGAAAACGGTCTCGTTGTCTCGGTCTAAAATTACAAGTCCACCTCCTTCCAATGAAGGTCGAGACCGAGTCAAGACCGAGTATTTTTGCTTTCAAGTCTGAGACGAGACAGAGTAAGCAAAAAATGGACTTGAGACCGGACTCGAGTACTACAACACTACTAGAAATGTATGCAAATTAGTGCATATTTCATTAAACAATGCCTTATTTGCATATTTAAACGTAACATTTTTGAAAACTAATACATTTTTTACCCTATTCATCTGCAGTGTCTTGCATATTTTCTGCATAAATCCAATGAAAAAGTGTTATAATCATGCCTAATCACACCAGGTTATTATTATCATATTTTACTTCTTGCATTGGATGTATCTTGACAGAAAAAAATAAATAAAAATTAGAGGCACTCAAATGTATAAATATGGAGATAAAGTATGATTTGTTGTCAGTACCTGTGTTTGAGTATATCTGGTCTCCTGGTGTCTGTGTGGAGATCAGCTGATACTGAAACGCAGTGATTCTCCTGCTGATGTCCCGCCGCGCGGACGCCTCCACGAACAGCGCCCCCTCCTGCAGACTGAAGCAGCGCACGCGTCCCGCCGCCTGATCCTCCTCCGTCAGCAGCAGCCGCAGCTCTCCGGCCCGCTCCACGTACAGCGTGGCTCCGCGCGAGTCCGGCCGCGGCTTGACGCAGGCGCTCAGGTGACCCTCCGCCGACGGCAGGTTGGGCCTCAGGTTGACGATGACGGCTCCGGTGGGATAGAGCCACTCCAGAGAGCCTTCGGCACAGCGCAGGTACACCTGCTCCACGTCCCGCGAGTGAGACTCGTGCGTCAGGCCGCTGCGGACACACAACGCCACAAAAGTTAAATCATTTCATAGCGTTTGCTTTCACAATGGAGACTTTCGCAAACCCTTGGGGTTCAGTCTGTGTTTCAATATCAGATGAACTTCATACAGACTGCAAGACAGCTAAACATCTTATATGATATTTGATATTATGTGCATTTGCCTCTTTTTGTTGTTTTTCATCAGGCAGGGAATTAGAATCACAGCCATTTTTAGCAAATAGACACAAAATATTGAAAGCAAAAATAAAAAATAAAATAATACACTAAATGAGAATCCTAAATTAGGAGAAAATAAATGAGAAAACCCAAAATAATGCTAAATATAAACATATAAATAAATAAAATTGACAAAAGTACATAAACTGAACATTAAACAGAAAATATACAAATAAAAGCTCATTTAAAATATGCATAAATACACTAATAGAAAGACAAATTGAAAGACAAATGCAATTTATATTGATTATTTTATTTATTTGCACCAATTTAGCATTTTTTTTTTCCTACAAAATTAAAGCATTAAAAAATTTAAATTGCCATGCATGGACAAATTTCCATTTTATTCTAGTTTAGTTCTTATACTATTATAGTATTTATTAATATTATTAGTTATCTTCGTATTTTTAATTTTAATTAAGTTTTACTAATTTTATGCACTTGTCAATTACACTACCAGTAAATTTTTACATTTTTGAACAGTAAGATTTTTTTTATATTTTTTAAAGAATTCTTAACCAAGCCTGCATTTATTTGCAGTACAGTAATAATTATATATTTTTAATTTGATTGTGTTTTTATATTTTCAGTTTCCAGTTAAGTTTTAGACATTTTGTTTTGTTTTGTCATTTTTATTAGTTCTTACTAATTTTACTATTTACCCTTTTCACCTGTTTTATTATTATTATTATTTAAGTTTCATTATTTAGTATTTCAACTTTCAGTTACTAGTTTATGTATTTATTTTTACAGCAAATCAAAATATTATGATTTCTGAACAATCATGTGATTAGAGCAATGATGCAAAAAAATCAGCTTTGAACTCACAGCAATAAATAACATTTTAAAACATATTCAAATAGAAAACAGTTATTTTAAATAGTACAAATATTTCAGAATTTTACTGTTTTTGCTGTACTTTGGATCAAATAAATGCAGGCTTGGTGAGCATTAAAGACCTCTTTAAATTTAATTACAAATCTTGCTATTCAAAAAATGTTTGACTATTTCAGTTTTAGTCAGTGTCCTGCTTCTCGGTCAAAGCATAGAAACCATTTCCTCTTTTTTCAAACGTCTCAGAAATCTGAGAGCTCGACAAATCAGGATGTCCACCGCTTTGATCCGTCCCGTGACCTTTAGGATGAGCGTGACCTGCTCCTGATCTCCAAGAGCAACATCAGGAGAGATCAGATGTCAGAAGTGTGAGATATGAACTTATGAAGTCAACCTGAAGCCAGAAAGCTAATTGTAAATGAGAAAGTTTAGGAGCAGATGAAAGATATGGCTCAAGCTGTCATCCAGATGTGACATTTTCATTTTCCCCGCTACAGTGCTTTCAAGTGGTTGTGGTTTGGCTTATTTCGGGATGATTACAGTGTTTGTGTCTGTTTTCGGCTAGATCACAGCCGACGGGGGAGCAGAGGCTTTGACATTTACGTTCTTCACCAGGTGCACAACACTTAAAAATGACCTCCTTCTGTTTTTATAAAGCAGCATTAAAAATTCATTTTCCCAACTGAGATCAAACTTAGAAATGATTATCTGATTCAAAAACACAGATTGAGCATATTCCAGCATTTCCACCAAATACTGAAGGTTTGTGTCTTCATGAGGGGAGTAAATGATGGCTGAACTCCAGCTGGGGTTCATGGCTGGGTATTATAATTAAACTGGTTTGGTTTCTGCTCAAATCAGTGCCAAATGTCCTCAGAGGAAAAAAGAAGTGAGTTTTGCACACATGACCCCGAAATTCCCCCCCATTTCATCCGGCTTGCTTTTAATTAACGTTATTAAATCATTTTCTGGAGTCAATTAAGCCGTGCAGCGCGTAATAGAGGCCAGATTCGGCGCGGTCTGCTTCAAAGAGTTAAATGAAGGAGTTGAAAGGAAAAGTGCGAGTCAGCTACTAAACCAGAGGACAGAGAAAACACAGAGAGGAGAGAAAGAGAGAACAGATGGAGATGAACGTCACTGCGGACGCCTGAAGTACGTCTGAAAACAAATCAGCGTCGTTTGCATCACTTTGGCGCTAAGCGTTCAAATTCATTTTAGTGAATCGATTCAATCGAACGAGTCATTTTCGGAATCGCGAAGCTTCGCGTATTGTTTTCTTGTAGTGACAGTACATTGTGTCACTCAGATGTGATCTTAATGATTCATACATGTTCACCGTTTGACATTTCACTCCCAACCAAGATTTAATCCAGCTGGATTGACGAACAAATCCGAATCGCCCCGGAGGGAACATTAAAAAGAAAAGCTTCATAAGAACAATCGGATCGCGAATCAGCGTCTTCAGGTAAAATGTAATAACATGTCCGATAAAGGCATGCCCGGACCTTGCCCATCACTTGAATTAAACGCATTGCATATAACACTTCTAAACAGTTTTACAACAAGTCTTAACATTTAAAAACCTCTTTGTATGGCTAAAATATTTTTAAAAAGTATAGAATAGATTAAAATGTGCTAAAGTCTTTTTTTTATACGAACATGAAAGATAAAATAGGGTGTTGCATAAAATATTTGTTGTGAAAGCATTTGTGCAAAGCAATCATGCAAACTACTCTGAAATTGAAACTTGACCACAAAACCAGTCATGAGAGTTACTTTTTTGACACCGAGATTCATATCACAACTGAAAGCTTAATTTTAGGATATAGGACAATATTTGTCTGAGATACAACTATTTGAAAATCTGCAATCTGAGGGTGCAAAAACACCTAAATATTGGGATAATCCCCTTTAAAGTTGTTCAAATGAAGTTCCTAGCAATGCATATTACTAAACAAAAAATAAGTTTTTATATATTCATAATAAGAAATTTACAAAATATCTTAATGGAACATGATCTTTACTTACTATCCTAATGATTGCTACGAATAAACCTGTGCTACTTATGATTGCATTCGTATTTTTTGCATGCTATTATTTTTGTATGCACATAATAAAGAGCACATTGTATTGTAACTTAAACATTAAAATGATTTTAAGTAATACAAAATGCAAAGGCTCACCTTCCTCTCCAGTTGCACTGGTCGCTGGAATATTGTGCACATCCACACAGCACTAGAGCTGATAAAACAATGAATAAAAACATCCTCAAAACCTCCAAAAATCTCCTTTTGTCTGTATAAAATCTCAATCCACCGCCGGTCTGGATCACTAGAAACTATATGACCAAGTCCTGAGCAGACAGATCCGGAATGAAGCGCTCATGATCGCGGGAGTGAGTCTGAATCTCACACTTACAGACACTGAGAGTGAGTTCTGCAGAAACTTTCACCCTCATACAAACACAAGCCCCGCCCACGATACGCGTCTAAGCCACGCCCCTGCGATGACATTGGAAAGCAGTGTGCAAACATTTACAAATTTATTTATGGCATTTAAGTAATATATAAATATATCTACAACTGATGTTTAAAACATCATTTTAGTGGTACTGTGGTAGTACACTGCAAAAATGCTTTTCTTAGATTTTTTTGTCTTGTTTCCAGCCAAAATATCTAAAAATTCTTAAATCGTGAAGGATTTTCTAGAGTAAAATTTTTCTTGTTTTCAGAAAAAAAAAAAAAAAACAAGTCAAAATTAAGTGCATTTTTGCTTGAAACAAGCAAAACAATCTGCCAATGGGGTAAGAAAAATCATCTTGTTTTTTCTGTTGGAAATAAGATTTTTTTCTTACCCCATTGGCAGATTATTTAGTTTGTTCTAGCAAAAAGTCACTTGATTTTGACTTGTTTTTTTTTCCTGTTTTTTTTTTTTTTTTAAACGAAAATAATTTTCACTCTAGAAAATCCTTCTTGATTTAAATATTTTTTTAGATATAAGACAAAAAAATCTAAGTAAGAAAATAATTTTTTGCATTGTACCATGACACTACCAGTCAAAAGTTTAATTTTTTTCTCTCTCTCTCTCTTCTGAAGTCTCTTCTGGTCACCAAGCCTGCATTTATTTGATCCACAGTACAGCAAAAAATCTGACATATTTTTTACTATTTAAAATAACCATTTTCTATTTGAATATATTATAAAATGTAATTTATTCCTGTGTTCAAAGCTGAATTTTTAGCATCATTACTCCAGTCACATAATCCTTCAGAAATAATTTTGAATTGCTGCTCAAAACAAACAAACAAAAAAACATTTTTATCATTATTATTATGTTAAAAACAGCTGCGTAGATATTTTCAGGTTTTTTCGATGAATAGAAAATTCAGAAGAACAGCATTTATCCGAAACAGAAATATTTTGTAACATTATAAACGTCTTTATCAATGCTTTTGATCAATTTAAAGCAAGCTTGCTAAAAATATATACTGACTTTATGCTTTTGAATGGTATAGTGTATAATGTTACAAAAACTTTTTATTTCAGATAAATTTTGATCTTTGGATCATCTTTTTAATCCTGAAAAAAAATTACTTAACTGTTTTAAATATTGATAATAATAATCAGAAATGTTTTTTTGAGCAGCAAATCAGTATATTAGAATGATTTCTGAAGGATCATGTGACACTGAAGACTGCAGTAATGTTGCTGAAAATTCAGCTTTGATCACAGGAACAAATTACATTTTAAAATATATTCAAATAGAAAACAGTTATTTTAAATAACAAAAATATTTGGGATTATTTTAGATCAAATAAATGCTTATTAAAAAAAAATAAAATAAAAATTAATAGAAACCACAACAGTAATGGTTTCCATTGCAAAATACAAACATACAAATCATCAACTTTTAACCATTAAAACCATAAAAAGGGATTTAGTAGTTTTAACAAGCCACCAATAGGTGACCAATTACCAGTAGAGACCAACAGGCACCATTACAGTTTCAACTGAACCCAGTACTATTCCCATTATAACCAGCAAAACCATTACCAATTCTATGATGGTCTCTATTTTTTAGCAGAGTTAAAGTGTTTATACATTGTGGATGAATGTTGTAATCATTTAGTGTTTAGTACCACAGTCTACTGTCAATCAAAGTACCATGGTATATGTCCAAAAACATGAATGAGTTGCTTTTGTGTATTTGTAGGTTTTACAATGTAGGCCTACTATACTAATCCCATACAGTCATATACCAATATTTTTGGCTGACAAAAGACATAAATAAAGGTATATATTCAGTACTCATGTGATAGTTTTACTGTGCAGCATGGCATGACTTTCTTGTAAGGGTGTGTAACTCCAGGCGTGTGTCTTGAGGCGGCTGTGGTTATTCTGGGCTCTATAAACACTGCTATCAGATGCTGCTGAGTCGTGCGCTGTTATTACGGCTGCACGCGCCTCGCGGGACACTGAGCGCACACCGCGCATGTGCCGAATATATGACCCTGGACCACAAAACCAGTTATAAGGGTCTTTTTTTTAAAAAACTGAGATTTATACATCATCTGAAAGCTGTATAAGCCTTCCACTGATGTATGTTTGTTAGGACATTGGCTGAGATACATCCATTTAAAAATCTAGAATCTAAGAGTGTAAAAAAAATATATATGTATCAAAATAATGAGAAAATCACCTTATAAGTTGTCCAAAATGAAGTTCTAAGCAATGCATATTGCTAATAAAAAAATGACGTTTTGATATATTTACAGTCGAAAAATTGCAACATATCTTCATGGAACATGATTTTTACTTAATATCCTAATGATTTTTGGCATAAAAGAAGCATTGATACTTTTGACCAAATATTAAACAAATTCTCGTTTTAAATTTGTGAAACTGATATTGTTCATTGGACTTGAGTTAATTCAACTTTATTCTTACTTAAGACAACTTCACTATTTAAGTTCACATAACTTAAATTGTGCATTGCACTTGTTTTATAAAGTCCTGTCAAATTTATTCTTAGTTAAGACAACTTGACAATTTAAATTCAATAAGCTTAAATATGTTTATTGCACTTCTTTTTTTAAGTCCTGTTAACTTCATTCTTAGTTAAAAACAACTTCACAATTTAAGTTAACTAAACTTAATTGATGTTCCTTGTACTTGTTTTATAAAGTCCTGTCAAATTTATTCTTATTTAAGACAACTTCACAATATAAGTTCATTGAACTTAAAATGTTTATTGCACTTATTTTATAAAGTCCTCTTCATTCTTAGCTAAGACAACTTCACAATTTAAGTTTGTTAAACTTAAATTATATTCATTGCACTTATTTTAATAAAGTCCAGTCAACTTCATTCCCAGTTAAGACAACTTCACAATTTAAGTTTACTAAACTTAAATTGTTTATTGCACTTGTTTTTTTCAAGTCCTGTCAACTTAACTCTTAGTTAAGATAACTTCACAATTTAAGTTCACAAAACATTTTAAGGCAGCATGAACACATACTTTAAGTTGAATTTTTTTTTTTTAGTATTGCTACAAATATACCTGTGCTACCTAAAACGGGGTCACATATAGCATGATAACACAAACATAAAATTACTATTGATTCAGTACCACTCCATTTAATTTATTTTGTTTAATATTATTAATTTAAGGGGAGTGTTTCTTTTCCATGCAAGTTTGAGATTTTGTGCTTTTTTAAAGTGTTTTTTTAAGACTAGTGGAAAGAAAACATCTGTTATTGCAGTTTATCTATTTGTGTCAATAGATTTCAATTACAATAAAAGCCATTTTCTCAAAATGAGTTTTTTGCCTCTACACTGAGCTATAAATATCCACTTCAGCAGCGCTTAACTTTACGGTTTTATTCCTGTCTATAATCTGCAGGTTTTCACAGAGGGATTTATTCATATATAATTTGCTGGATATACGACATTTTATCCCCCCCAAATTTGTACAAATATGTTACTTTCTAAGTATTTTTCTGAATTATGGAGTGACACAAATGAGATACCAAAAATTCCCTCTGTAAAAACCTCTATGGTTGTGTAGTGTCAGGAAATTCAGTGTTCTATCTACAGAGGTGTTTATTTGGGACAGTGTGTGTGTCAGCCATCAGATGAGCTCTGACCCTTCAGCTACACACCATCCTAAATATTTACAGCCCATGAACTGTGACCCGACCCGCACACGCACACCTACAGCACACGCTCCATCACCTGAGACACACACACACACAGAGGAACGTGGCCGCTGACCTCAGATAATGTCTTAATGGAGCAAACACACATTCCAGCCTCTCTCTCGCACACAGAAATCAACGACTGTTGAGAGGAAGAGAGATAAAACTAACCAGACCTGTCAGAGTCTGTCAGGAATTATTAGAGTTTGCTGATAACACACACACACACACATGCAACAAAAACACGACAAAAAACTCATATATTTAATATCAGGATCAACTGAAAATAATACTGAATCGAACACTATTAAAAATAGCTGAAAACACAATGCAAATATAAGTGGAAACTTAAAATATTGCATTAGCAAATAACTGAAATAAAATAAGTTTAAACTAACTAGTTTTTGTACAGTAAGATTTTTATTTTATTTACTTTCTCTTCTGCTCAACAAGCCTGTATTTATTTGATGTGAAAGACAACAAAAGCCGTAATATTGTGAAATATGTTTACTATTTAAATTAGCTGCTTTCTATTTGAATATATTGTAAGATGTAATTTATTCCTGTGATTTTAACGCTGAATTTTCAGTATCAATACTGCAGTCTTCAGAAATCATTCTAAGAAACATTTATTATTATTATGGACATTTAAAACAGGATTATTTGATGAATAGAAAGATCCAAAGGTCAGCATTGATCTGAAATAAAATGCTTGTGTAATATTATACACTATTACAATTAAAAAAGCTTGGAAAAGAAGCTTTCTTTGCACTGCAAAAAAAAAAAAAAAAAAGATTTTCTCAAATTTTTTGTCTTGTTTCCAGCCGAAAAAAAAAAAATCTAAAAATGTTTAATTTTTAAAACTTTCAGAAAAAAAGTTTCAGAAAAAAAAAAGTCAAAATTAAGTTTTTGCTTAAGTCTAGCAAAATTATTTGCCAATGGGGTAAGCAAACATAAAACAAGATTATTTTTCTTAGACAGTGGCAGAATATTTAGCATGTTTCAAGCAAAAATGCACTTCATTTTTTTTTTTTTTTCTGAAAACAAGAACATTATTTTTACTTGTCTAGAAAATCCTTCTTGATTTACAAATATTTAGATATTTTGGCTGGAAACAAGAAACAAAAGTAAGAAAAGCAGTTTTTGCAGTGTGCGAAAGAAATGATTAATTAACACTTATTTAGCAAGCATGCTTTAAATTGTTCAACGTTTATAATGTTACAATTCATCAGAGAAACCTGGAAAAAACACTTGGTTGTTTTCAGCATAGTTATAATAAAAACTGTTTTTTTTTTAAATATATTTTCAAAAACAAAAGTTTTTTTTTTTTTAAATAATAAAACATTTAAAAATGTCTGCTAATAAATGCAGGCTGGGTGAGCAGAAGAGAATTCTTTAAAAAAAAACATTAAACATCTTACTGTTCAAAAACTTTTGACTAGTCTAAAAATGTATCAATTAAGTATTAATTAAATATTAACAAAAGGCAAAATAGACAACAGCAATAACAAGAAATAAAAACATCGAAAACACAAGAAAATGACTCAAATTTAAACTGAAAACAAATATAAAAAAATAAAATATGAAAAATATGAATAAATATTGTAACAGTATAAAACTGGCAGGATCATAAAAAATATCCTGAACAGCAGACAATCTGTAGAAAATGTGAAGAAACTTTTTACAATCAATGTCAAACGTGTAATATAATCAGATTCTGTCTCAGCCTGGTTATTAATCATAAACCAGTACATTACTATTACTTTTACTTTGAATTCTTAAGTACATTTAAGATTGAAAAAATACTTTTTGTACTTGAGTAAAATAAATATCACACACTTTAAGACTTTTACTCGAGCAATATTCTAAACAGTGACTTCAAGTCGTTTTCTGGTAAGATATCTGTACTTAAGTTTGGCTTTCAGGTACTTCATACACCACTGATCAAGAGGACCTGATTGAGAGCAGCCAGCACACTGTGGTCGGTGTGTTAAGATGGATGCGTCTGCGGGAAAAGGGCTTATTCTGAGGGTCACTCGGGAGCGATGGAGAAATCCAGTGACACGGGGCATCAGGAATGCAAACATACGCCAGTGTGAGTGTGTGTGTGTGTGTGTGTGTGTGTGTGTGTGTGTGTGTGTGTGTGTGTGTGTGTGTGTGTGTGTGTGTGTGTGTGTGTGTGTGTTGTAGTGTAGGTGCTAGAGGGATGTGAGAGGTTTCTCAAGCTGGGAACTCTGGGAAGGACAGTAGGAACCAGTTCCCAGCTCTGACACACATTTTACTGAGTGTTTTGATTGTGTTCTATAGTTTCACACTCATCTAATGATGGTTTCTTTCCTCCAACTCTAACAGAAAACATTCTGTACTCTTGCATTTTCATTACGTTGTGACTCAGTGCCATTATTAAACTGTTTTCTAGCAGAAACTGTTGGCAGGTCCCGCAGTACCTGAGGTTTCACTGTGTTCTGTTCCCATACTGTAGCCAAACCAGCCACACACATGAACACACTCACACTGTCTTCAGTTAAAATGATAATAATGGATGCCCTCTTTCAGCTTCAGCGACTGCAGGTTTTCCTCCAGGACTCCATTTGTCATGTCCTGCAAACACATGAACACATTCTG
>NC_133366.1:5897944-5985449 GCF_049309525.1 Garra rufa | reverse complement strand
CCATTTCTGTCCATCAGTTGTGGACGTGATGTTGAGATGTGGGCGTGGCATTCAAAAATGGAGGCAGATCTAAATGTGAGCTTGATTGGACTGGATGACAGCAGAATAAATAACTAGACCAGCAACCATCATCAGAGAAGATCTGGCTATGATATTTGATTAAACATCACTACACTCTCAAAAATAAAGGTGCTTTAAAAGTTTCTTCAAGCGATGCTAGAGAAGAACCTTTTTTGGTTCCACAAAGAACCATTTCTTTCTTAACTTTTTATAGTCTGAAGAACCTACTTTCACCACAAAGAACCTTTTGTGAAACAGAAAGGTTTTTCAGATGTTTAAGGTTCTTTATGGAACTATTTAGACATAAACGGTTCTTCTATGGCACCGTGAAGCAGCTTTATTTTTAAAGGGGTCATCGGGTGCAAAACTAACTTTTACATGTTGTTTGAACATTAATGTGTGTTGGCAGTTTGTGTACACAACCACCCTACAATGATAAAAATCCACCCAGTGGTATTTGTTTAATCTTTAAAAGTAATATCCCCTTTTTAAAATGAGCTCATTCTCAGCTTCTTGTCGTTGTGACGAAACACATTTGATTGACATGAGCGTCTTACCTTAGCCCCGCCCCTCACTGAGCTGAAACAGTTCTAATACGATCCTCATTGTGTGACTCAGGTCCAGAGGAAGACTCTAACTGAGCGATTGAGGTGTTCTGTTGTTGGATGTAATAATGAACATAGCAGTCGTCATTCACTCCCGACATCTGAGTCGCTTAAGACGCAGAGGTTTAACGTTACTTTCGTTTTTAAAAGGAAAGCGCCGATCCCGATCTACATATGTGTCTATGTTCGTGTGAATCATTCATGATGCAGTTTCACCCACAGCAGAAGTGAATATAAGGGGTTTTTATGCATCTTTGCAAATGGCCTTTCTTAATAATGTGCTTGTTGGCAAGTTTCGCCGATAAACGCAGCTAAATGCAGCTAAAGTAAACATTACAGCTCGTAATCCCTCAGCAGAGAGGGGCGGGGCCAGCAGAGCTCGGTGGCATTTAAAGGGGCCATGTCTTAAAATGAGCTGAAATTTTGCAGAGCTGATTTTGACAAGGTAAAAGGCTGTTTTTTTACACTACTATTGATAATTTTTAACCAAAGTATATTAGAGACTTTTCATTAAGACCCTAAAGAATCATATGAACTTGTGGAAAATGGGCATCCGATGACCCCTTTAAGAGTGTAGGTCCAAATGTAGAAAACTAAATGTGTATTGACACATCGCTTACAATAAAATTATTAACGTGTTTAGAAAATGAATGTGATGTGTGAGACCTGTGTGAGGAGCTGCTCTGGACTCAGAGAGTTGATCCATCTGGTGTAGCGCTCAGTGGAGCCTTCAGGAACTCGACACACTTTACAACCCACAATCTGACAAAACACACAACATTAGTGGCAAATATAAGACATGAGGTGTGTTTTTTTTTAAATAAATGAATACTTTTATTCATCAAGGATGCATTATGTTAGTTAAAAGTGATAAAGACATTTATAATTTTATAAAAGAAGATTTAGACTCACGTTACACCCTAAAAAACAACACAGACACATGTGCACTTTCACTGGTCCGCCTCATTTCCTGTCATGTGATCATACGGCGGGCGTTTCTGCTGGTTTAATCTCAGCTCTGTTTGTTTAGCGCCACAGCTTTTCAGTCTGTCGCCGCTCCGCCCGCTGTGACCCGAGGTCAGAGGTCAAAGCAACAAACCCAGCCCTCAAAAAAAAAAAAAAAAACACTGTAAAAACAACCGCTGGCTCTCCTGCTGATGCTGCTTATGAAAAATAACACTGAACCATGTTTTTACTGTCATGGTATATCACTATGGTACATATTTCAAACATTGTCAAATATTATGTTTTCTATGTGAATAAACTGTAAAATGTACTTGATTTCTGTGATCAAAGCTGAATTTTCAGCATCATTACTTCAGTTTTGAGTGTTACATGATCCTTCAGAAATCATTTTAATGCTGATTTGCTGCTCAAGAAACATTTCTGATTATTATCAATGCAAAAAGAGTAGCATTTGTTTGAAATAAAAGATCTTTGGTAGCATTATAAATGATTTCGCTGTCACTTTTGATCAATTTAATGCATCCTTGATGAAATAAAGTTTTAATTTATTAAAAATAAGTGTCATTACTCACTGTGTTTGGATTCGCTGCAGCAGCTTCATACTGTAGTCGAACTCTTTGAGGCCTCATAATGTCATCCTGAAACACACATCTTCATCATCATCATCATCATCATCAATTAGGAAGTGTGTTCTGATGACAAGATGAATACACTTTCTTATTTTAAAATTTTTATGACATATGTGACCCTGGACCACAAAACCAGTCTTAAGTCGCTGGGGTATATTTGTAGCAATAGCCAAAAATACATTGCATGGGTCAAAATTTTAGATTTTTCTTTTATGCCAAAAATCATTAAGAAATTAAGTAAAGTTCATGTTCCATGAAGATTTTTTGTAAAATTCCAACTGTAAACATATCAAAATGTAATTTTTGATTTGTAATATGCATTGTTAAGAACCTAATTTGGACAACTTTAAAGGTGATTTTCTCAGTCTTTTTGATTTTTTTGCATCCTCAGATTTCTGATTTCAAATAGATGTATCTCAGTCAAATATTGTCCTATCCTAACAAACCATACATCAATAGAAAGCTTATTTATTGAGCTTTCATATGATGTATAAATCTCAGTTTTGTCAAATTTAACCTTATGACTGGTTTTGTGGTCCAGGGTCACATATACACTTAATATGTGACCATTTCATAATCTCCATCAGTAGACGCTTTATAAACAGAAGCTTTTAGTCAAATTAAACTCTGCATCTGTGAGTTTAGTCGCGGTAGCTCTCCGATCTCGTGCTCCTGGAGGAGATCAGGATTCCTGGCGTTCCTCTGAACCTCAAGGAGAGCTGATTTTGTCCCTCTGGAAACCAGCGCACGGAAAAATCCCTCCGAAATAACCGGCCTGTCATTCCACAGACAGCAGCCATAAAACCACCAACTCACACACAGTATTTGAGCATCTGAGTAAAGTCAACAGAACTAATAGAGTTACATCTGTGTGTGTCAGGATTATGAGACGCGTAAATCACAAAAACAGTATAAAAACTGTGAATAATAAAATAATAAATAATCTGCATTTTTTCCCATTTTTTATTAAAGCTATTTTTGGAATGATTTATTCAGCACTTTAGTGCAGTTTATTTGCTATAGTTTAGCAAATGGTTATAAAATATGACGAGAACTCAGAGTTACACTGTGTCAGATAACTTTGATAGAAAAGTATGCAACAAAATATGGTCAGGTCAAAGTGTAAAATTTTTGGTCCCAATTTTTTATCAAGTTTACTGGTAGTTCACTGTATGAATAATTTTTGGGTATAATATGTCACAGTTTGCTTTATTTTGCTATCCTCACTTACATAAATGAGCTATAGTGTCCTGCACCAACTAGTATAAAAAAAAAAAGGTTTAAACACACACACATATATATTATATTTTTGCATTTATTTAGTATTTACTTTATACACACACAGACATACACACACAAACAAACACACACACACACACACACACACACACACACACACACACACACACACACACACACACACACTACTATCATTACATTAAGTAATATATTCCTGTCACAAATTCTTCAAGTTAAACCAAACTTTTATTTTGACAGGTTGCTGTGAAGAGTTCCTGGCTAAGTCTACATAAATCTGGATACTACGTTCTCTGTTTACCCTAACCTTTTTTAAGAGTTTTCTCTTCAAGTTTCTCATCCACGCTGAAACGTCGGAAAACGTTAAATTAATCTTACTGTGCATGCGTAAAACCTCATAAAAGCTCACTGAGATACAGACGGAACAGACATATACATACATTTTAGTATTTATTTGTTTAGCATTTATTTTGTATATTATGAATGTGCTTTTATTTTAAGATTTTCCATTTCATTTTTTTATTTTAGTTATTTATTTTAGATATTTAGCTAAGTGCTTTTTTCCATTTTTATTCATTTTTGTTTTCTGAAATATTTCTAATTAGCTTTCATCTATTTCTGATTTGTTTTAATATTAATATTTTTTGTAAACATTTAATTTTAATAAGCTCAATAAGGTAGTTGCCAAAGCAACATTTCTAATTTCCATTTCCAGTTTTATAAAAAAAAAAAAATATATATATATATATTAGTTTTATAAAAAATATTGATATATTATATTATTTCTGCTACATTTCAATGAACAAAAACAATAGTTTTAACATTTTTATATAACAGTAATAAGAAAACATCATAAATGTGACCCTGGACCACAAAAGCTTAAGTAGCACTGGTATATTTGTGTATATTTATTATTTTATGCCAAAAATCATTAGGATATTAAGTAATGATTATGTTCCATGAAGATATTCTGTAAATTTCCTACCGTAAATATATCACAACTTATATTTTGATTAGTAATATGCATTGCAAAGAGCTTAATTTGGGCAACTTTAAAGGCAATTTTTTTCAATATTTAGATTTTTTGCACCCTCAGATTCTAGATATTCATATAGTTGTATCTCAGCCAAATATTGTCCTATCCTAACAAACCATACGTCAATGGAAAGCTAATTTACAATCTTATGTAAATTATGACTGGTTAGACTGAAATTCTGACTATTTCTAAAGTGCTTTCTGTATTTTTTGTAGTTTGTGTCAGAACAGATTCATCTTGATAATGTCAGATAACTTTGATAGAAAAGTATGTAGCAAAACCTGGTCAGGTCAAAGTGTCAAATTTTTGGTCCCAAAATTTCCTATCGTAATTATTTGTAAAACTTAATTTTTGATTAGTAATATGCATTGCTAAGAGCTTAATTTGGAAAACTTTAAAGGTGATTTTTGTCAATATTTAGATTTTTTTGCTCCCTCAGATTCTAGATATTCATATAGTTGTATCTCGGCCAAATATTGTCCTATCCTACCAAACCATACGTCAATGAAAAGCTTATTTACAATCTCAATTTTTTTTTTTTTAAACTGACCATTATGACTGGTTTTGTGGTCCAGGGTCACAAATGTAGTCCACATGACGTCTGAAGTCATATGTTGCTTAGAGTAACAAACAGACTAAAATTCTATTTCTAATATACTTTTTGTATTCTTTGTAGCTTGATGGATTTGATCTATAGTTTTAATCTATAGCTGAGCAGCTTGAACATTCAAGCAAATATCTTCTTTTGTGTCCTACAGAAGAACGAAACTCAACACACGTCACTAACGACAGAACTGTTCATTTGTCTAAAGCGCTGCTGTGAATCTGAAGCGGTTTGGACACAAGGGGATAGCTATTAGCATTGCGTCTCGCTCTCACGCTCTCTCTTGCAACAGAGTTGGACGCGAGCGGCTCCAGCGGCTCCGCAGGAGAGACTCTCTCAGATACATCAGCTTCACGATCACAGATCTGATTACACAACATCACCGAGAGGGGCACATGCTGAACATTACGACACTAAATCACAAACACAACCATATATGTTTGATTTTACGGTCGTTATTAAGGCCTGCGGTGCCAGCAAACACAGTAGAAAAACAACAGAAGTCAATGGAAAGTCTCCATTATGAATTTCTTATGAATTTCACAAACCGCAGGGGCCGATCACACTCACACACACACACACACACACACACACACACACACACACACACACACACACACACACACACACACACACACACACTCACACACTCACACACTCACACACACACACACACACACACACACACACACACACACACAATCTCCAGCATGTGTTTGTGTATTGAGTCTCACAGTGACTCACCGGCTCTCAGTCGACATGAAACACAACAGATGTCATCGAGAAACGAACAAATTGCAGGAATAGGTTTACATGCATATATTAACTTGTTTTACCTTCTCACACATGGTTTAGCCATTCATTGAGCTCCTCTGACAGGTCTGTCAAACACTCGCTGTCATTAGGAGTGTATTTGCACACACAGGTGGTACATATCTCTCTCACACACACAAAAACACACACTCACCGCGTCCTGAAAGCAGAGGAATCGTCCGGAGCTCTGACACACTGCCTGGTTTTTAGCAAATCCAACTACAAACACAAATCATAAAGAAACACAACTTCAGGTGTGATGATTCGTTTCTTCTTACTAATAATGTAACTGTACCTTTCAATATGGCATCTACATAATTAACAGCTTGTGTTGGTCATTTACACACCCTTACAGATCAGATATCAGATGTGGTTTGTATTTCTGAGGCTCATTATCAGTATTTTACTATTAATGCATTAAATACGAGTAAAGGATCCGCAATCGCTTAATCTTCTTAATCATAGAATACTCACAATTACGTTCCTTCTTACAGAAAAAAATGGTATCTGTGAGGATTTCCAGTCAGGTTTTAGACCGTATCATAGTACTGAGACGGCTCTTATTAGAGTTACAAATGACCTGCTCTTGTCATCCGATCGTGGTTGCATCTCTCTATTAGTGCTACTGGATCTTAGTGCTGCGTTTGACTCTATTGATCACAACATTCTTTTAAACAGACTTGAAAATTATGTTGGCATTAGTGGAAGTGCCCTGGCATGGTTCGAATCGTACTTATCTGACCGGCATCAGTTCGTGGCAGTGGTATCGTATCAATCACAAGTGCAGTATGGAGTACCTCAAGGCTCAGTACTAGGGCCATTACTTTTTATGCTTTACATGTTACCCTTGGGAGATATCATCAGGAAACATAGTGTTAGCTTTCACTGTTATGCTGATGATACTCAGCTCTATATTTCTTTGCGGCCCGGTGAAACATACCAATTTGAAAAACTAACAGAATGCATAGCTGATATAAAAAACTGGATGGTGAGTAACGTCTTACTGCTAAATTGCTGGTGTTAATTATTGGACCTAAAACCTCTGCATGTTTAACCTAAAACACTGTCTAATACTCGATGGCTGCTCAGTCAATTCTTCGTCATCAGTTAGGAACCTAGGTGTCCTATTCGATAGCAATCTTTCGTTCGAAAGGCATTTGCAAAACCGTGTGTTTCCATCTAAAAAAAAAAAATGGAAATTATGACCTATGCTCTCGATGTTAAATGCAGAAACATTAAATCATGCATTCATGACCTCAAGGATAGATTATTGTAATGCTTTATTGGGTAGTTGTGCTGCTAGAGTTCTTACTAGAACCAGAAAGTATGACCATATTAGCCCGGTTCTGTCAACACTGCACTGGCTCCCTATTAAACATCGTATAGATTTTAAAATCTTGCTAATTACTTATAAAGCCCCTCAATGGTCCAGCTCTTATCACTTTATAGTCCCTCACGTCCGCTGCGTTCCTTGATAATACCTAGAATATCAAAATCAATTGCGGGCGGCAGATCATTTTCTTATTTAGCGCCTAAACTCTGGAACAATCTACCTAACACTGTTCGGGAGGCAGACACAATCTGTCAGTTTAAATCTAGATTAAAGACACATCTCTTTAACCTGGCCTACACTTAACACATTAACACATTTCTATAATCCAAATCCATTAAAGGATTGTTAGGCTGCATTAATTAGGTCAACCGGCATCGGAAACACTTCCCATAACACCTGATGTACTTGTTGCATCGTAAGAAGAATGGCATCTACGCTAATATTAGTCTGTTTCGTTCTTATTCCGAGGTCACCGTAGCCACCAGATCAGATGGTCACCGCAGAGCCCCGGATCCAGTCCGTACCCAGCCCAGATAATGGATCGAATCGAGCTCTACAGCCTTGAATGTCAGTGGAGACCACATCAACATGATGAACCCCGGAGACTTTTGCACCATTGACACTATTGTCCTATTTAGACTGAAAAGTTGCTTGATTGCAACACGTATTGTTAAAGGTTCTGTATAAATAAAGGTGATTGACTGATTGATTGATTGATTGAATCACTTTCAATTTATTTTAATTTTGCAGCAGAGCAATCAACAATCAAACGTTTTGGCAGAAAACCTTCTTCAGTGAACCATATAGTGACGTTTCCCAAAAGATCTCTCAATCAATCAGGCAATTTTTAGGACAAATAACCAAAGATAATTCCAAAACACTCAACACAATAAAATAACATAACAATACAGACACAAAACATACATCACAAATAATCCATCAAACAAGTATAAAAAAAGTTGTTTAACCCTTTATTCAAAATTCTTTGGACTTGACTCCTGTGAGGAAAGTCACTACATGATTCACTGAAGAAGGCTTGCTGCTAAAATGATTGATTGTTGATTGCTCTGTTGCAAAATTAAAATAAGTTGAAACTGATTAAAAAGATTAAGTGAGTATGGATCCTTTACTTCAATACGATGCTGCTGATTGATCTACGCACCCTAAGACTAAAGTTGCGTGCAGTGAATTTGATCTCTTCATAACTATTAATGAAAACAGTTACCGAATCAATTCTCTGCTCACTGCATGGAATCATTTGAATCAATCAAACTGAATACCAATGAGTTTTGCTGTCAACCCAAATATTCTTACACACACACCTCTGTCAGCATTAAGACACACACACAATGTCAGGCTTGACAGGCTGCTGTCACACTCATCGTCTGTTTCTGCTTAAGATTGGTTACATTAGTTAAGGTAATCCGGTTAAGCCGGCCTGCGCTCTCTCACACAGATCTCAGTGTGTTTGATGTGTTCGTCTACAGGTGTGTGTGTGTGTGTGTGTGTGTGTGTGTGTGTGTGTGTGTGTGTGTGTGTGTGTGTGTGTGATGTTGAAAGCTTGGCATGCCGAACACGGAGAGGCTCTGAGCTCCTGACACTGGCTGAACACTGATAAGAAACTTCTTTTGATTCCTGAAGCGCATGAACAGAGTGTGTGTGTCTGTTTATTGTCGTGTGAGCTCCACATGTGTGTCATGATAACCGGGTGAATGTGAAGACAGAGTCGTCGAGCGCTGCAGGAACACACACCTCCGCGTGGACTGGATGAGCCGTGTCCTGAGATCAGCATGAGAAAGCCTCTGTCCTCGAACCTCTGCCTCCATCTCTCCAGCAGCTCTCGGGAGTTATCCTGATACGCACACAAGATCATATTCTTCAGAGTGATATTCGTATTCGGTGTGAGACAGCGTTGTGTGTGTGTGTGTTTGTGTTTACCGTACTGCCGTCGTCATACACAGACAGCTCCATTCGGCCCTGGAAATCCTGCTCCAGTACGGCCTGCAGACACTCATCCAGCCAATCAGACGCATTAAACACGGGCATGATCACTGACTGAAACAACAGAACAAAACACAACAGAGTAACAAAAAAATAGAGAACAGCAGAATAGAATAGAATAGAATAGAATAGAATAGAATAGAATAGAGCACAACAGAATAAAATAGTACAGAGTACAATGGAATAGAATATAATGGAATTGAGTACAATACACAGAACAGAACAAAATAGAGTAGAACAGAATAGAGCAGAGGACAATTATAGAACAGAACAGAGTGCAACGGAAGAGAATTTCATCACAACAGAACACAGCACAATGGAATAGAACGGTGCAGAATAAAGTACAATTAAACAGAACAGAACAGAATAGAATAGAATAGAATAGAATAGAATAGAATAGAATACCAGCAAATCAGAATGTAACGTCACAATGGAATAGAACGGTGCAGAATAAATTAAACAGAACAGAATAGAATAGAATAGAATAGAATAGAATAGAATAGAATTGAGTACAATGAATAGAATACCAGCAAATCAGAATGTAACGTCACAATGGAATAGAACGGTGCAGAATAAAGTACAATTAAACAGAACAGAACAGAACAGAATAGAATAGAATAGAATAGAATAGAATAGAATAGAATTGAGTACAATGAATAGAATACCAGCAAATCAGAATGGAACGTCACAATGGAATAGAACGGTGCAGAATAAAGTACAATTAAACAGAACAGAACAGAACAGAATAGAATAGAATAGAATAGAATTGAGTACAATGAATAGAATACCAGCAAATCAGAATGGAACGTCACAATGGAATAGAACGGTGCAGAATAAAGTACAATTAAACAGAACAGAACAGAACAGAATAGAATAGAATAGAATAGAATAGAATAGAATACCAGCAAATCAGAATGTAACGTCACAATGGAATAGAACGGTGCAGAATAAATTAAACAGAACAGAATAGAATAGAATAGAATAGAATAGAATTGAGTACAATGAATAGAATACCAGCAAATCAGAATGTAACGTCACAATGGAATAGAACGGTGCAGAATAAAGTACAATTAAACAGAACAGAACAGAACAGAACAGAATAGAATAGAATAGAATAGAATTGAGTACAATGAATAGAATACCAGCAAATCAGAATGGAACGTCACAATGGAATAGAACGGTGCAGAATAAAGTACAATTAAACAGAACAGAACAGAACAGAACAGAATAGAATAGAATAGAATAGAATTGAGTACAATGAATAGAATACCAGCAAATCAGAATGTAACGTCACAATGGAATAGAGCAGAAAATACAACAGAACAGAATATAGAACTACAGAATAGAATAGAATAGAATAGAACAGAACAGAACACAGTACAAAAGAATAGAATTACAGCATAGCAGACCAGAGCACAATGAAAGACAACAGTACAGAATAAAGTACAATGGAATTGAACACAACAGAACAGAGTTTACAACATAGTTGAATTCATTTAATACCTAACAAAAATCTATTTGTCAAAGGCTTTGCTTTTAATATGTGTGTGCTATCTTTCTTTACAATACATTGTATTGATGGATATTAGTTTTCAACTGGTGTCGCTTGTCGTTGTTGTTAATATTGTGCTCGTGACTGGTTCATGTTAAACTCACCACTGCAGTGCTGTCGCCCTCTGCCGGTTCAGCGCGTTCATGTGGCGCGCTCCGCATGCAGAGGCGCTTCGACTCGGGCTCGGATTCTCCACTGGACCCATGTATGCCACTCATCTCTCAAACACGCATGTGCAGCTGTGCTCCAGTGCTTCTGTTCACTCAGACGACTTCGAACCTGAGCTCATTCCGCTTTCAAAGTGTTAAATATGCACGCATTAAGCTGAGACCCGCTGTGTTTTGGTTCTTCATTTACTCTCGCGCGCGCACGTGTGTAGATGAGCGCAGACGCACAGCTCACTTCCGCATCAGGGCGGGAGCAGCGAGATGATTGGACGAGAGAAAACGCGGACGTGCATTTGCTTCGACGGAACCGCTGTCACTCAACGAGCGCCGCTCTGATTGGACGAATGAAGCGGTAGCGTCACTTGTGACGTTATCGACAAATTATTGCTGTCATTAAAAGTCTTTTAAAGACTTTTTGCGTTTTTTATAACTTGAATTTCAACGAGTGGTTAAATCTACTCCAAATGGGTTGATACAACCAATAAATAATCACCTTTCTTTTGGAAGCAATGAACGAATACTTCCAGAATTAACAGTTTATGGTTTTAAAATATGTTTATCCTCTTGTAAAAATAAAAATATTAGACATTTACAATCAAAACATAAAATCTCACCTAGAGGAGAAATTTATTTGGAATGGAAAAATGTCTGATATTAATTGGAAAACTACCTAGTTTAACAAAATTAAAGAGGCGCATTTCAAAATACTTCACAAAATGAATTTAAAGTAGCTATTTCTAAATTTACTTACTTGGACAATCTTTTTATTTATTTAGTTATTTTTCTCCTGGTAAATATTGTTCTAGTTTAAGATTGCTCATCTTTTTTGTGTATCTGGATTTACTTGTTAATATTTTTGTAATGTTTTATTAAATCATTCTTTATTATTTAAATAAATAAATAAATAAATATAGTACTGTATGACCTAAATATAATCATTACCAATTACGAAAATAAATTACTAAAAAAAAAAAAAAAATTATATATAATGTATAAAATATCATATAGAATAAATATAATAGAATTAAAAATATATGTAATATTATTATATATATATAAACATTAAATAAATTCACATTTAAAAAATAATTATTGCAGCTATAATCATGTCTTTCTGTTGTAGCTCACCTGTGAAGACCTGCCTGCATCTGTCCTCACCTGCTTACCTCACAACGCTTGTTTACAGTCGAGTGGAAGTGTGACGAATGAGAGATATACACCTGCTGATTCAGTCAAACTGCCACACCTCAAACCCTCCATCACACACACACACACACACACACACACACACACACACACACACACACACACACACAGGTGTACATCCACAGAACAGCACCTGAGGTCACACTGAGATCTCTATGCCCTCCAGACAGACAAACATCTCGATCAACCGCATTCTCATCAACCCAGCCTGTCAACACCCAAAGACTGATCTGTGTTTATTTCTATTAACACAGTGCCTTGCAAAAGTATTCATACCCCTTCATTTTTTTCCACATTTTGTTTTGTTGCAGCATTATGTTAAACTGCTTTAAATATTTTTTTCCCCACATCATTCTACATCTCATACTCCATAATGACAGCACAAAACAGGTTTGTAACAACTTTGCAAATTTATTAGAAATAAAAAACTGAAAAGATCCCGTTGCATGAGTATTCATACCCTTTTCTGGGACCTCGAAATTTATCTCAGGAGCATTCATATTGCTTCTAGATGTTCCTACACTTGGAGTGGAGTTAAACTGTGGCAAATTCATTTGAATGAGTCTGATTTAGAAAGACACACACCTCTCAGAAAAGGTCTAACAGCTGAAAATGCATATCAGAGCAAAAACCAAGATAACTGCCTGTAGAGCTCAGTGACAGACTTGAGTTAAGGCGATGATCTAGAGAAGAGTTCAGAAACAAATCTGCTGCATTGAAGGTTGACAGAAGCATTATCCATAATGGAAGACGATTGGAACAACTAGGACTCTAGAAAATGTCCAAGCTGACATACTTATGCAATGGACTTATTTCGGTGTTTTATGTTTAATAAATTTGTATTTGCAAATCTGGTTTTTGCTTTGTCATTATTATGCTGTATGGAGTGTAAACTGATGTGGGGGAAAAGTAATTTATAGCGGTTTAACATAACGCTGCAACAAAACAAAATGTGAAAAAAATGAAGGGGTATGAATACTTTTGCAAGGCACTTTATGTGAGATTACCACTGAAAAAAAAAAAGTTCTCTTTGTATCAATGGGAACTTTGGCATATGGACTTCGCAGCTTTTATGTTTCTCCGTAATTTATTTTTTTTTAAAAGGCAACACAAACTGCGCTCAAATTTGCACGAATCTGCATCGAGATCTCATACAAACTCAATATTTTTTCATCAAATTATCTGAGCGGTTTCATTTGCACTTTACAGCTCTAAATGAACTCTCATTACCAAATTTAAACTAAATACAGCTCAAAGTATATGTATATATCGAGTATCTGCAGGCGAGTGAATGTTCTCGTATCCTCAGGGCGCTACAAACAGATGCGGAGCTCCGCCCCCTTTCCCACGTGACTCGAGCGGACAGGTAAAGCCAGTCTGACAGAAGAGCTTCTCAGAGATAAAGTTCACCTGACCCAGACACCTGTTACAGGACGAAACCAGAACAGAGCGACGCTGGATCTGCTACAGGACACCAAAAAAGTAAGAATAACATCAATCCAACAAACTCAAATCCTAAACGTTTATTAGATGGAAAACGCAGATGTGGTTTAATTAACGCTTGACTGAGCAAAACTGGTCCATCCAGGTGTTTTTGACACGGAAAAATAAGCACTGTTTGGCTAGTTACTCAAAGAACGTAATATATGACATATTAGTTACTCCTTTTAAAAGTAATATACTTACTAGTTTCTAGCAACAGTAATTATTTACACCACTAGTTACTTTTTCTTCACGCCCCGCAGAAGTTGTAACTGTTTATTTTCCACATAAAATTATTCTAGAATGTTAACAACATCATTTGACCACAATCCACATTGGATCTCAGTCAGAAGTTATTACAAACTCAATAATGATTGATTTCATTCAAGCAAAGTTGTATTATTCTCATTAATTGTCATGTGTAGCTTGAATGTAATTTCTAAGTAACCCATATATGATTATATTTCATTATTGCATTGCATGCATGTGCCAGTCGTGACAATTATGAAAATTAATCTAGGAATTATTTAATTGTTGGATTATAAATCATTGGGGTTGAGGCATCAAAAGTAAGCAAGTAACTATTTTATGCATGGTAACTCATATTATTATTGAAATCTAACACTAGTTACTGTAAAAAGTGATATTATTGCAGTAACTAAAATACAAGTAACTACTGCCCAACACTGAAAATAAGTAAATAAATAAATAAATAAATAGGCTACCCTGAGCATTAATTACCTAAAGTGGCTACTTTGGAAACCTTTTTGACTCAGAAATTGCTAGGAAATTACAAATAATTGTGAATAAGCACGAAGTAACACACACAATTAGAAATTAACTTTTAAAGTAGAAAAACTGAAATATTGTTTTCTCGTCAAACATAGGCTACTCCATTAATGCTGGTTTTGTTTAGCCAAAAAAATAAATAAATAAGTAAATAGACATGGAAAATAAAAAATAAACAAAATAAATAAATACGAAATACATATTGTTTATATAACTGTGTTTAGTTTTTATAAAAAGAGGCGTACTACTATTGAGGACGAAAAATGACTTAAGTATAAATAAATAAATAAATAAATAAATGCAGAAAAAATGTAGTACAAATGGTACAAAATAGCACAATTAAAATGACACTTTTGACAAATGTATTTATTTATTAATTAATCCATGTATGCATATCTGCATTTATTTATTTCAGCATTTAATTAATGATTTATTTATTCATACATTTATTTTTTTCATTCATGTATTTCTGCATTTCTGCATTTATTTATTTCAGCATTTAATTAAGTATTTATTTGTTTATTAATTTATGTATTTCTACATTTATTTATTTATTTATTAATTTATTTATTTATGCATTTTTATTCATTCATTTATTTATTTCAGCATTTAATTAATTATTTATTTGTTTATTAATTTATGTATTTCTACATTTATTTATTTATTAATTAATCCATGTATGCATATCTGCATTTATTTATTTCAGCATTTAATTAATGATTTATTTATTCATACATTTATTTTTTTCATTCATGTATTTATGCATTTCTGCATTTATTTATTTATTTATTTCAGCATTTAATTAAGTATTTATTTGTTTATTAATTTATGTATTTCTACATTTATTTATTTATTCATTCATTTATTTATCTATGCATTTTTATTCATTCATTTATTTATTTCAGCATTTAATTAAGTATTTATTCGTTTATTAATTTATGTAGTTCTACATTTATTTATTAATTTATTTATTAATTTATTTATTTATGCATTTTTATTCATTCATTTATTTATTTCAGCATTTAATTAATTATTTATTTGTTTATTAATTTATGTATTTCTACATTTATTTATTTATTAATTAATCCATGTATGCATATCTGCATTTATTTATTTCAGCATTTAATTAATGATTTATTTATTCATACATTTATTTTTTTCATTCATGTATTTATGCATTTCTGCATTTATTTATTTCAGCATTTAATTAAGTATTTATTTGTTTATTAATTTATGTATTTCTACATTTATTTATTTATTTATTTATTTATTCATTTATTTATTTATGCATTTTTATTCATTCATTTATTTATTTCAGCATTTAATTAAGTATTTATTTGTTTATTAATTTATGTATTTCTACATTTATTTATTTATTCATTTATTTATTTATGCATTTTTATTCATTCATTTATTTATTTCAGCATTTAATTAAGTATTTATTTGTTTATTAATTTATGTATTTCTACATTTATTTATTTATTTATTTATTTATTTATTTATTTATGCATTTTTATTCATTCATTTATTTATTTCAGCATTTAATTAAGTATTTATTTGTTTATTAATTTATGTATTTCTACATTTATTTATTTATTTATTTATTCATTTATTTATTTATGCATTTTTATTCATTCATTTATTTATTTCAGCATTTAATTAAGTATTTATTTGTTTATTAATTTATGTATTTCTACATTTATTTATTTATTTATTTATTCATTTATTTATTAATGCATTTTTACTCATTCATTTATTTATTTCATCATATAATTAATTATTTATTTGTTTATTAATTTATGTATTTCTACGTTTATTTATTTATTTATGCATTTTTTATTCATTCATTTATTTATTTCAGCTTTTAATTAATTAATTATTTGTTTGTTTATTTATTTATTTATACTTGAGTCATTTCTCATCCTCCATATATTCATGTCTTCATCGTGATTTTATAGCAGCAGCTCAAAATTATACAATGTAAAGTCAGTTTACAGCGTTAAATCTTTAATATGACCATTTTCGAGTTGTTTATATGATTTTGTAAATTTAAAATCCTAATTTTAAGCAGTATTAGATCTAGTTAAATGTAAGACAGGGATTAGTCTCATTTCACACATTAGCGGCGATCTGAGACTGACTCGACCTGAGGAACCTGAACGACCAGGTGTTGCGACAGACAGGTGCGATCAGAGAACAGCATCCTGAAAAATAAAATGTCAGTTTCCACACAAATGGGCAGCAGAACTGTTTTCAACATTGATGATGATCTTAATGTTTCTTGAGGAGCAAATCAGCATTTTAGACACTGAAGATTAATGATGCTGAAAATTCAGGTTTGATCGCAAAAATAAATTACACTTTACTATATATTCACATAGAAAGCAGTTGTTTTAAATTATAATATTATTTCACAATTTTACTGTATTTTTGATCAATTAAATGCAACCATAGTACGCAGAAAATAAAATAAATTAAACTTTTACAATTTGTTCTACCATTTTTTCCCCCACATATAATCAATTGTCATGTTATAATCAAATAAATAAAATGACACAAACTCAGTAATATCCTTGAGGATTTTATACAAATCACAAATTATTTATTAAATGAATAATTCTTCGTCAACACATAATTACAATTTTACAAATTAATATTAAATATTACTTAAAAATTAAAATAATTTATCTAAGGTCAGACCGTCTACAAAACAATTCTTTTTAAACGTATTATTAATTTCATTTGGGCTCATTTGACAAAATGTAAAGTTAAAATTACACACACAAACACACAATCTCAGATCTTCTACAAATGATTAAATTATTATTAGTTATTCGATATAAAATAAATATAAAATACAAATAAAAATCTAATACTGATAATTACAGCTTTCAAACCATAAACCATTAAAGTAAATAATAATAATAATAATAATAATAATAATAATAATAATAAAACAGTATATATATATGACTGTCTTGAACTTGGGTGTCTATTAAAGGATTAAATGTCTAATTTCTCCAAAATTAAACTAAATTAAAAAGAAAATAATAAAAATCTTCTAAAATTGTATTAATTATTTTTTTTATTAAATGGTTAATTTTACAATTTAATCTCCATGAGCCCAAAATAAATTAATTACACATTTTTAATTGTATCAAAATCTGTTTATAATAAATAATCACAAATTTAAAAATTGAGATTTTGACGAATGATTAAATACAATTATATTTAAATATTTAATAAATATCATTAGATCAGGTCTAATACAAATTATTTATTGAATTAACAATTCTTAGTTATAACACATAATTGCAATTTAACAAATTAATATTAATCTTTTTACACAATATTACTTAAAAATTTAATAATATATATAAAAAAAAAAATTAAATAATATCTCTAAAATGTGACCCTGGACCACAAAACCAGTCTTAAGTCGCTGGGGTTTATTTGTAGCAATAGCCAAAAATACATTGTATGGGTCAAAATGATTGATTTTTCTTTTATGCCAAAAATCATTAGGAAATTAAGTAAAGATCATGTTCCATGGAGATTTTTTGTAAAATTCCTACTGTAAACCTATCAAAATGTAATTTTTGATTAGTAATATGCATTGTTAAGAACTTAATTTGGACAACTTTAAAGGTGATTTTCTCAGTATTTAGATTTTTTTTTGCACCCTCAGATTCCAGATTTTCAAATAGATGTATCTCAGCCAAATATTGTCCTATCCTAACAAACCATACATCAATAGAAAGCTTGTTTATTGAGCTTTCATATGATGTATATATCTCAGTTTTGTAAAATTTAACCTTATGACTGGTTTTGTGGTCCATGGTCACAAATTAGATCTTCTACAAAACAATTCTTTTTTAAGTTATTATTAATTTCATTTGGGCTCATTTGGCAAAATGTTTAAATTTAACCAAAAATTATACTCCTGAGGTTATTAGATAAAAAAAAAAAAAAAAAAAAATCTAAAAAATATATAATAGTAAATATTTTTAAATGAAGTTCAACACTATTGAAACTCAGGTGTCTATTAAAGAATTAAATATCTCTTTTGTCTCTCATCATAGGATTATTAATGTGTCACTGCATGGAAAGACCCAAGCAGCCATCATCCGTCTCATCGTAAGATCATCTATCGCAACATTTCTCCATCGCGATGAACCTTCCTGAGAAAGAGCGCAAACCGAAGAAGCCTCACTACGTCCCCCATCCGCCCGGCAAACCCTTCAGATACCAGTGCTTCCAGTGTCCCTTCACCTGCAACCAGAAATCACATCTGTTCAACCACATGAAGTACAACCTGTGCCACGTCTCCATGTCCATCAGCTCCAGACGGGGCCGCAGCGGATCCGGCACAGAGGAGGAAACCGGCGCAGAACGGCTGTCAGAGGAGGAAACGGAGGACCGTCTGACCTCAAGCCCTGAAACACGACCCTCTGAACCAACAGCGGTGTCTTCATCTCCAGACGTCTGTAAGGAAACCACATCACCTGTGTGGAAACCGGAGGTGCTCCGTCCTCACGCTCCTGCCTTGGTTTGGAGGCCTCTGGGTGCGTTCACACCTGCGGCTCTGAGTCTCCAAAACAAGCCGCATCTCCTGGAGAGAACGGAGGATTTTCAGTATCACCCTGGGTTTGATTCTGCTTTTCATCCGCTGTATCCTCACTATCAGCCGTACGTCTACGACCCTGTTCTGACTTACGTCCACGGAGTGTTTCCTCAGATGTTGTTCCCGATGGCGGAGGAGTATTTCAGGCATTACTATACAATGCAGGCGCAAAGTTACGGCTGCTACCATCCGCCAGAGCAAACGCACCCCTCTGTGTCTTCTGTCCCGTATTCTGTGATGGACGGTGGTTCTGCGTTTTCAACGCCGCTGAGACACGGAGGCCCGAATGTTGTGTATGATCCGTATGCGCTCGTGATGAATCCGAAGGAGGTTCAGGTGAGTCCGCAGACGGGACGCTCCGCTGCCGGAACTCCTGACAGACCCCACGCCGACCTCAAATACAAGCCACTGGCAGGGAGCCAATCAGAGGAGAGGGGCGGGGCCACACGAGCACAAGAGGACTGGAGTCTCTCAGAGAGGTCAGAACTTCCAAATTAAATAAAAAATAAATTTGGAATTTTTTAAATTTTATTTTAGAATTTGATTAATTATTTGATTCGTTTTTTTAAATTTATAATCTCCATTAACCCAAAGTAAATTAATTATAAATTTGTATAAATCTGTATTAAGATATGTCCGTAATAAATAATTATAAATGAATAAATTATTATTGATATTTTGACAAATGATAAAATAATTATATATATCAAACATCAGATCTAATATAAATGATTTATTAAATTATGTAATTATATAATTTATTTGTAATATATAATCATAATTGTACATATTTTTGGACAAATGATTAAAATAAAATGACAAATTCAATAATATCCCTGATTTTTTTTTTTACATCACAAATTATTCTACACGTTTTACATTTTCTACAGAATTACAATTAATTAATATGAATGTTTTTTTATTATTATTATTTTATTTATTATTATTTATTTTTATTTTATTAGCTTTTTTATGTTAACTTAAAATTACATTAAAATAGACAAGGTCAAAATTATCTTCTACAAAATGATTTTATTAAATTACTTATTTTACAGTTTATATTCTACATGAGCTCAAAGTAAATTATTTCATTTTATGAGATATTGTTTATTTTAAAAAATGAATCACAAATGTATATATATATATATATATATATATATATATATATATATATATTTTTTTTTTTTTTACAAAATATTTATTTAAAATTACATTTAAAAAAGGCTGAAATAATTTATTAAATAATTTCTATAAGATCAGATCTTCTACAAAACTTATTATTATTGATAATTTGACAAATTATGAGATTAAAATAAATTCAATAATATCCCTGAGGACATACCTTCTACAAATCACAACTCTTTTTTTTAATAAAATTAATAATTATTAATTATTAATTATAACACATAATTACAATTTTATAAATTCATATAAATCTTTTTTTATTATTGTTGATTTTTTACATTTTATTTTTTAAATAAAATATTAATTCAAAATGACTTTAAAAAAGAAATAACTTCTTTATGTCAGATCTTCTACAAAACATTTTTTTTATATTTTAGTTAAATGTTATAAATAAAAATAATATATAAAAAGTTATATTAAAATTGCATTTAAAATGATCTTCCTGAAGTCAGAACTTCTACAAATTATTAATAATTATTAGACATAAAATATAATTAAAATATGTGTGTAAAATAGGTATAATTTATTTATAATGCGTAATTAGAATACTGCAAATTAATATTGATAATTTTACAAAATAAATAAAAAATAAATAAAAACTCCCTGATATCAGATCTTTTATAAATTAATTATACATTATATATAATTATCTTTTTTATTTAATTTAAATCAATGTAATAAAAATAGCTAACACACAAAAAAAGTTAAATATTTACCTGTTTCTTGCTTTTGTGCGCAGGTCATCATCTGCATCCAGAGAGATGGACAGAGGAGGAAGTGATAGTAAAAATGACAGATTTGCTGAGGATACTCTGGTTCCTCTCAACTTCTGCAGGAGAGACAGTCCTCTGAATCTGTCCATGACGACTCGATCAGACATCCAATCGTCGAGCGGCCTGAGGAATGAGAGGATTGTGGGTACTGTGACGTCACATAAGGATGATCATTTACCTGTAGAGAAAACAGCTGCATTCGCTCTCTGTCAGCTGGCTCAGTCTGGCGTTTCAGACCTCAGCAAAAACTCAAACATCAGTTACTCTGATCAGGAGCAAGAAACAAACCTTCTGACCTCAGTCCGAAATCCAGCGTCTGATGCCAGTGATCACACGGACCTCACAGAAACAGCTGTCACTGGCTCTAAAACTCCTCCAGATGTGAAATCAGACGTAGGTATCGAAGACTCCGCCCCCTCCGCTGATGCTGCAGAAGTCTCCGCCTCCTCATTAAATATTCAGCATCAAAAACAGGGGAAACACAACATGAAAAGAAAACAGACGAGCAGCCGGAGCAAACACAACCTGAGGAAGAGATTTCGCCATTAATATCAGAAAATTCATCACAGAAATATAAAATAAAACCTGTGGGAGATTTTATAACTAATGAAGTTTAAATGTTTCAGGGAAGCAGCTCTTATCACGTAAAGCAGGGAATCATATTTATTCATATTTTTAAACACTGTTAAAATTTCTCGCATTGTTATTTTTCTATAACCTGTATGTAAAAATAAACGAAACTGGTCTGACTGTACTGCATTCATAAACGTCTAAGATTTTAGTCATGCAACCCAGCCTGAATATGATTTAAACCCAGGGCTTAACTTCAGCAGTATCTGCTCACGAATGAAAGCTTAGTGACGCACATCGAGAAGCAGGTGCATCTGAAACCTGATAAACTGATAAAAACTGCAGCTATACAGTAAAAAATATGCAGGTTCAGACATGTGAGATCAGCAAGACCGTTAAACCTGTCTCTCTCTCTCTCTCTCTCTCTCTCTCTCTCTCTCTCTCTCTCTCTCTCTCTCTCACACACACACACACACACACACACACACACACACTGTGAGACACATTTTAAAGGTCTTAGATCATAATGACTCAATGAAGACATTTACAATGACAAGACATCTGCGTATTGAAGTCAAGCCACCACTTTTCCACTGGCTCTTCATCTTTCACTTGCAGCTGTTGAGTTTCGCCCTCTAGTGGAAGTTGAAGGGACTTTTAAATCGGTTATTTATCGAGAAGGGTATATTGTGGAGATCTCCAAATGGGGGTGGGAACTCATTGACAGACAGGAACATGACACGCATGCACAATTTTTTCTCCTAATCCACTTGAGCACAAACTCTGGTTTATCGACCATTCATTTAATTAATCAGCCGCCTATTAAAGTAAAAAAAAAAAAAAAAATGAATATATATTTTTAATAAATTAACATTTTGTGTCATTTCAAGTTGATCATGTTTAGAGAGAGAGAGAGAGATTGAGATTTTACATCACTTTATTAACAATTATTTAAACAACTACAAATATACAAACAAATATTATCTCAATTCATTTATAAAAAAATAACTCCTCATCGAGGACATACCACAACCCTACATCACAACACCATTCAATCTTAAAAACATTAAGTGCATTCATCAATTTATAATAGTTAAAATCAACAATAATTCTTGACTTAATCATATTTCTCATATTTCCATTTCTCTGTTCTATTGGTCCGTGTACCTACGTATAATTGGTTTTCTCGTTTTTGTTTTCAAAACAAACAAACGAATAAATGATTGGTTTATGCAATATTTACATTTTCTCGGGAACACAAAAACGAATTTCATTCATATTTTCAATTTTGTTTTCATTACACGTCGTTCAAATGCAGATATTAAAAAGTCAACAAAACCAAATCGAAAAATTAGAGTTTTTTTTAACAAAGCGCGTTTTAGTACACCGGAAGCTCGCTGCTGCTGCTGAAGGTTTTCACTTGAGACAGGCGTAAACATACGGAGCCCGCTGTGTCACATGCAGGAGAAAAATAATCAATCCGTGGCGAAGGTTTTGCAATTCGTCCCCTGAGTTTATAAACCGTTTCTGAAAAATTAGTTTGGAGAGGAGAAGGTAAAAAGCAATACAAAACTGTACCGGTTATGTTAATTATTTTGCTTTCAAACTGAATGCAATGTAATAATATATATTTAATAATAACATTAACAGCATGCATCTATCTCTGGGTGAAAAGCTTATAATAAAATCACCAAAATATGTCTTCATAGAATGAATAGTTCGCAAACAAATTTATAGGTTATTTAAAAATAGAACATTCATGAATTATTGTATTAGAAACATTTTACTGTCTTAAGTGCACTCATTTATTAGCCTATACATTAAAATAATAATAATAATTACTATTAGTAGTAGTAGCTATTATTTCAGCTATTAAAATAGTTCAGCAAAGTGGTTGCTTCATTTCATTTTTTTATTAAGTTAATTTAGAAAAACGTTTAGAGCATTTTATTGTTCGTTCAATATATAGGCTATATATTTTAAGTAACGACCAAGCAGCCAGCGGCGACAGTGAGTTGATCATAGCTTGTGTTTGATCAGTTTTGCCTTCTCAAATCATCATGACTTGCCTACAATAAAATCTATAGGCCTAAAAGTGTTCAAGTATAAAACAATCTTAATTTCACCATTAAACTAATATAAAAGTGTTTATATTCACCGCCTGTGTTTTATCCCATTGGCAAGTAGGCTATTGTAAAATAAACGCTAAAACGCTTGTGTTTTCTGAGTCAGTGTCTTGCAAGGATGAAGTTGCCGATCGCCATTTCCTCTTTGGACGCGCCTTTAGAGAGAAATTAATCTTTACAGACTACATAATGAAATAGTTTTTGTTTTTGATTTGTTCTCTTTCGTTAAGTAATAATTTAAAGCTTTCTATAAATATCTTGTCTGTGAGTTAATTCGCTGAGTTTTGCTGAGAAGCGCTCCTTGAGATGACATGAGGGGATCATGTTTGTTTTCAATGTTTCAAGCACCGTTTGCAACATTTTGTTGATATTGTGAGTGCACACAAATAAAAGCAGACCATTTACAGTTCCGAATAATGTATTACTCGTACCTTTATGAGCAAAAATAACGGAATATTTTAAATTGTATCCACTGCAAAAATGCAAGTGATTGCGCTGGCTCCTCTATGTCCTGCAAAGCGGCTCTCAGCACAAACGATTGCATTTGTGCCTAATACCGCACATTTATATTATTTTAACGTTGAAATTAACATTGTTTTATATTTTAACTCTTTTAGGCCTAGATCTATATTTATTTTAGGCAAGTTGTGATTATCTGAGAAGGCAAAATTGATCAAACACAATATTATCAACTCATTCTCTGCCGCTTGCCGCTTGGTCGTTACTTTAAAAATCAAAAACTTATATTTAACGAACAAAAAAATGCTCCAAATGTTTTTTCTAAATTAACTTAATAAAAACGAAACAAAATATAATCACTTTGCGTTACATACAAAACTGGACTATTTTAATAGCTGAAACAGTAGTATACGCTGTTTTGTGAGAAGAGGGGGAAAAGACGGGTTTGGTCGGATTGGGGCCCATATTACTGAATTCTGATAAACTCGGGCCAGCATCTAGGGCCTATAGATTTGAGGCCTGTGCAGGGTTCTTATGTCTGTGACAGCAATGCTCACCGTAAATAATACTAATAATTGTAATTATTATTTTAATTTGTAGACTAAAAAAATGGAGACATTAAGACAGTAAACTGTTTATTATAATGAATGCTTTATTTTTAAATAACCTTTTACAGCTTTGGAAATAATACTCATTCTTAACACGTAGACGAATTTTGGCGATTTTATTATAAGCTTTTCACCCAGAGTTAGATGCATGCTTCACTGTTAATGTTATTATTAATTAAGGCCTCTTATTACATTGCATTCAGTTTGAGAGCAAAGGAATGACAACATAACCTGTAAATTATTTGTTTTGTATTGCATTTACCTTCTCTCCAAACGTTTTTTTTTTACAAAATTCAGGCGATTTTATATTTTGAAAAATAAGGCAAAGCCGTTTGAAGCCGCTCTTCAATTATTATTTTATTTTGGTGCGTTAAAGTAGCATGATTCGCACTTACAAAATAGTCCTCTTTTTAGCGTTTATTTTACATTAATCATCATTAGGATAAAACACAGATGTGGTGTTTTAGCAGCTATTCTATTGGTTATTAATGTAAAATAAACGCTAAAAACATTGTTTTGTCAGTTGCATGGTCTCATATAGCCTACTATGAAAAATAAAGTTTAATAAAGGCAATACAATGCATCCAGCACCTATAAACAGGTAGCCTTATTGAATCGGGGGGCGGGGCCACAAATCCGTGACCGTGAGTACAGTTTACAAACCCGTGGGAACTGATTGCGAAAGCGTGCGCACAGATTATGAATTTGTGGGTACGGATTCAAAATCCGAGGGAACGGTTTACAAAATCTGAGCTCCAGGATTGTTAATCCGTGGGCACGATTTATTAAACCGAGGGAACAGTTTAAGAATTCGTGAGTACGGTTTATAAACTGAGGGGAGGAATTGCAAAACCGTCGCCATGGATTGATTATTTTTCTCCTGCAGGTGACACAGCGGGCTCCGTATGTTTACGTTTATGTTTTATGTCTCAAGTGAAAACCTTCAGCGGCAGCAGCGAGCTTTCGGTGTACTAAAACGCGCTTTGTTAAAAAAAACTCTAATTTTTCGATTTGGTTTTGTTGACTTTTTAATATCTGCATTTGAACGACGTGTAATGAAAACAAAATTGAAAATATGAATGAAATTCGTTTTTGTGTTCCCGAGAAAATGTAAATATTGCATAAACCAATCATTTATTCGTTTGTTTGTTTTGAAAACAAAAACGAGAAAACCAATTATACGTAGGTACACGGACCTCTATTTAATTTCTTCTTGAAATATAAATTGCTAATTTAGCTTGACCAACAAAAAAATTGATTAGTTGACATTTATATTTCTGCAGTCTACTGTACTTGAAACCCAATATAGGTCCGTGTAACGGTTTGCAGTTCTTTGTTCAATTTGCACCATCAAAATTAAACAGATAAATATTGGCTTCAAACTTTCATTTTTTCGTTTTTTACATATACTTCAAAAACGGATAATTGTCTCTCTGTTTAATTTTCTGTTCTACAATTTTAGGTTGTGGCATCTGTATGCGATTTTTTAACAAACATAAAACATAACTCATTATTCTGATTTTCCATTTTGTGTGTTTTGCACTCGCGGTTGGTCCGTACCAGAGCCATAGTCCGTACGATTACCGGCGGGGGAGGAGACGGGGTGTCTGGATTAGCCAACAGCCAGAGCGCTGCTGCTTTGTGTATAGTATAATTTACTGTCTAAATCAGAACCCAGTAACTGTGACTGCGTTAACAGCCACAGATTGTCTGTACAATAGTGTGGTAAAGTTAGTTTTAGTTTCGATATTCGCCGTATTGCTTTCATTTGCCACTGTTCAAAGATATCACTATCACGATTAGTTTTAACAATTATATAGACATGAAAAAATATTTTAAAACTGTTGTATTGCAAACTTAAACTGGAGAAAGCTTTGATGCGCTATCGCAGCACTTGATGTGTAAGGGTGAAAGGGACCATCTGACAAATCCACCGACTGGATTAAAACGTCCAATGCATTTTAATTAAAATGACTTTTAACATTGAAAAAACACATTGTTAAACCATAAAGCTTTTAATGCAATGATTTACAACAGGTGCGATTTTGCCAATACCGTCCTTCATATATGTACACTAAAATCTACTGTAAATACATTGAAGGCTGTTCATAAAGGCTGTAGGTGTCCAACTCCAGACTGACTTACTACAGTTGAGATTTTGCCAATATCTCCTTCACTGTATGCGCAAGTATACACATTTTTATTTAAAAAAAATACTGTAATGCACCAGAAGGTTTTTAATGTTCCAAATGTTGTAGTACATTCCTGGTTACAAGACTTATTTACTAATAGTGAAATTTTGCCCAAGTCTCCTTTACTGTGTATACAGCAGACACATTTTTTTTTAAGTACAGTAATTTACCAAAAGTTTTTTTACATGTTCCAAAGGTTGTAATAAGTTACTAGCAGCCAGAATGGCTTGGGCTACAGGTGAGACTTTGTCAATATCTCCCTTACTGTAAGTACAGTATACAAATATTTTCAAGAAATAATTACTGTAATTTACCAAAAAGGTTTTATCATGTTCCAAAGGTAATTGTGTACTTCACACATATGAAGGGAGGTATTGGCAAAATCTCACCAGTATGTCAGTCGTGTATCTTGGAACATACATACTACAACTATTTTTTTCTAAATGTATTTTTATTCACTGTACCTACAGTAATGGAGGTTTCAGCAAAATTTCACCTTTCATAAATCAGTCTTGTAACTGCAAAATATTACAACCTTTGCAACATGAAAGAAAACTGTATACACTCAAAAAAATAATTCGGTCTAAAAATAAACTTTATGTAATTCAATTAAATGCTAATTTTCCATGTGTTTGGATTACATAGTTTTAATATAAACATATTAATAAACTTAATGTGATTCATATGCATCAGTGATACGTGAATGAAACAGGTAAGGTTTATGTAATTATTCCCAGTGTTAAACAAGCACTGCTCAGTGTTCATGTGTTTCCACACTACAGAGTGTACAAGTAGCATTGACACAGTGTTGGAGTTAATGAGATCATTATGTGATGATTGATCATTAATGATGAACACCTGCTGAATCATCAATGGAAAGAGAAACACAAGAACTACAGCTGACTTCAACCACAGCCTTAGAGGAAATCAACTCAAATAAAACAATACATTAAACCTCTCAAGATCTGATTCAACAACTCCACAAACAGATTGACCAGCTTCACTCATTACTAACCAGATTGACTTCTGTCAGACTTCTAGAGAAGCTCTTATTGAGAACTAACAAACGTGTAGATGTTTTGTTTCATGTGAAATCACCATCAATGAGACCAGGGTTTCCTTTGGTTGGGATCTTGACCCGTCACATGCTATTTTTAATGTTGTGCTGATAGCTTTTGTTGTACTTAAATCAAACATGTTGAGCTTGGCCAACAAAGTATATAAAAAAAAAAAGAAGGGGGATCTGTTAGTGTGTCTATTTCTTTTGAAGTTTATTTGTTGCATAGATGGATGTTGTGTTACTTTAATATTAGCATTGACAGCTATGGCTCCATGTAGTATTCTCCACTGCAAGTCACCTACCCTTTTAGTCTATAGTGGTTTGTATAAAAATTTTCCATTCTGGTTTTTCATCCTCTTTTGTTTCTAATTTGCCTCTCCAAACTGTATCAGCTCTCTCTTTTAAAGTATGCTTATTAATTATTTTCACAATGTTCCCATATAACACCTTTCCTTTCACTGTACACAGGTCAACATTTTCATCTTCATCTTCAACCATAAAAGTGGGCTATTATACCCCGAATTTTCAAAATCCGGTGCAATTCTGATATCTGGAAAACAATCTTCAGCATCAGGGGGAATAAAACCCCCATTATAGTTCTCAATCAGAATTCTTTCCTCCTCATTTAAAACCCCATTCAGTTTATCCAGAATTTTTTTGCAAACCACACTGATTTTACTCCCATATGTACAGCAACATTTTGTACATTTTCAGTCCAAGACCCGCTTTGTCAACAACATCTTTTAATTGTAACATTTTCTTAGACACAAGCAAGTCCTTCAGCCATGGAGTGTTGTCTCCTGACACATCAAGACGACTGCCAAAAACGACTGGCTCCTCCAGCAACCAAAAAAGAGATGTAGCAGACTCTGACCACTGTTGTTTGAACAGTCTCCATACTTTAAAGAGGCTTTTATAGAAAGATGGCAATCCAGACAAGTCTAGAGAAGCGTGGTCCATTAGAAAAAGTGCCGTATGAAGTCCCAATCCATTCACTCCACTTAGGATATTATGTGCTAAAGATCTCCACACTAAACTTTGGGGACCATATTATTTGGATGAGCTGCAGTCAATAGTTAGTTAGTTGCTCCTCTGCTCACCAGATTCACCAGGCCTTGTCCTCCTTCCTCTCTTGTAAGGAAAAGAACACTTTGAGGTACCCAGTGCAAATTGTCCCAGAAAAAAAAATTACTAGTTCTCCTTGAAGCTTTGGCAAGAGTCCAGCAGGTGGATCTACACAAACAAGTTTATGCCATATAGAGGATCCCACCAGGTTGTTAATTATAAGTGTACAGCCTCTATAGGATAGTTGTGGAAGTAACTATTTCAATTTTTGCAAACGTCCTTTGACTTTTTCAAACATCCCATCCCAATTTTTTTGAACAAAGTCCTCATCTCCTAAAAGGATTCCGAGGTACTTTAGACCACCTCTTTTACATATCAAAATATAGAGTCCTCAATTTCACTTTGCGGCACTTCACATTTATACAGTTCTGAATAAAAATGAACAGCATGCTTACATATTTGTCTATCCTCAATGAATTCTTCTCCTGTATTATTTCTTAACGAATGAATAATACGACTTTGACCATTCTTTTTTTCTAAATTAAAAAAGAACCATTGTTGCAATGAAGAATAAAACTGTTTTTGTTCTTTAAAATTTCCCCAAAACAAAGAAAAAATTCCAATAAACTTTTCATCATTTGTATTAAAGTGCCAGTAAGCACTCTTTGTTTTCACAGAATTCACAAAAACATTGCAAATAACTGAGCAGTGATTTGAGAAACCAACAGGAACTATTTTACAATCCTTAACAAAATTTACCTGGAAATTGAACATAGAACCTGTCAAGCCTTGCCATTGAAATAATTTAACAACTTCTTCCATTTCACAAATAGTTGGTAATGTTTTTTTTTTCTCAAACAAAATAGCCACTCCTCCACTATTGGAAGACATATGGCTCATACAGATTTGACCATCCCAATCTTTTTTCCAGTCTACCTCATTACATAAATCACTGTGTGATTCTTGGATGAAGGTGACATCTATACGCTTTAGTTTTATAAACTCAAACAAACACAGTCTCTAGCACCATTTAGATTGAGAGTTCCAATTTTAAAATCTCTCAAAACTAATGATGCTTTGAAAATAATAAAAACAATCAGCAAAACTAACATTTCAACCAAAAATGAACTACAGCATATCTTGTTTGTCATCTTTAAGGATTTGCTTTTTGATCTTGCTCACAATCTTCCTAAGACGATACACTTCTTCATCAACAAATGCACCTTGCTTCATTAAAATCTTTACATCATTAATGAAAGTAGAACGGTCCGGAAAATAATCATCAACCTTAACCCCTGGTAGTCCTTTTGTTTCTTTCAAAAACTTGCTAATATCTTTAGCTTTATGTACTGTTGGCTGGCTTTCATACTCATTTTCATTTTGTGATGAAAGATAAGAACAGCCTGAAGTATTAGAATCTGTAGAATCACCATCATTGTCTGACATTACCCCTTCAGCTTCATTTTTATCTTTTTTAGCTTGTTTAATTGCTTTGTTTAGACAACCTTTTTTCCTTTTAGATGGGACTTTAAAGATTGATTCTGTTTCCATCTCCACCTCAACACCAATCTCACTGACTGTTGTATGAGTAGTAAGTATATTATCCGCAGATACAGTGATGTTACAAGCTATTTCAGTCAACTCAGAACTCGTGGGAGTATTTGCAACAGCAGTACCTGCAACAACCTCAGCCATATTAGGTGTGTTAGGATCAGTCCCATCTATCACCTCAGACACTGATTCATCCGCACACTCTCAGAAAAAAAAGGTACAAAACTGTACCTTTTAGGGTACAAGTAACGTCACTGGGGTGGTACCCTGAAGGGTACAATTTTAAAATTTAAAACATGTTTTGGGTACAGACTCACATGACTCTTCATGTTGCTTCCCCTTTCTGCAGTGTCTTTATGATTGGATTTTGTTTTAGTTCTTACATTCTGAGGCTTTCAACCTGTTGACACTGGATTTTTAAACAGTCACATATTCTGTGGTAAGTTCAGAACTTTTTTATATCCATTAAGTCATATAATATATATTTTTGCTTTTTCTTACATGGGATTTCAGTCATCATTATATTTGACAGGGCTATGATCAAAACGGCAAAAACGTGGGCAACTGTGAAAATTACTTTTGATATTTATTTAGATTTTCCTAGATCTTTGATATATATTAATAATGTTATAAAATAAATGAAAAATGCCATGTATAATTATTTTATATGCAAATATAATGTACCAGATAACAGCTCTTTGGCTTGTAACAATAGCAGAACTATTGGTGCTAAATGAAAACCTTTTCCATAAAGAACCATGTTTTAAATCTCTGTATAGATGCTATAAAGAACATTTTAATATTACATTTTGTTTTTTATCTCTTTATCTACCTGATTTTATATTAATAATATGTAGCCTCTACTGGAGCCTTACATAGAAGACTGACAGAAAACATAACTGAATAATGAAAATGAATAAAAACACAAACTAAGTTTAAAGAAGGCCAAGTTCGAGTAGAATATCTGTACAATCCTCTGAGTGTCAGTTCCTTTTGGCAGACAATGTGGTTTTGGCATGCATGTGACTGTCTGGGCATAATACCCATAATAGATCTGAAATCAAGTGTGAAATCACACTCTGAAAGTGGTTTATACAATGAATTCCCTTTCTTAACACAAAAGAAGCAACTTTGACATCTCAAACCAAGTTTTCCCTCCATATTTATTTATGTATTTTCATTTGTATGTTTATTTTTTTGAGTAATCAACCCTGTGAAACTATAACATGTTAGGAAACTGTTGCTCTAATCATTATGACGAATACAGTTGAGGCAATGAAAACTAAGATCCTCTGGGTATCAACATAGTACTAAACTCATTAATGATTCTTGATCTGTTCATGATCTGTTTATCTGAATTATTTGGATGATTGTCACCATTGTTGAGGTTTGTAAGATGAGCGCTGATGTCTACACCTTTGTGTTTTTCCAGTTTCTTTTTAAAACAGAGCATTTACATCTATAATGACAGATCATCTGCAATATCATTTGGCATTATTTTTCAACCTCATTACAATTGAAAACCCATAATAAAAAGTAAGCTACTCCAACTTAAATAACAAAATACATTTTCCTTTTTTTTAAAGCAAGCGTTCACATTAAAACACTAATGTAGCACAGGAAGAGTCTTAAGAGCCCAACTAAAACAATCACTGATCACAACAATGGTGGTTTGGTGAAATTGTATTATATATATATATATATATATATCAATTGCAAGTGCAAAAGCAAAATTAATTCAAAGTCCTTACTTATATTTTAACATTGAGTCAATGGCAGTATGCTATTAGTATGCCTAATAAAGTGCTTCATTAGCTATTTTCAGGTGTGTTTAATTAGAATTAAAGCTATATTCTTTAGAACATCAGCTCTCCATGACCAAGTTTGAGTATCCTTGGTTTAGACACACAGACATCGAGAACCAGCATATGAATCTGAACAATGGTGACAATCAACACTATTTTTAATGCTGCAATGCATGCTGGGTCAAGTCATGTCAAGATTATATTT
This sequence comes from Garra rufa, assembly GCF_049309525.1. Classification (NCBI taxonomy): domain Eukaryota; kingdom Metazoa; phylum Chordata; class Actinopteri; order Cypriniformes; family Cyprinidae; genus Garra; species Garra rufa. The sequence continues at coordinate 5,952,726 of NC_133366.1, read as the reverse complement.
GTACAGCGCTTTTTACAATACAAGTTGTGTCAAAGCAACTATGGTGTTACAGCTGGGTAACAGCTGCAGCATCTGAGCATCCGCCAACTTCTGCTGCTCCTGCTGAGGCATTTTTCAACCCTACTCTTATCTGAGCTTCCTCATACATCTCATCAATGCTTTTTTTCATTATTCTTTAGCATTCTGTCTATCTTCTCTAGCAGTTCAGACACCTGTGATCAGTTTTCTTCTCTCAGCTTCTCTCTGGATTCTGGACTGAATATTTTTCTTCAGTGCTTTCATATGATCTTACTAACAGACTAGTGTATGCCTCATGATTACCTTCTCTTCAACATAGTTGTCTTTTATTTAAAGGAAAATAGGCCTTAAGTGTATAAGCACATCATACTTTGTCACAGTACTCCTAAAACACTTCTGTTTTCACTTTCAGGCCGAAAAAGTGAGATTTGGAGAAAGAGAAGACATATATCAGACAGAAAAGCATGGAAGTAATATTTAGTAAAACATCTGCAAATGAGCATTCAGGTCAGTTAAAAGTTATTGGTATTTCCTTATTAATCCTAGGCTACGTGCAGAAATGTTTGGAACGGCATGCACGTTTTTCATGCTGAGTTTTACATTTTATTTACATGAACTTGAACTTCCAAAATGCAGTTTAAATGCAGCTTCAAAAGGATTTAAATGATCCCAGCTGAGGAAGAAGGGTCTTATCTAGCGTAACGATCGATTATTTTCTAAAAACATTTACAACCTATATACTTTTAATCTCAAACACTCGTCTAGACAAGACAGGCATTTGAGGTTAAAAAGTATATAAATTGTAAAAAAAAAAAAAAAATCTTAAAACCCATTGTTTTGCTAGAAAAGACCTTTCTTTCCTCAGCTGGGATCATTTAGAGTCCTTTGAAGCTGCATTTTGGAAGTTCAAACTCAGGGGCACCATAGAAGTCCATTATATGGAGAGAAATCCTGAAATGTTTTCCTCTAAAAACACCATTTCCTTTCCTGAACAAAGAAAGACATAAACATCTTTAATGACAAGGGGGTTGGTGAGTACATTATCTGTACATTTTTGTTCTGAAAGTGATCTACTCCTTTAAAATGAGCTCTGCTGCAAGTACAGGAAGTTGCACGAAAGGCGAGATGAGGAAGTGCAGCTTCTGTTTGCAATACCAGTATTTTAGAGACCAGAAAGACAGTAATTGACTGTTATGAATTTAGTAATTAAAAAAAAAATGGACACCAGCAACAGTTTAAATATTTAAAGTTGCTATTAATAAACTATATAAAACATATGGTAAATTACAACAAATAAAACAGAACAGTTTCATACAGTTCCATACATTTCAACAGTTTCAAAAGAGTTCAAAAAAAAAAAAAAAAAAAGCCAGCTACCTTGAGTAACAGATTATTAGATTCAGCATTAGATTCATGTTTGCAAAAGCTCAATAATTGTATTTAGGCCTATGCATAAATGTAAACACAAAAGATGAGTAACTCAACATCATTAGTCTTGAGAATCCTGCACTGAAGAATCTGTTTAGGGGCTGTTTCATAAAAGACACTAAGAAAAGCAGGGATTAAAGTTCAATAAGCTATCAAATCAATCAGGACTAAAACGATTTCATAAACGACGATTTAATTGATGCAATCTCACTAATTTGATCCAGGTTTAGTGAGTCAAGATAATGTCAGCTCTTAATGTCGATCATGGATTAAATCGATCCGAATATATTTGTGGCTTTTAATGAGTGTAAGATTTGTTTTTCCTTGTGCATAACAGATATGCCAAGTTGACTGAACTTTGAAGTAAAGTAAAAGTACACCATATAATGCTAAATAAATGTTAAATAGTTTTGTCTACTACATTGTGCTTTTGCTAAGAAATATTAGTACATGTATTTCAGGGTTGCCAGGTTTTCACAACAAAACCTCTCCAATTGCTACTCAAAAGTAGCCCAGTAGGGTTTTGAGTGGGGTCCCCCTGGTAAACTTTGTATTTCAGGGGATAAATATTACGTTATTAGGGTCGTTTCAACCTGCTGACATAAAAAACACCCTGCAGCAACAGTGCGGGAAAACCACGGATTTGGCGACACTGATGTATTTGATTAATTCTAAATTGAAAACAACATTTATAACAGCTGTCACATCTGTTCAGATAAACAGATCTTTGAACATCACAGAACAAGCTACTAAAAAGTCACAACACAAAAAGCAAAAATTTAAGGAAATAGTATGTATAAAAGAAAATACTAAGAAAATTCAGGTCCATAAATTATTCATGTTGCAATGCATTCCGGGAGTCATGGATAAGTTTTGATTAGTGCTCCCAAAAAAACACTACAGCTTAAAGCCATTACCATTATTGGGATTCATATTCTGATTCTTGATGAATGCATGTGAACAAATCAGATGATGACAATGTGTTAAGCACAACATGTTTATGGAAAGTGTTTAATAATCAACTTACCACATTTAAACTCTGGATGAGATAAGCATAAACTGTTCAAATTTTCTTCTAGTTTTTTTACCAAACCAAATGAGCTCTGTAAACACAGCATTTCAGTAGCAAAAAAATAAATAAATAAATAAAAAAAGAAAAAAAGAAACAAAGACTGAAGCCCAAAGCAAACACTGACCACATTAATGGTGACTTTACTTTTCATCATCTAAACCTCTGTTCGTAATAATGACTTTCTTAAACATATGACAGGAATTAAGTCAAACTGGTTAGTCATGCGTGAAGCTGGTAATGCCATTTTTTTTTTAATTGCTTAATCCTCCTCTGCTGAGATCTTCAGAGATTTCATCTAAGGCTGTGACTGGAAGTCAGCTGTAGTAATTATAAATAATTTGTAATATTTTTTAAATGAGAATTTTTGTTTTGATTAAATCTATAAATCTAGAATTTAATTGACTTCCTTCAACAAGTAAAAATATACTCTGTGCCAGGTTTTATGACTATTGTTTAGTGCAAGTTATTTATTTATTTTTCATTTTCATTAAATTTAGATGTCAACCATTAACCTATTTTTTTAACTGAATGAAAGAAAACATATTGTTTAGTGATTTTTTCTTTATTTTTCGTTAACTCAAATTATAAAATACAGATGTGAACCATTACCCTATATTTTTTAGTTAGATGAATTAAAAAAAAAAATCTGAGTATTTTTTTTTTTTTAACTGGATGAATAAAAACAGTTTTTTTTATTGTTTAGTGCAAGTTATTTATTTTTCATCGGCTCAAGTTATAAAATATAGATGTGAACCATTACCCTACATTTTTTTCATTGGATGAATGAAACATTTTATGAATGAAAAATGACTTAATGAAAAAAAAAAAAAAACAGTGAAAGAACATCTATCAAAAATCACTGCATTTATAAACCAAGAGCTCTAAATTGTTTGGCAGGTGATTCACAGGATCTGAGGATTGTGTTACTGGGAATCTCTGGAGCTGGAAAGAGTGCTGTAGGAAATGCAATACTGGGTGGAGAGGCATTTATACAGAGCAGAACCAGAGAGAGTGAGATACAGACAGGGATAGTAGAAGAAAGAAACATCTCTATCATCAACACTCCAGGATTCTTCAACACTCGCCTGACTGATGAAGAGATGAAGAAGCAGATGATGAAGAGTCTTACTCTCTCTCATCCTGGTCCTCATGTGTTCCTGCTCATCATCAACCTGGAGACCTTCAGAGAAGAGCAGAGGAACATTGTCCAGCAAATTCAGGAGAAATTAGGAGCTCAAGTGTTTAAGTTCACAATGGTTCTAGTCACTGGAAGAGAAAAAATGTCAAGTAAAGAATGGATGCTCTTCACACTTGATCCAAAATTTCGAGAGTTGGTCAGTCACTGCCGAGATAATTATCATGCAATCAACAGTAAAAGTGAGATTAATCAAAGTCACATTACAAAACTTCTGGAGAAAATTGATCAAATCATCAAACAGAATAATGGCCAGCATTACAATAATGAGATTTACTCAGTTTCTCGAACAAAGATTATAAAAGAAAAAAGACAAAAAGAAGAAGTACAAGATAGGAAAACAGAGCAAAATAATGAGATGAGACAAGAGCAAATAGAAATACTGCAGGAAACTAGTAAAATAGAAAGTGTCATGACAGAGAGAAGCAAAAAGCAAAGTGTTTTTTCTCATGTGAGAGAAACAGAGAGAACTCATGTGTATGAAGAAAACTGTGTTGAAGGGAGGGTGGTTCGTACGTCATCAGTAAGATCACTGACAAACTTATTTGAAAAAATAAATGAAAATAATACAGTCCAGAAACCAAAATCTGGAAAAATCAGCAAAATATGGGGCCAGAGGAAACAACCGACAACAACAGAACAACATTTGACCAAAGCAGGTAAGAATGTTTAATAAAACTATTTCACTAAACTCTTTCCCAAATATCTTTTTTTTTCTTAAAACACCAGCACATTCTTAAAATAAAATAAATCAAAACAACCTCTTTACAACACTTCAGTACACCTCTGCAACATCACACTACTGTCAATGTAGATAAATTAATGCTGAAGATAAAATAATAGTGAAAATAGATTTTTTTTACAGATGCATGCATCCAAATATAAGACTTTTTTTCTTGGTTTCTACAGATTTTGAGTGTGAATAATACACCCACAACAATAGGTGGCGCCAAATACACGTAAAACGAGTGTGCCAAGAAAAACTTAAGCCTTCTACACACTGTACGATTTTAGCTATATCATTGCCGATCACACTGTGTGACATGGATCTAATAAACTTGGGTACAATATGCATGTAAACTGTACGATGATGACACCTAGGCTAGGACGCACATTCCTATAATAATAAAATCAAAATAACAAACAAAAAACAAAAAAACAACAAAAAACCAGCCTATGCTGGTTATAACTGGTCCGCAGGCTGGTTTTAAAGGGCTTTTGGCCATTTCGGTCTAGAAAATCGCAGCTTTACATTTTCCACCGGTATTAGTACACAATATAACTACAGAAGAGTCAAGTTTTAAATAGGACAGATATCGAAACCCGTCGGTCATTTTTGAACACGATGCTATTGGTATAATAGGATTCAATGATCTATGCTAAGCTATGCTAAAAGTGATATCGCCAGAACAGGAGAACGGCTGAATGGATTTGAATGGAGCCTGTTTCCAAAAAAAGTGGAGTGTTCCTTTAAGAACATGTGGAATTAATCAACAATGATTACTTCCTGGTGTGCGTAAGAACCATATGCGCACATGTGATGATTTTTTTTGTGCTTACACACATTGTAAATTTAATTTGTAGGACAAAATATATAACCTTGTCTATGCAATGTTGATAAATGAGGGCCCTGCAACAGGGAAACTACAATGCATATACCTTTTTAGTACATGTTTACATTACTTTCCATCTCGTTTTATCATGTCAGATCTCAGGCTCGTGATGGTGGGTAAAACTGGAGTTGGAAAAAGTACAACAGGTAACACCATCCTGGGAGAGGAAGTGTTTAAAGCAGTATTTTCTACTACATCTGAGACTGGGAAATGCCAGCAACATCAGCGGAAGGTGAAAGATCGAATCATCTCAGTGATCGACACTCCAGGACTGTGTGATACGTCACTCAGTCAAGAACAGCCGAAGAATGAATTAGTCAAGTGTGTGGAGATGTTTGTTCCTGGTCCTCATGCGTTTCTGCTGGTCATCAGACTGGACGTGAGATACACAGATGAAGAGAAAAACACAGTGAAATGGATTCAGGAAAACTTTGGAAAAGATGCTGTTAGTTACACCATCATCCTATTCACTAGAGGAGATCAGTTAGAAAAACCTATAGAAGAGTTTCTGACAGAAAATAAGCAGATTAATGATCTAGCTGAACAGTGTAAAGGTGGTTATCATGTTTTCAATAACAAAGATAAAAACAATCAATCACAGGTCAGTGAACTGATAGAGAAGATCGATAAAATGGTGAAAGTGAATGGAGGAAGCCATTACACAAATGAGATGTACAAGAAGGCTCAGAGGGAAATATTGTGGAAAAAGGCTGAACATGCAGCATTAGTGGGAGCATCTGTGGCAGGTGTAGGAGCAGCAGTAACTGGAGGAACATTACTTGGCATTGCTACTGGAGGAGTGGCTCTGCCTGTAGTTTTAATCACAGGAGGTTTAGCTCTAACAGGAGGATCAGCTGCAAAAGCTATTGTAAGTAAAAAGTAATAGGTTGATCTTGAAAATGTGGTAACTGGTTGCCTCATTTTCAAGCAAATTTGTTCATGTTTTTTATTAAGTTGAGAAAGCTTTACAACTTTAGGGAACTTGTGGATTAGTATAAATGAGTTGAGTATTGGTTAACTCAATTTGACAAGTTCTGCCAATTTAGAGATTTCATTTAAGCTTTGTACTCAAACAAAACAGTTTACCTAGAAATATGTTGATTCATATTGCTACAAAAACGTGTGGAAACTGTTTTATATTTCTCAAACAAGTTGTACTCAAAACTATAAATTAATAACACAAAGACAATCAGATTATTAGCACAACTCTTGGACATTTATACTTATTACTTAATTAGAAAATAAAAATATTGATGTCCCTTTTCTGACATCTAAACATCACTAGATTTGCCTGGCCAAATGGAGAAGAAAAAAGCTTAAATAAAAGACATCTGCCTTTCTGTTCCAAATCTATCTTCTGTAACAAAAGGACCACTGCAAAAATGCTTTAACTGCTTGGATTTTTTTTTTTTTCTTGTTGCCAGCCAAAATATCTAAAAATTCTTAAATCAAGAAGGATTTTCTAGATGAGTAAAAATTATTGTCTTGTTTTCACAAAAAAAAAAAAAAAGTCAAAATGAAGTGTGTTTTTGCTTATAACAAGCAAAGTAATCTGCCAATGGGGTAAGCAAAATAATCTTGTTTTCTATTTGAAATAAGAATTTTTTGCTTACCCCATTGGCAGATTATGTAAGAAGTAAGAAAAGCATTTTGTTTTTGCAGTGCATTAGAAATTTAAAAAACTATTAGTTGATCAAGGCCTGCATGTAAAGATGTGTATAGTTTGGGGATCGGCTATTTACACCATTAGTACAGGAGGGAAGCCATAATGAGCTGATCTGTTAGCTGGAATGTCCCTGATTTGTTTTTTAGTCACATGGTCAAGGAAGAGATAAGAAGATTGTAACTCTTGCTCTGTCTCGTTTCTTCTCTGGTGCTCTCATTTCTCTGGCTCTCTTTCTCTGCTCTCTCTCTTTCACTCTGTCTCAGGTAACATTTTACATAAATGCTGGGTTCAATTAACTGTATGTTTTTATCATCCTTCATCTATTTTGTAACCTTTTCAAAGTGAAACTATAATAAAATACAGATTTATACCATCATCCAGATAATGTTTCTTCAGCTATCTAACAGCCTGAACAACTGTAGTGAAACCACCCTTACACTCTGTAAATGTTTTTTGTTTGTTTGTTTTTTAGAGTGAACAAGTTTCCTCTTTCTTTAAAAAAATGTAAGTTAGAGGTTACAGTTTACAACTCTATGGCTTCAGAAGACTTCGAATGTAACAGGACTTATTTGTAATGCTTTTATACTGTCTGTTAATCGTCAGTTTTTGCAATAAATACCTGTGACTGCATTTATATTTGTCTATTATGTGTCTTATATTGTTCAGAAGTGGGTAACTGTTGGGAAGTGGGTAGAGGTGGGGTTAGGTACTCCGATGAAAAATATTTCAAATTTTATGCATGCAAATAACTGAAAACAACAGAGGACCCTGCACATCAAAAAGTGACGCTAAAGGTACCCTGTGTGTTACAAAAATGACACTAGGGGTCAAATTTGACAAGTTGGGAGTGAGAACGTGTCTCGCAAAGACACTTGAGCGAGTTGTGTTTAACCAAATCTGTTTCTTGAGCAGACCAACCTCCTGGAAAACAACCAATCTGGCTTCAAAAGCGGTCACTCAGCTGAATCTGCCCTGCTCTGGGATACTGAAGCCTGAGACTGGCAATAGCTGCTTCTACGTGCTTAATCTTGCTTGATATTTTGACACAGTTAACCACAAGCTCCTCCTGTCCACCCTCATGAACATGAGCGCACTCCAGGTACCTCTCAGGTAGGTCCTTTAAGGTGTCTCCACCTTCTTGCAAATGAGGTTCCTCAGGGCTCAGTGCTTGGACCACTTCTTTTCTCCATCTACTTGTTATCAGTTATCTTTTCTCTCTACTTGTTATCAGGAGGGGCAGTCATGGCCTAATGGGTTAGAGAGTCGGGCTTGTACCCCGAAGTTCACCGGTTCGATGGGTATTTTGAACGAAGAGTGCTCTTTCCACCCTCAATACCATGACTGAGGTGCCTTTGAGCAAGGCAATGGCTGCCCACTGCTCCGGTGTGTGTTCACAGTGTGTGTTTGTTCAGTTCTCACTGCTGTGTGTGTGTGTGCTTTTTAATGGGTTAAATAAAGAGAACCTATTTCGAGTATGGGTCACCTATTCTTCGCTAATACAGTGCCCGAAATCAAATTGTGAAAATTTGACTTTCCAACCATTAAAATAAGTATGTGGATCACTCCGCTGCGGCAACCCCTGACTGAAGGGAGCAAGCCAAGAGAGAAAGAAGAAAATAAGTATGTTCTTTATGAATATGAGTAGTATGAACAATATTCAAATGTACATACACACTGCCTCTTCATGCCATTCATAAATCCTCTCCTGTGGCCTCATGGCATGGTGTCCGAATCGTCAGAAGTAGTATGTCATCCAACATACTATATAGTAGAGACAAGTTCGATTTCAGATGCATTGATAGTGTTTAAAGAAGGACATGTTAGTGGAAACAAATTTAAAACCCCTCTGGAAACCCCTCTGGAAGTTCATTAGCAGCATGCTGTAAATAATTCTTACCTAATTGTTTTTATTAGAATTACATCCAGTCTGGTGATCGACTACAGTCTAACTGCACAAGTTCAAATATTTTACATCCGAAGCACAAATATTCTATGCAGTTCCCACAAAATTTTTCATTTGAATGAATAATTCCATTTTTTTTCTCATTTGTCTAGTGTTAAAGGGATAGTTCACCCAAAAATGAAAATTTGATGTTTATCTGCTTACCCCAGGGGCATCCAAGATGTAGGTGACTTTGTTTCTTCAGCAGAACACAAACAAAGATTTTTAACTAAAACCGGTGCAGGTAAGAAAATAAACGTCAAATTTTCCTTTTTGGGTGAACTATCCCTTTAAGCCAGTGATAAATATCTAAATATCAATTGTTCGTATCTTTAATTTAATTGTCCATTACTGTAATGTTTCTCTGTATTTATGATACAAATGATTGAGAATGCACAACCTCCTGGCACACCTGCTAGAGCTGATGGAAAGAAAAGGAAAATTAGCATTAAAAGTGAATAACATTAATTTATTAGTGTCTTTGATATACACCATTTAACTCATAGTAGATTAAACGATTAACCTGGTTCTCCTGAACTAGCACAAACTGGATGGCATACTCATTAGCTGTGAATAACAGTAAAGCTGGTACTTGTTTCTTCAAATCATTTCTGAGTGGAGGAAATAACAGCATCGGATAATTCAGCATCGTCCGTAGTGAATATAAAACACGTCCGTCTGTCCTTGTCCTCTGAGACATACGGCGTCAGTGAGTTTTAACTGGCTATGCAGGTTCCTGTGAGTGGCGCTCCTGAGGTCCGAACAGGAAAAGAGGCGCCAGCCCCAGTGCATTGTGGGACTGTCGGTGAGACAGGCACGTGGAGAAGCTCGGTTACAATCAGTGCCGGATCGCATCGCGCGAGATCCATCGATTGAAGGCAACAGAAAGGAAACGAGGAGGGAGATGCTCGAGGATCGAGGGGAGGACGGTGATTCATTAGTTCTGTTGTGTTCCTGAAATGTACCTCCGTTTAGACAGCGTAGGGTGTTTTGACTGAAATATAGACATTTAACCCCTCTGTAAGTTCATTAGCAGCATGCTGTTCCTTGCAGCAAAAGAGCGAAGCGCCGAGCCACTGTCAAAGTCAACATGAAACGACGATAACATGTGAAGTAATTCTGGATATTAAGTTGGGATTTTATCCATCGGGAGTTGAATAAATGGTAAAAAGTGGATGTTGCATTCCAGAATGGCTATTATTGCTGTCATTTGCATTATATTAACCAGCATTAAGTTACTATGTTTGCGAAAAACCACCTACATTAGTGGTCTTACAAAGGCCCAGGTAACTATTTGGCTATGAGTTAAGTTTTTTTTTCTCCCAGGGGCCTGTAAGAGAGTTTTGGAAATGTTTACACAAAAACAGTGTAAATACTGTAGAAATAAGAATAAACAAATACATTTGATTACAATAAATAAATTAATATATATATATAAATAAATATATAAACAAACCTATTTAAAGTACTAAAAAGAATCACAATAACATATTCTTAATATTAATTTTTCACAGTATGAATTGGGTCTTTAAACATGAAAAAATATATATGTGTATTTTAGATTTTATAACGGGGTTCTCTCGCATAAGTATAATCATATTTTTGGGGTCCGTGGCTTCTAAAAAAAATTAAAACCCCTGATTTAGGTTATGTTAGCCAATTGGAACATCATTTTTGAGTCAGAGACCAATAGTTTTGCACCAGTGACACAATAAATGCACTATAAGCTAGTCAGTTTTGATTTCATGTTGACTTTAAGCTCGATATAAATGTGATAATCCAGGCTGAGCTATTATCACGCAGAATACAGACAAATGCATGTAAGTTAATAAAGTCAGCCAGAATTAAATGCGCATTGTCTTACTGGAAAAGTACTTTTGCTAAAAAATGACTCTTCTCAGAAAACTCAGCTCTTTAGTCCATTCACACTGAAACCAAATCACTGTAATCTGGTTTCAGTCTCTGTTTCCCATTGTTTAGGCTTTGAAACAACTTTTTAGTCTGTTCACACTGAAACTGAATCACCATAATCCAGTTTCTGTTTCCCATTCTTTAGGCTTTAAATCCATTCTTTAGACTGTTCACACTGAAACTGAATCACTGTAATCCAGTTTCAGTCTCCGTTTTCCATTCTTTAGGCTTTAAATCAGCTTCTCAGTCTGTTCACACTGAAACTGAATCACTGTTATCCAGTTCCAGCCTCCGTTTCCCATTCTTTAGGCTTTAAATCAGCCCATTAGTCCTTTTACACTGAAATCGAATCGCTGTAGTCTGGTTCCAGTTTCCATTTCCAATTCTTTAGGCTTTAAATCAGCTCTTCGGTCCATTCACACTGAAACCAAATCCCTGTAATCCGGTTTCAGTTACTGAACACGCAACTGCAGTTCCTCAGAGGAAGGGGTTGTGGCTTTGGCCGTGGTGTTGTGTTTGTCGGGCGGAGGGCGTGAGGGGCAGCAGCGGCTGTGGGAGGTTGCTGGGCATGTCCAGCAGGCCGTGGGGCGGCTGCGTGAAGGACGAGGGGAGAGTCTGCAGCTTCTGCTGTTGGACGGGCAGAGGGAGAGAGGCGCTGTAGGACAGAGCGTGAGCCGGCAGCGGTGATGTGGAGTGAGGACGCATCTGATTCAGAGTCAGTCTGGGCTGCTCACAGTGGAAGGGGTTTGTGGGAGACGGTGTGCTCAGACCTGCATGAGACACACAATGCAAAATATCATTATAGTGTCTTCTGCTCACCAAGACTGCACTTATTTGATTAAAAATACTGTTAAATTACTAAAATTGTGAAATATTATTACAATTTTAAAAAGCTGTTTTCTATGTGAATATCTGTTAGAACGTAATTTAACAGAATTTTCAGCATCAATGCCCCAGTCTTCAGTGTCACATGATCCTTCAAAAATCAGTCTAATATGCTGATTTGCTGCTCAAGAAATATTTCTGATTATCAAAATTAAACAGTTGTGCTGCCCAATGTTTTTGTGGAAACCGTCATACATTTTATTTTTCAGACTTCTTTGATTAATAAAAAGTTCAAAAGAACAGTATTTATTTGAAACAGAAATTTTGTTGTAACATTAGAAATGTCTTTACTGTAACTTTCGATTAATTGATCAAAGTATTTATTTCTTTAAAAATAATTTTACTGAACCCCAAACTTCATGTAGCTGAGAAGGAAAATTGCATTAAAAATTGACTTTTCAAAGTATATATTTAAAGAATAATAAAGTTAATTTATATTTTCCCACTTATAAGCAAAAATTTAAATAATAAAAAAGAAATATTATTACTAGAATAACCAAATAAATTACATGTTGTGAGATTTATGCTTAAAAGAAAAAAAACAGCTGTGCACTAATTTTTTTCATTTTCAAAAGAAGAGATTTTATCAGTAAAAGCAACTTTATAAAACAACTTTATTTTGCATTTTACTGAAAAGATGGCTTTCGTTTTTATTTTTGATTATTTAAAAAAAAACAAATGAATCAAATGCAATATAATGTTGTAGATGGACAAATAAAATGCTCAAAAGTAAAGTATTTTGCATTGAAAATGTAATTATGTAATTATTCAAATGCACTGAAGCACTCAAAAAGCTTTAAAAGCATTCAAGAGAACTATTAATTTTCTCAAATAATATGCCTGTATAAGTGCAAATGATAGGAATGTTTTCCTACCTGACAGGAAGGGGTTTTTGCTCTTGACCGGCGGGTTGCTGGGAATCAGCGTGTCCAGGTTGACGAGGGAAGCAGCGGTGGGCCCGAGGAACGCTTCGGGGGTCCGACACTGTCTGGGGGTCACCGTGTCCAGAGGAGGCCCGAGACGAGAGAGGTCAAAGGTCTCTGGACTGTCATTTCCCCGTCCGTTCACTTGAACACCCACCACCAACTCACCAAACTGATCAGCATCTGAAATTGAAGATTAGAATGACCTTCAGCTCGACTCAGAGAGGAAAACGAGTCTGGAGACTATCTGGTTTGGTGTGATTAGGACCTTCAGGACTCTCACAGCGAGGGCTGAACACTCGGCTTGGCCCCGCCTTCTCAACTATAGACTCCTCCTCCTCCTCCACTCTAAGCTCCTCCTCCTCCTCTGGAATAGTAAACGGGTCCTTTAGACTCGATACTGGAATAAAGAGCAAAGAACCTCACACATTTGCATATTTAAAGTAAAAATTGTGCCTTTCTATCTCATAAGTCTTGCAATTGCAAGTTTATACTAATAATAACTGCAAGATATAAACCTGCATTTCTGAGAAAAAGTTAGAATTGTAAGATTATAGAGTCTCCGTTTCCCATTCTTTAGACTTTAAATCAGCTCTTCAGTCTGTTCACACTGAAACTGAATCAGCGTAATCCCGTTTTAGTCTCTGTTTCACATTCTTTAGGCTTTAAAACAGCTCTTCAGTCTGTTGACACTGAAACTGAATCACCACAATCCAGTTTCAGTCTCTGTTTCACATTTTTTAGGCTATAAATCAGTTCTTCAGCCTGTTCACACTGAAACCGAATCACCACAATCCAGTTTCAGTCTCTGTTTCACATTTTTTAGGCTATAAATCAGTTCTTCAGCCTGTTCACACTGAAACCGAATCACCACAATCCAGTTTCAGTCTCTGTTTCACATTTTTTAGGCTATAAATCAGTTCTTCAGCCTGTTCACACTGAAACTGAATCACCATAATTCAGTTTCAGTCTCCGTTTCCCATTCTTTAGGCTTTAAATCAGCCCATTACAGTCCTTTTACACTGAAACCGAATCACTGTAATTCAGTTTCAGTCTCTGTTTCTCATTCTTTAGACTTTAAAACAGCTCTTCAGTCTGTTTACACTGATTCCATTTCCCATTCTTTAAGATTTAAATCAGCTCTTCAGTCTGTTCACACTAAAACTAAATCACTGTAATCCAGTTCAAGTCTCTGTTTCCCATTCTTTAAGATTTAAATCAGCTCTTTAGACCTTTCACACTAATCCTGACCCCTCCTTCTCCACTCTAAACTCCTCCTCCTCTGGAATAGTAAATGGGTCCTTCAGACTCGATACTGGAATAAAGAGCAAAGAACCTCACGCATTTACATATTTAAAGTAAAAACTGTACCTCATAAGTCTTGCAATTGTAAGTTTATACTCTAAAATAATAAGATATAAACCTGTATTTCTGAGAAAAAGTGAAAATTGTGAGATTATACAATAAATCACAATTGCAAATCAAAAACTGGTCTAACTTTGTTTTTTTTTTGTTTTTTGTTGTTGTAGTGTACCTAGTCGTGCTGGGCTCCTCCAGGCTTTTTCATCCACAATAGAGGTGGAGTTCGAAGGCGGGGCGTCCCAGGGGTCAGGAGGTGATTGGTGGGTTCCCCACTGGTGGGAGGGGCTACTCGAGGAAGGGCGGGTCGTCCAGGGACTATCAGCCACTGGGTTATTAGACTTCACTACAGCTGAAACAAACAACCAGATCAAACGAGATATAAGGTGATTTTGTTCCAAATATTGCCATATCCTAACAAATTATACACCAATTAAAAGCTTATTTGTTCAGCTTCAGAAGATGTATGAATCTCACTTTTGAAAAAAAAATTGACATATATGACTGGTTTTGTAGTCCATGGTCACATATTATTATTAAAATAGCTAAAATACCCCCCCCCCCCCCCCAATTGTTATTATTATTTTATTTTTTTTGGGATATTGTTACGTTCTACCTTGAAATGTGGTTGAAATAAAATCAGTTGTTGTTTCAATGTTGAAAGAATAAATAAAATAAAAATATTGACAGCATTTATTGCAGAATAACGAATAACGCTAAACAAAATTACAAATCAAAATTCAGCTTTGCATCACAGAAATAAATTACATTTTAAAATATATTCAAATAGAAAACAGTTAATTCAAATAGTAAAAATATTTCAAAATTTTAGCATTTTTGCTGTACTTTAGATCAAATAAATGCAGGCTTGGTGAGAGACTTCTTTCAAAAAAAAAAAAAAAACAGTACAAATCTCACTGTTCAAAAACTTTTGACTGGTAGTGTAGATATAAAGGGTTAACTTTTTTTTTTATGAACAATTTTTATTTAACGTACCCTAAAGAAGTCATGATGCTTTCTCACTCTCGTCTAACTTTTCAATGCATATGTCTATAAACCCTTAAAACTAAATTAATTTTGTTTCGTTTTGTCAACGTTAAACGTTAAACATTAATGTTTAATACAAAAAAAATATTGATAAATAATTTTTTACACTTTAATGAAACTAAAGAAGTGTCAACTCTTATTAAAACTGAACGACTGACCGAGAGTCTCCCAGGGGTCAGAGTTGAGGGGGCAGGAGGACGGGGCGTCCCAGGGGTCGTCGTTCGCCGGCGCGTCAGGCGTGGGGCTGAATATATCCACCAGATCGATTATGGCTGACTGTGGGAGGAGAGAGAAGGTCAGCGGGTCAGAAGCTCAGCGGATGCTGCAGGTGTTCAGTGTGTGTCTCACCTCTGACGGCCGCGAGTCTCGCTCTCTCTTGCCGTTCTCCAGAACCGTCTGCGGGTGAACCTCGTCCCCTTGACGGCCTTGCTGCTCCTTCAGGAGACAAAACAAGCTCAGTGCGAGAAGGTAGAGCTGCTGCTATTCATTAGTGGAAGGATTAATTAGGATTAAAAGAGCAGGAGGTTAATGAGCGCCGTCACATTCACAGGACGTCCACAGACAACACCGCAGGAGAAATACAGCTCAGGAACATCATTAGAGAAGAAGGAAAATTGGTTAGTTCCAGATAGAAAAAGCAAAGAAAGTAGAAAATAAAAATATAAAGACATTTCAAAGGTAAAGACGGTCTTGTTAATACTTCATCCAGTGGTTCTCAAGCTTCTTGACTGAAAGGACCCATAATGTCCAGTTTATTTGCTGTTATAGGTTTGTTTTCAGACTTTTTATGTATTTATTTATTTAGTATTGATATATTGTGTATTATATTAAATTAATTAACCACGATTCATTTGTGTGACTTAAGAAGTTTTATAAACTTTGTTCTACAAATAAAAATATCAGTTATCAAAGTTATTTTTTTATATTATAATATGCTATAAATTTTCAGCTTACATCTTAATTGTGTTTTTTAAATTTTTTAAATTTTAAATTTTGATTTAGAGTTTTTATTTGATTTTAAATATATTTTTTAAAAATTACATAATAACTATATAAATATTTAAATACGTAATACTTAATTTCAAGCCATTTTCAGATAAAAACAGTTATTGTGGGTGGAAAATAATATATTTTTATATATTTTCTAAATAATATATTATATTACATTATATTATACAACAGTTCAATCTGGTTCTCAAATCTGATTGGTTGAAGAGGAAATTTAACAGGAAAAATATTTATTTTATTTTATTTGGTGGAAAATAATATTTTTGAAGAGGAAAAATATTTATTTTATTTTATGTGGTGGAAAATAATATACAAAAATAATATAATATATTATATTACAATATAATGTGATAAATAATATTTTTATTTTATAAAATACATTTAAGTTTACATCTTGATTTTGGGGTTTTTAGCATTTTAATTTAGAGTTTGACTAATATATATATATATATATATATACATTATAATATTAATTTTATTATATTTGGTGGATAATATTTTTTATACGTGTTTAAATAATATTATATTTAATGTTTTTTTTATAAAATACATTTAAGTTTACATCTTTTTTTAGCATTTTAACAATTTTAATTTATTAACAATAATTAAACAAACAGCTATTGATGAGGAAAATATTTATTTTATTACATTTAGTGGAAAATAATATTTTTATTGTTTTTTAACAATATAATGTATTATATTATATTATATTATTTATGTATATAATATAATATTTTATTTAACAATATGATATATAGTATTATAATCTTTAATACATTTAAGTTTACATCTTGATTTTATTTTACTTTAATTTAGAGTTTGACTATTTTAATATATTAGTAATCATTATTAATAGTATGTTGAGGCGTCCCGGTTGAGAACCCTAAAAACACGCCGCGGTTCCTCAGATACCTGTGCAGAGATCCTGCTGCATCTCCATGACAACAGCTGATTGACAGATGGAATGGCAGGCAGTGATTGGTCGTTGTGGAGGGGCGTGTCTGCGCTGGATTTGGGTTAATGACGGTTATTTCGAGCGGTGTGTGTGGTTTCTGCTCTTCCGCTGCGTCCTGTGGGAATGCAAATATTCCTGAAACAGCAGGAAAGGTCAACAGGAAAACTCGTCTTTCTCCTCACGTTTCCTCCTCTGTGCTTACGGAGCTGCTCACACACACAGATTCACATTCAGAGATGGAAACGCTCCTGCTGCTGCATGCTGGGAACGAAAAGACACTCAAACACCACAGAAATCTGCAGGATCATTTACAGGTTATTTAGGAAACCATCAGCTGTAAAGAAGAGAGAGAGTGTGTCAGGATTATTACTGAACATTACAACTACAATTTATTAATCTAATCACGATTAATCGCACCCAAGAGCCAAATACATTTTTGTTTATATAATACATGTGTGTGTACTGTGCATGTTTATCATGTATATGTATATAAATGCACACACATGCAGTATATATTTAGAAAATATTTGCATATTTACATGTAAATATTTATATTCATATACTTCATATTATATATAAATATATTTTATATATAGACTTTTTTTACATTAACATTTAAATATATATATATTTGCAAATATATATAGTTGTAAATATATATATTTGTATGTATATAAATAAATATATATATATATATATATATATATATATATTCATGCATGTGTGTGTTTATATATAAATAAGTTTCAACAATGGATGGATAGATAAATATATAATAACAAAAAAAAAGAAAATATATAAGATGCCAAATGGTTAAAAAAAAACTAACCAAATAAAGTAAATTAAATATTAAATAAAATCTAATTTAATTTAATTAAATAAAATGTCAAATGTCATAATTGGTAAGATAACAAAATATAAATAAAAATAATAATATATAAATATATAATTATAATTATAATAAATGTAAAATACATGACAATTTCGTAAAAAACTTAAAAATGGTTTAAAGATAGCTTTAAATAAAAAAA
Organism: Garra rufa; assembly: GCF_049309525.1. NCBI lineage: Eukaryota > Metazoa > Chordata > Actinopteri > Cypriniformes > Cyprinidae > Garra > Garra rufa. The sequence goes on along the minus strand of NC_133366.1, from coordinate 5,934,673 downwards.
GTGATAACTTACAGAAAAAAATGATGAAAAATATATGAAAATATTATAAGAAACTTAAAATGTTTTTTTTAATAAAAACAAAATATAAATGTAATAAATTGTAAACGTCTTAAAATAAAAATAAAATTTGTAAAATAAATATAAAATGAAAAATAAGATAATTGTAAACTATATGATTTAATATGTAAATGCAAAATATACATAATTATTTAAGAAACCTAAAAAGGGCGTAAAATGGTTGCAATATGATATATATATAAAAGACACCTAAAAATGGTTTAAAAATTAGCCAAAGATTAATTACTTAAATTATTTAAAAATAATACAAATTATTGACATAATTGGAAAAACATAAATATAAATAATGTTAAATAAATATATAATTATAATAAACATTTTTTTAGAAAACCTAAAAATGATTAAAAAACTTAAATAAAAAAAATGTGGTAAATTATAACAATAAAATATAAATATTACATAATCAGAAAAAATAATGAAAAATATATTAAAATATTTTGAAACTTATTTTTTTATAAATATAAAATATAAATGAAACAAATTGTAAACCTGTAATTTTTTTTATATATTTAAAATAATTGTACAAATTTGTAAAATAAATATAAAAGGAAAAATAAAATAATTATAAACTATATGATTTAATAATTAAAAAATAAAAAATGTTGTTAAATTATAACAATTAAAATATAAACATTACACAATCAAAAAATAAATAAATAATGGTGAATATATAAAAATATTTTGAGAAACTAAAAATGGCCAAAATAATGTTTTAAAAATAAAAAATAAAATCTAAATGTAATAAATTGTTAAAATATATAAATAATAGATTATTACAATAATTTCATAATGAATATGAAACATCATGTACCTCTCTGCTCATGGCCAGCGCGAGCTGCAGCTGTAGCTCTTCTTCTCCGCTGGTCTGCGGTCGAGTTTGTTCCAGATCAGACGCTCTGGGAGACGAGGAGGACGCTGACGGACAGACAGACAGACAGATGAGGATCATTCATCTTCATTTAGTGTGTGATGTATTTGATTGACGTGTCTCTGAGGAGCTCTAATACTGTCAGAATCCATCATCATCATAATTATCATTATCTCAGTTCAGATTTTATTATACTGTCATCATGTGTGTGTTTGTGTCACGGCCTCATTAGACTACAAACACATGAACACATGACAGCAGCAGCTGCGCTCAGACTCATCAGAGCAGAGAAAAGCACTAATGTCGTCTCTTTATTATCAGCTACGAGATTAGATAATTACAGCATCAGTTTACAGCAACTATACAAATGTATTTCCAACAAATATGTTCAGTTTTGTTTTCAAGCTCAAGTATCATTCATCATTCAGTATTATCGCTATAATTTAGTTTGAATATTGCATTAGAATACATTGTGTTGTTTGAACTGTGCCTCATAAATGAATTAGGGATGCACGATATTTTTGAACTCATTTTGGCCGATAGCTGATGCCAATACCAATATATTTCCTTTTGTTTGGAAATTACAGCAAGTCTCTCAAGTGACCCTGGAGCACAAAAGCAATCTTAAGTAGCACGGGTGTATTTTTAGAAATAGCCAAAAATGCATTGCATGGCTCAAAATTATCCATTTTTCTTTTATGACAAAATTCATTAGGATGTTAAGTAAAGATCATGTTCCAGGAAGATACTTTGTAAATTTTCTATCATTAATATATATAAACTTAATTTTTGATTAGTAATATGCATTGCTAAGAACTTAATTTGGACAACTTTAAAGGCGATTTTCTCAAATTTTGATTTAGTTTGACTCTCAGATTCCAGATTTTTTAAACAGTTGTATCTCAGCTAAATGTAGTCCAATCCTAACAAACCCAACATCAATAGAAAGCTTATTTATCAGCTTTCAGGTGATCTCAATTTCAACAAAATTACCCTTATGACTGGTTTTGAAGTCCAGGGTCATATATATAAATTGCTGATTTTTTTTTTTTTCTCAGAAAGATGAAGTTATAACCATAATATTTTATTGTAAGATTGAACATTTGTAGATGATCTAAAGCGAAATCTTTTTGAGCTTATAATTTGTTTATGAAATATAGCATATTGCACTCTAACGAATAAATCAGTATATATAAAATTATTTAATTTACAAGTGTTAAGTTCGTCATTTTCTTTTATTCATGTAAGCTATAGCTACATACTCATGATTTTATGACATAAATTACTGATTTATTTAATCAGAAACACATTTTATTAGACGTAGGCCTACAGCGCCACCTATGGAGTTCATGTCTTTCTTTCTTCGTAAAAACAAGTCAAGTCAAAATTAAGTGCGTTTTTGCTTGAAACAAGTTAAATAATCTGCCATTGGGGTAAGCAGAAACATCTTATTTCACACAGAAAACAAGATTATTTTTCTTACCCCATTGGCAGATTATTTTGCTTGTTTCAAGCAAAAACGCACTTAATTTTGACTTGACTTGACTTGTCTTTACGATTTAATTTTGACTTTTTGTTTTCTGAAAGACAATAATTTTTACTTGTCAAGTAAATCCTTGTTGATTTAAGAATTTTTTAGATACTTAGGATGGAAACAAGACAAAAATCTAAGTAAGAAAAGCATTTTTTGCAGTGTAAAAACTATTTGTTGAATCAACTTAAAATAATTTGTTACCTGGCTACCTTATCATTTTAAGTTCAGTCAACTCAAAAAAGTTTAGTCAACTTAAAATGTTAAGGTGTACTAAGTGACAACTTAGATATTTGAGTTGATTCAACTTAAAATCTTAAAACAGCCAGGTAACTCATCCAGCTTTTAAGTTTAACAAACCAAATGTTTTGTTAAGTCAACTCAAATATCTAAGTTGTCTCTTAGTACAACTTAACATTTCAAGTTGACTAAACATATTTGAGTTGACAGAACCTAAAATTTGAAGGCAGCAGGATAACACATTTCAAGTTTGTTTTAAAAACAAAAAATAATTTGTTACCCTGCTGCCCTTTAAAATTTTAAGTTCAGCCAGCTCAAATAAGTTTAGTCAACTTGAAATGTTAAGTTGTACTAAGAGACAACTTAGATATTTGAGTTGACTTAACAAAAAAAATGGTTTGTTAAACTTAAAATCTTAAAATTATGTTCAGTCAACTCAAAAAGTTGAGCCAACTTGAAATGTTAAATTACACTAAGTGACAATTTAGATGTTTGAGTTGATTTGACTTTTTAATTTTTAAATTTTAAGGCAGCCATTATCTGCAGATATTTGTTCTGGAAGTGAACTACTCCTTTAAAGCCATTATTGGCTGATTCCGACATCAGTACATCCCTAAAATGAATGAAAACTGAAAGTGCGCGTGTCTCACAGTTGAAGGACGACGGCGATCCTCTGGAGTGGTTGAAGTCTTCTCCGTAGAGCGCGGCCATGCTGGGCTGACTGCTGCGTCTGCTGGGATACGCTGGAGGAACGCCGCTCACGCTGCCGCCGCCGCCGGCCATCCTCTCTTTGGTCTTGAGCGCCTGTGCTCTCTCCTGTCGCAGTCGCTCCTCGTCCCGCAGCAGCGCCACCAGCTGCTTGGCTTTCTCGCGCACGTTCACGCCTTGGTCGCGGCCGTCCCGGTCCACGTACTGGAAGTCGCGCAGCGTCTGGATGGTGAAGGCGTTCTCGCGGCACTGCTGGGCCACACGCTCCGAACCCGTCTTTGCCAGATAGTCCAGCAGCGTCAGAGCCTGAGCACACAGATAAAAACAGATCACTGCGCTAGAATGATTATTGGTTATTAATGAATATTAGATTATTATGAACTATTAGATCAGTGGCTCTTAACTATTCGAACAATACTGTCCAGAAAAATATTCAATAGCTATATTTCCTCTGGTACATCTGCTGTAATTCATGGAAACTAGAAGTTTCCACAAGTTAACCAAGATTATTTTAATTAAAATAATTACATTTCAGGAATCCAATTTAAGAGCTGAATGTACATAAATTTGCATGCCTTTTCCATTTGTTTGGCTAACTAGATTACAGATACAGATTTTTTTTTTTACTTTTTACTATATATATATATATATATATATATATATATATATATATATCACTTTGAAATTACTATTATTAATTTATTTCTATTTTTTTTTTCTGGTTTTTTACATTTTTTAATTAGATTAGAAATACATTTAAATCTTTAATTAGACAAAGTAAACTAGAAAATACACACAGGCTAGACAATTACACTGTTATTTCTAAGTTCACTAGAAATAAACTAAGTAATAAACTAAAAGTAAAATATTTTTAAATTAGGCTAAGAAATCACTTGAAATCACAAAAATGACCAAAAATAAACCACAAAATATTATTATCATTATTAGACTAGAAATGACTAGAAATGATTAGAAAGAGAAAAAGACTTTTTAAAATTCTAAAAATAACACCGTAAAAAATATGCTACAAATGACCAATTAGACTAGAAATACACTAAAATATGATATTAATTTTGATAATTAATTTCTGAGTCTAGAATTCTTTTTATATTATTAACTTTCTAGTACATTTCTAGTAAACTTGAATGAAAATGAGACATTTTTAGATTAGGGTAGAAATAACTTGAAATCTCCAATTAGACAAAAAGTAAACTAAACTGTAACCACCAATTTTAATACAAAAAAAAAAAAAAACTAATCACTTGAAATTACAAAACCAACCAAAAAATGTACAGAAAAAAATTATAAACACAAAAAGTTCAAGAAATGTGGAAGAAATAACACTTTTTAAAAGTTACTAGAAATCATTACTTAAACTAGAAATAAAAAAATAACACTTTTAAATGATGCTACAATAATTCCTAGACTAATATAATTTAAAACTGTAAGCCTAAAATATAACTAGAAATCATTCACTGAACTTAATTTGAAATCTGTTGATTTTTCTCAGTTTTATGTAACATCTTGTTAAGTCATGGGCGCTACTGTAGACGGATGCGGACACCTTGTAGACGTGTCTCCAGTTCTTGCCGTGATCGTTGAGGCGTTTCCAGACCATGGCCATGACCTCGCTGAAGGCCACCACGCTGAAGGTGAGCTCCGCGATCTCGGACATGAGCGAGCTGGACGGGCCCCAGGGGTCGTTGGAGGTGGCCTCGCGCACCTTGATCTCCGCATCCGAGTAGTTGTGCACGATGTTCTTCACCTGCCGCCGCAGGGCCGAGGTCGTCATGGCGACGGAGAGAGTGTGAGCGAGGGGGCGGATCTCTGGCTGAGACGGACGCTCACACTAACACCAGCCACAGCTGAGAGTAACACACACACACACACACACACACACGCAGAGAGAGAGATAACTATTATTACAAGCTTCTCAGATTTAGACGCTCACACAGACTCACATAGAGTTTTATGCAATCTTAGTTTAATTTTCTGTAATGCGATAGAATGATTTAGTTACCAAGGCAACAAACACTAGTAGATATACACGAGTAAGATTTTTTTTTTCATGTTTTGAAAGACGTCTTTTCTGCTCACCAAGGCTGCATTTATTTGATTAAAAATATGGTAAAATGTGTAAAAATGTGAAATATTATTACAATTCTAAATAGACTTTTTCTATGTGAATGTGTGTTAAAATGTAATTTATATCTGTGATCAAAGCTGAATTTTCAGCATCATTACTGCAGTCTTCAGTGTCACATGATCTTTCAGAAATCATTTTTATTTGCTGATTTACTGCTCAAGAAACATTTCTGGTTATTATCCATCTTTTGTCAAATCATAATGTCTTTACTGTCACCTTTTATCAATTAATTGTGTCCTTGATTAATTAAAGTATTTTTTAGGACTTTTTGACATTTAAGAAGTACCATAATATAAAATATTATATAACTCAATATTTTGGCTTCAAAATACTTTAAAAATTATGGCTAAATGGGTATGGATATATAACATTATTTAACAATAAAATTAAGTGAAATAAACCTGAAATAAAATAAAATATATTAGATGAAAAACTTAAACTAAAATTGAAAATTCTAATAAAAAAATATATTTTATAAAGAAAATACAAATAAATAAATCCAAAAAAATACACACATATATATGTACACAGACACACACACACACATATATATATATAAACATATATACTATATTATATTATATAATTTTTTTATTTATATTTAATTAATTTTTTTATATTTTATATAAAAAAAAATATATATATACATTTTTTTTTAAATAATACTGAAATTGAAAAATATGACATAATATTGAAATTGAAAAATGACAATAATAGATAAAATCACTACAATCCTAAAGTATAAAAAAAATAAAAATAAATATGACTTCAAAATATTAATAACTACTATAATACTATATAAATGAAACTAAAATACGTTTTTTTTTTTTTTACTTTTTTAAATACTTTTTTTATCGGTGAATTAATAAAATGTGATTTCTCATTTAACAACGAACAACAGAAAATAAATATTTATGCATTTATTAATAGTATTACTATAATAATAATAATAATAATAATATTATTATTATTATTATTTTTATATATATATTGCTAAATAGAATTACTTAGATGTTTCATTTTTCATTTATATTTAAGTAACATAACAGAAAAATGACAATAGCAAATAAAATTATTTATTTATATTAAAAAAGTTAAATAAATGTGACTTCAAAATATTAATAACTACTATAACGCTACATAAAAAAACTAAAATAAGTGTTCATGCTAAAATCTTTTTTTTATTGTTGGTGAATTAATAAAATACAATTTCTCAATTAACAATGAACACAAATAAATATTTATGCATTTACACATTTAGCTTTTAAATATTCAGTTTTACAAAAACATGTTTCCTTTTATAGTCATGTATGAATGACACTGAAGAGGTCAAAAGTCATTTATAAACATCAGTTGCTGTAGTTGTTGTGGTCCGTAAAGGGTTAACAGGTTTTTGAACACATAAACAGATGCAGTTCTAATTAAAAATGTCCCCACCCTGTTCATGTGCAGTGAGAGGAGAGCGATCACCATTTTCAGCATCATCAATAATTCAGCTCGGCTCTCCAGCCAGCACTTACCGAGAAAAATAAAATAAAACCACGGCCAGAGGAAATGGGTCGACGAGGAGAGCTGTGTGTTATCTGTCCATCAGACTGCATAACAGATCCTGAATTTACCCGAGCACTCAAACATCCTTCAGACATTTATATGTGCTCGCAACATCAAGGTAATGGGTTCGATTCATGACGATTAATCCATCTGAAATGCCAAATGAATAAGCGTGTGTTTGACTCAGGCGTGAATCACAAACGCCACTCACGCTGTTAGCCATCGGCCCACAGATCAGCTCTGAATCACAGCGGCACGCTTCAACCCTCGCGCTCTGACTCACGCGCCTCAGTTTCATTCAGAAAACACTGGAGTCTGATAGGGTTAATAGAGCTGCATCTGGAGGAGATAATCACACTCACATCAACAGGAGAGCTGGGAAACATCTCACTATTTCATTCACGAGAAGCTATCAAACAGATGAGATTACTAAATGTTTATACGACTGGGACACAATTTACAAAAAAAAAAAAAAAAAAAAATACATAAATAAATGTCATTGTTAATCCAAAACTGGCAGCTCACTGCAAAGAAATTGCTTTTAGTACTTACATTTTTTGTCTTGTTTCTTTCCAGCCAAAATATGTAAAGATTCTTAAATCAAGAAGGTAACTTTTTTTTCATGTTTTCAGTAAAAAATACTCAAAGTCAAAATTATACTGTCTTTACTGTCACTTTTAATAAATTTATTGTGTCCGATATTCATTTAAGTATTTTTTAGGACTTCCTTCTGACACTTAAGAAGCACCATAATATAAAATATTATATAATTCTATAACATTTTGGCTTCAAAGAATTTTAAAATGGCAAATAAGTAAAAAAGCTAAATAGAATGATTTACTTAGATGTTTCATATTTTATTTATATTTAAATAACTATAGCGATATCACTTTTATCATAGCTTAGCATAGATCATTGAATCCTATTAGACCAATAGCATCGCGTTCAAAAATGACCAACGAGTTTCGATAGTTTTTTTAGTTTGTCCTATTTAAAACTTGACTCTTCTGTAGTTATATCGTGTACTAAGACCGGTGGAAATGCAAAGCTTCAATTTTCTAGGCCGATAAGATTAGGAACTACACTCCCATTCCGGCGTAATAGTCGAGGAAGTTTGCTGCCGTAATATGACTGAAGCAGGAGCAGTAATACCACGCAGCACATGTGCAAATGCTAAACTAGCTGGGAACTCATTTCTGATAATACTGCTCCTGCTTCGGCCATATTACGGCAGCAAACTTCCTTGACTATTACGCCTGAATGGAAGTGTAGTTCCTAATCTTATCAGCCTAGAAACTCGCAGCTTTGCATTTCCACCGGTCTTAGTACACGATATAACTACAGAAGAGTCAAGTTTTAAATACAACAAATATGGAAACTCGTTGGTCATTTTTGAACGCGATGCTACTGGTCTCATAGGATTCAATGATCTATGCTAAGCTATGCTAAAAGTGATATCGCCAGAACAGGAGAATGGCTGAATGGATTTCAAAACGGTAAAAATCAACTTATTAACTCGGGGGGAGTTGGAGAATGAGCCTATTTCCAAAAAAAGTGGAGTGTTCCTTTAACTGGGTTCCGGAGGCAGTTTATAACTTTCGGGAAGCGGAGTTTGATCGGGAGATTATTCCATTAGGGGCCGTTCACATGTAGCATCTTTTGCGCGCTAAAGTTCGTTATTTCAAATGTAGATGCGCGGTGTCTACAACGCGATGCACTCGTTTTTTCCAGGCTCGTCCGCGCCGTATCCAGATAAAAACATGTCAACTTTTCAGTATGCCGAGCGCACTGCGGGTCATGTGACAAGAACCAACGAATCAGCTTCTTCCTTTCACGAAAAACATTAAAAGCTTAGCCAAGATGGAGAAACAGCCGATCATAGCTGTTACAGGGATAACAGTTTTTAGTAGCAGAGTTACTGCAAGCGATTTTTAGTTTTGGAAATCCATTTATCCTTTGCTGAAACTTCCGCGTCTTCAGGGAGAGCGCAGGTCATGGTTGTTTAGCAACGGCAGACGCCACCAGAGCGCAAGCTGCGGAGTGCTTTAGAAAGAAGGAGAAAGCGGCGCACCTAGCGTTTTCCACAAGTTTTTAGGCGCGACATGTGAACAACCCTTATATGGGATGACTTCGGTAAGACCAGAGGCGGAGGACTGTGCATTTATGTTAACAAAGCTTGGTGCACAAACTCTGTTATTATTGGGAGACACTGACTATCGATTCGATTAATCGATAAGATTATTCTTCTTACCCCACTGGCAGATTATTTCGCTTGTTCTAAGTAAAAACTCACTTAACTTTGACTTTTCTTTTCTCAAAACTAGACAGTGTTTACTCGTCTAGAAAACCCTTCTTGATTTAAGATTTTTTTTTTTTTTTTGATATTTTGGCTGGAAACAAGACAAAAAAATCTGAGTAAGAAAAGCATTTTTTGCAGTGCTGTGGTTGCCAGAACTTTACAGTAGCAAAAATTAAGTTTCACAGATTAAGCGTAGGTTTACAGTAAAAAAAAAGAAAAGTTTTGTATCTTTATAAAACACCAAAACACACCTTAAAAACTCAATGAGAAAACCACAGGATGAATCAAAGAGGATTTCTTTCACAAACTGAAGCGAACATTAATCAGTTACTTTTAAAAGTAATGGATTACAGTATTTCGTTACTTAGTTACTCTTTATAAAAGAAGTAATCCATTACGTTTTCTGTAATAAAGTAATAAGCATTAGTTTTTTCGAAAAAGAAAAAAAATAGATATTTTGTGAATTTAGTAATGTGTTACTTTACTAGTTACTTGAAAAGTAATCTGATTACATATCACACATTACTTGTGATACGTTACTTCCCTAGATCTAAGTCTAATATGCACAGTGTGATAAACAAACACAAAACACGATCGCGACACTAAAATAAAATGTACGTGACACTAAAATCCTAATGTATATAACTAAAAACCAAGGTGAAGTATTGTTATTTCAATAATAAAAACAATCATTTTTTTTTTTCACTGTAAGTTATAAGATTATTTATTCTTTCATTTCCAAGTGCTGTATATTTAATTACAGAAGCCTGTTTCAGACACTGAATAAAAAAATAAAAATGAAAATAAAAAGGTAACTTTTTGGTGACTTTTTATCTCTCAGTTTACACTTTTGTCTCAGAATTGTGTGATATAAACTCACAATTCTGACTTTTTTACTCACAATTCTCACTTTTTGTGAAAAATACACTCGCACCTGCGAGTTATAAAGTACAACTTTGAGGGGGAAAAAGATATGTTCTCAGAATTGAGTTTGTCTCGCAATTCTGACTTACAATTGCGAGTTACATCACAACTCTAAGAAAAGAAAGTGAGAATTGATCGTTTATATGACACAATCAGAGAAAAAAGTCAGAATTGCAAGTTTATATCACAATTATAAGAAAAGAAAGTCAGAGTTACAAATTCATATCTCACAATTTTGAGAAAAAAGTCAGAATTGCAACTTTATCTCAATTCTGAGGAAAAAAGTCAGAATTGTGAGTTTATACATCATAGTTCTGTCTTTGTAACTTGCAATTGAAAGTTCATATCTTACAATTCTGAGAATAAGTCAGAATTGCGACTTTATCTCACACACTTCTAAGGAAAAAAGTCAGAAGTGCAAGTTTATATCTCACAGAGAAAAAGTCTGAATTGTGAGTTTATGTCACCGTTTTGACATTGTAACTTGCAACTGTGAGTCTATATCTTACTATTCTGACAAAACGTCAAAATCGCATATTCCATATTTAATAGTATTTTACTGTTTAACTGATTCAATACAATTTCCCATTGAATTGCTATTTTTCACCAGATATAGCAAGATAACTTCCCATTAATAATAGGAGAACTTTAGCATTCCACAGTCATTTATCATTAAAATCCCAATAATGTTTTAGTGCAGCGTCAGCTGATCTGACTGAACATCTCTGCCCTTCACACGGCTGCGCTCTCTGACTTTGCATTTCTGTGTGTGCGGCAAAACCTAATCCCACACGTCCTTCATAGAGCCTCTCTAAAGCAGAACTGCTCTCTGTGAAGAGCTCACGCCGTTCCTCAGGGTTCATCTGCTCCTGTCAAAGACCTACAAGTCTTTTAACCTAGTCTAGATCCTTCAACGCATTTCCAAAGAGTTTCGGTTCTGCATCTGTCCCAAAACCTGCTGCTCTTGAACCAGGATCCGCTAACATCAGCACTTTCATTATTACTTTCTCAAAACTAGACCAAACGCGACAAAAGTAGATCACTCTCATCAGGAGTAATGAAGATGAGCTTCGGTGTGAAGAAGAAACACAACAACTGAAATGCACCGAAATGAAAACTGTTGGCTGAAGCCGAAGCTAAAGAAAATTAAACACTGGGCCGAAGTTTTTTGTGTTTTTCCCCTATGCATTTTACTACAGTTTTCACCTTTGCGTAAATGAAATGGCCAAAATATGCTTTTTATGCACCGAAAGATGCTTTTTTCGACTGAATAATTTCGGTTGCTGAACATTCAGTGCATCCCTGCTTAACATAACCTGCTACTTATTACTTAGTTTAGAAGTTTAAATTCCCATTTTAACATTCTCACAATCAAAATTAAACCTTTTTGGAGCACAAATGACCTGAGCTGCCTAAAGTTGATCGTAGAGAGCACTGGAGGTGCTGATCTACTTACGATGCTTTCGGGAAAGGCAGACCTGGTTCATCTGCTGTAGACACGAGAAGAAAACAACAGACACATGTGTGTGAGTCCGGGACGAGTCACTGATGAGTGTGATCTCAGCGGAGACATCTGCTCCGCAACACGACACACTTTCATCTAGCAGATCCCCACCGAGACGTTTAATTCTGTCGGTCGCCTTTTATGCTTTCCTTATTGAATTATTCCTCTCCGTGTTCCTGCGGTGATCACAGATTCATCTCGCTCACAGTGCTAAATATTAAACAGACAAAAATAGTTGTGCGGCCTGATGCCACAGAAGAAGCTCTGATGGGACGTGAACTTCAAAACGTTCTCCTGTGACATCAGAGAATATTTTAAAGCTATGAGACAATAAGAAAACCTCACATTTCCAATGATTCTATACTCTTAAAAATAAAGGTGCTTCACGATGCCATAGATTAGAAGAACTTTTTTTTTTTTTTGTCTAAATGGTTCCATGAAGAACCTTCTTTGTGGTGAAAGAAGGTTCTTCAGATTATAAAAAGGTAAGAAAGAGATGGTTCTTTAACAAACCTTTGACTGAATGGTTCTTTGTGGAACCAAAAATGGTTCTTCGATGGCATCGCTGGCACCTTTTAAGGCACCTTCATTTTGAAGAGTGTACAGAACTACTTTAAATTTGTATACCATAGAGTTTTTTGAGTTCCATAATGCCACAGAACAAGTTTTTTAAACATTTTTAAGTTCTTATGTCATTAAACATTTTTTTGAGGTCCATAATGTTCCAGAAACATTCAGTGTTGGGGAAAGTTACTTTTAAAAGTAATGCATTACAATATTGAGTTACTCCCCAAAAAAGTAACTAGTTACTTTTTTATTGAAAGTAATGTGTTACGTTACTTTTGCATGAGTTTTTCATCTGGACAGGGCTTGCTTGTTTTTAATATAAAAGTTCTATTTTTGGCTAATGTAAAAGCTTTTTCACACCAAAAGCCTCAGGCTTAGAGAAAAGTAAATTTATGTCTGTATAGTAGACCGCAGCAATATAACAATAAAACAGGAAAACAAATATTAGATTGTCTTGAGTCATTTTTGCTTATTAGTATGGATGAATTGGATCACTGAAGTTTAGCAGAAAAGACATTGGTTAATAAAATGGGATTAAATACATAAAGGACATTTGTATTATTTAACATTTAATTGAGTTGAACTTCACTGGTTTTATTCATTTTGAGGAATACTGAATTCTAATCGAAAAATGTTTTTGTGAGTGAGATGAATTAATGCATGTTCACATTTATTCACTGCAAAAAAAAAAAAAAAATGCCTTTCTTGCTTAGATTTGTTTGTCTTGATTCCAGCCAAAATATCTAAAAATTCTTAAATCAAGAAGGAATTTCTAGACAAGTAAAAATTATTTTCTTGTTTTCAGAAAAAAGAAGTAAAAATTAAGTTTTTGCTTAGAACAAGCAAAATAATCAGCCATGGGGTAAGCAGAAAAATCTTATTTCAAATAAAAAACAAGATTATTTTTCTTACCTAATTGGCAGATTATTTTGCTTGAATTAGGCAAAAATGCACTTAATTTTGACTTGTTTTTTCTAAAAACTTTGGAAACATTTAAAGTTCTAAAAAAGGTCATAGTAGAAGTTGTAATGATGTAATTAAACCATTTTTTGAATTCCAAGACATCAAAGAATGAGTCCTAAAATGTCATAGCAGAACTTTTTCAAGTTTCTGTTATGTCATTGAATCTTTTGAGTTCCGGTTATAAAACATTACCATTTTTAAGTCAAGTTAACATTATTATTGTTTGAACGTTCTTTTGACACAGTTGTGTGTTCTAATATTCTGTGCGCTACATTTAAAGATTAAATTATAAATTCCATGATGTAAAGAACATAAAAATGTCATAGTAGAAACATTTGAAATAAGTTGAAATAATATCATAGAATATTTTAAAGTCCTGATAAAGCCATTGCAGAACCATTCTGTAAACCCAAACGTTCAAAGTAATTAAATAGATTAAGTAGTGTAAACTTAACTTTAAAAAAAAAAAAAGTTCTACTAACTTAGATATTTTGAGTTACTGTGACTTTTCTTAGTTTTTGAGTTAATAAAACTTATTTGTTTTAATTAATTTAAACTACTTGTTGATGAATCAAGGTTCTTTAAGCGATGCCATAGAAGAACCATTTTTGGTTCCACAAAGAACCATTCAGTCAAAGGTTCTTTAAAGAACCATTTCTTTCTTTCCTTTTTATAATCTAAAGAACCTTATTTGCCAAAGAACCTTTTGTGAAAAGGAAAGGTTCTTCAGATGTTTAAGGTTCTTTATGGATCCATTTAGACAAAAAGGTTCTTGTATGGCATTGTGAAGCACCCTTATTTTTAAGAGTGTACTTTTCGACGATAATCATCATGGATCTCAAAGTAAGTGTTAAACGAGTTTTTATGAGGCCATACAAGAACCTTTGTGATGTTCTTTGGCTCTTTACAATGATATTTGTGACCCTGAACCACAAAACCAGTCATAAGATTTATGCATCATTGGACAATATTTGGCCAAAATACAACTATTTGAAAATCTGGAATCTGAGAGTGCAAAAAAATCTAAATATCACTTTGAAGTTGTCCAAATGAAGTTGTTAGCAATGCATATTACTAATCAAAAATTAAGTTTTAATATATTTACGGAAGGAAGTTTACAAAATATCTTCATGGAACATGATCTTAACTTGGCCAAAAAGAAAAATCAATAATTTTGACCCATACAATGTATATTTGGCTATTGCTAGAAATATACCAGTGCTACTTAAGACCGGTTTGTGGTCCTTTAAAGAAGACAGATGGGCTTGACTTTTACTTTGGTAATGGATATCTAAAACAAATACACTAAAGCTAATAAATGTCTAGAACTAATGCACTAATATGACCAATAATGTAACACCAGGAACACTTCTGATTCTCCAGAGTACCATATCCAACATGACCATCTCCCACACAACAGCACCAGACCAGAAATAGCCTCGAGACTGTGTGTAAATGCTCTAGTAGGCCTCCATCTCCTGTATTCAGCATCACAGAAACACTTCTGACATAGATTATACACATACACACTTTTGACATCAGACATTCACGATAACACAGTGGCAGACACATGAGCATCATCTGCAGGGTTAATGAGGAGATAAATGAATAGCGCTTACCTGCAGCATCTTACTGAGCAGCCGCGATCCGCTACACTGATCCACAGAGACGGACTCGGAAACAGAGAGAGATAGGATGAAAGAAACACGGATAGATCTGTCCGTCCTGTCGTCGATTTGTGCGGGAATAAACGCGCTGCAGTGTTTCCAGTGAAGTGGGTGAGATGATCCATCTATATACGATCACACATGCGGTGTGGAGGCACGAGCCGCCTTCATCACGAGAGAGAGAGAGAGAGAGAGAGAGAGAGAGAGAGAGAGAGAGAGAGAGAGAGAGAGAGAGAGAGAGATGCTCTGATGCTCTGCGCACTCAGCATTTAACCGCATCACTGCCGGAGTCTCTCAACAAACCAAAAATAACAGTTTATCTACTTATATCAGTTTAATATCATATGGTTATTACACTGCCACCATATATATTACAATATAAATAAACAAACACACATTATTAATTAAGAAAACATAAGAATAAATATTGCGAAAATGTAACGGTTACTTATCGCTGTCACTGAATGATTTAATTACTTTATTAATGATAGCTAGTATTCGATATATAACGATAAAACTGATGAAATGGAAGTAAAACTGATTTTTAAAAATTTCTGTTTGTATTATCTATTTCAAGATTAACTAATACTTGACTTTTATTTTGAATACACATCACAAAACGATATAACTTACCTTTCTTAATGAGGTGCAGCTTCGGTCTGTTGACCGTTAAAATTTTAAACAGTTGCTGGCAGGAACCATTTAAACCAACCAAACTGAGTTGTCGCTAAACGTTAAAATATAACTACATTTCTACATTTTTGTACCACAATTGATCCAACATATAGTAACCCAGTATACCCAGTGGTTGAGGTTTCAAAAGTATTATTATTATTTATAAATGTTCTGCTATATAGGCTACTTTATGTAGAACTGCGCTTCTGTCTTCTATTTTTTTTTTTTTTACAGCGTGAAAGTCGTACAAATTTATGAATGAACCACTAGTTTTAAAGTCTTCCTGGTCTACTGACATTTGTTATGACATCTGCTTCAAACATTACAATGGACATGATAATTTTATTACCTCAATAAGTACATCTACATCACCAGCTAATTAGGTTACTTATCACTGTGGATGACTTAATTACGTCATTAATGCTAGCTAGTTAGTATTCGTTTACAGTCTCATTCTTCGGAGAACGATAAAACTGACAAAATGGATGTAAAAAATAATTTTAAAAATACCAGTTTTTATTATCCACAGCAGCGGCAACTCAAGTGGCCATGCCCTTAATTATGCAGAACTTTAAGGCTTAATATAACTTAAACGGAGTAAAACAATTCACCCCCCTCACAGTTGACATGCAGGGCAAAACTAGCTATATAGACCAAAACCACTTTTTGTACCAGGCTGTAAACATACTTTTTTCTGTTGTAAAGTTGGGCATTTTAACAGCCTTTTGCAGCCAGTCTCTAGCGGCCAGTCGATGAATTGCAGTTTAAGTCACTTGCGTGTTGGTTTCAATAGAGAGAGCGGGAGGTTGCCGCTTGGTAATTACTTTATTAATGCTAGCTAGCTAGTATTTATTTACAGTCTCATTTTTCGGATGTAATGGAGGCCAGCTAGCAGGTAAACATCACTCTCCTCATCTCAAGAGACGCACTAGGAACTGCTGTTAACGGTTGCAGCACTTAGCCTCCTTGTTAGTGCGTCCGCCTCCCATGTCGAAGACCCGGGTTCGAGACCCGCTTGGTGCGGATGTGAGTACAACCCCAGTGGAGGGGGTAACGTGGAAAACGGTGAAACTTCCAAAATGGAATTAAAAATTAGCAATAAAAATCCGTTTTAATTATCCACTTTAAGATTAACTACAATACCTCATTTTGATTTTGAACACAGATTTAACTTACCTTTCTTAATGAGGTTGCAGCTTCGGTCTGTTGACGGTTACAATTTAAAACCGTTGCTGGTGGGTATTTAAACCAACTACTGAGTTGTCGCTAACATAACCTGACAACCTTAAAATTTACTTTTTTGTATCAAAATTTATCCAACATATAGTAACCCAATATACAGTGGCTGGGGTTTCAAAATTGTTATTATTATTTATAAATGTTTAGTCTGCTAAATACTTTATGTAGCCCTGCTCCCTTTCACCTTGTCTTCTGTCTTCTATTTGTTGGATATTTTTACTATTAATGAACCACTCGTTTTAAAGTCTTCCTAGTCTACTGACATTTGTTGTGACATCCACTTCGAAGAATTACATAAGTAAATCTGTTTTACCAGCTAATTACTCTTCGACAGCAATGCTACAGCTCTACCGCAAAAACGGAATTCTAAAGATGGCTGCGCACTTGTTTCTCCGATAATAAAGTATTACAAAAATCTCTTTATTTTAATAAATCGTTATCTGCATATAGCTTAGTTTTTATATATTTGCTTGCATTGTATACTGAAAGAACAATCACAACAGACTTGGCCAGCTGAGCAATCAGAGTATAGTAGGCTTATGGAAGGAAGGGGTTTACCAACTTTAACTGCTTTGAACAAATTGTTTCAAAATTTGCTAATATAAAATGTATATTCTGAGAGAATTACAATGTTTTCTGACCTATGTTGTAGGGGACTCCAACTCAATATTAGGACACTTTAAAGTAACATACGACCTGCTCTTTAAAACCAAAGACTTTGTAGGAAGACTGTGCACTAAGCTATGCTAAAAGTAATATCGCCAGAACAGGAGAACGGCTGAATGGATTTCAAAATGGTAAAACTCAACTTATTAACTCGGGGGTAGTTGGAGAATGAGCCTATTTCCAAAAAAAGTGGAGTGTTCCTTTTAAAGGGACTTTGTTAAAACTCACTGCACACTCAAACACATTCAGAAACACATCCAAGGTTCTTCTGGAGGGCAAAATTACATTTACTGACACATGCGATTAGGATCTTACACTTTTGACAATATGTAATTAGAGAAATGAAGACAGACGAAAGTATTACGATGTTGTCTGAGTGTGTTGAGCGTCATCGAGTAAATCACACAGAGAATCCACCATCGTCTCCATCAGCACATACACCTGAAACACACATCAGCACATCGTGACTAATATGACAGCATGAATCACGAGGTGTGAATGTGTGATGATAAATCATGAAGGAGTGCGGGAGTGTTCGGCTCTGTCATAAGGGTGTCATGACAATCACACAACCATAGAAGAAAAGAAGAAAAAATTATATACAAATTTTTTTTTAATACATGCTGTTTTTGATTTCTGAAGGATCATGTGACACTCAAGACTGGAGTAATAATGCATCTTAACATGTATTAATTTAGAAAACACCTGTTTTAAATTGTATATTTTCACCAAAGTCTTTGATCTAATAAATCTAATGTACCTGTGTGTGCAGCAGAGCTCTGTATGTGTCCTGTAGTGTGCGTTCAGTAGTAAAGCTGGAGTCTCTCTCTTCTGTGTCTGTCTTCCTCTCCTCTGGCACATGTTTCCTCATGCTCCCATGTTCCTACACACACACACACACACACACACACACACACACACACACACACAGAGGGTATTAAAAGCACATATTTGTAAGTGTCAGAGCGCAGCGTGTCAGTCTGAGTGTTTATACTGCCGCTCTGAGTCTGTGTGTGTGAGAGAGAGACAGATCAGAGAGAGAGAGACAGGTTGAGAGTGGTAGCGGGTGTGAAAGCGTGCAGCTGTCCTGCGCTGAGTGCACTTAGCATGACGCCCACAGAGCATGAGTCAGCGAGAGACGCGCTCTATTGAGTGAGCGGCCTACAAGGACAGCAGAGTCAGCCATCAGACGCCTTACAAACCCACAACAACGCCAGACCACAGGCTTCAGCTTCTCCACAACACTCAAACCCAACCACTGATTATAAGACTGCTGTGGAGGGTTGCTAAACAGTTTTGGGTGGTTGTTACACTGTTGCTAAGATGTTCTTGATGGTTGTTATGCATCTAATAAGGTTTTGCTAAGATGTTCCATGTTGCTATGCAGTAGCTAAGGACCACTAAATAGTTTCTAAGATGTTCTGGGTGGTGCTAGCATGATCTGTTCTGACTGATTGCTAAGATTGACTAAAATGTATTGGTAAGTTGCTAAGAAGTTGCTAGGGAGTACTGGGTGGTTGTTATGCTGTTGCTAGGGTGTTCTTGATGGTTACCAGGGTCTTTTGGGTGGTATGCAGTTTCTAGGGTGTTCTAGTTGTTTGTTATGCAATTGATAGGGTTTTGCTAAATGTTCTTGGTTGCTATAGGGTGTATTGATTGGTTGCAAGGGAATTTTGTATTGTTGCAATGCAGTTGCTAGGGAGTTCTGAATGGTTGCTATACAAATGATAGGGGTTTGCTAAGATGTTCTTGGTTGCTAGGGTATTCTGTGCTGTTGCTATACAGTTGCTAGGGAATTCTGGATGGTCGCTAAGATGTTCTGTCTGATTGCTAGGGTGTTTGTGGAGGCTGTTACGTTGTTGTCCAGGTGTTCTGAGTGATCACTGTTCCGTTGCTAGGGTGTTCTGGGTGGTCGCTAAGCAGTTACTAAGGTGGTCTGGATGGTTTATGGGTAACTAGGGTGTTCTGGGTGGTTGCTATGCAGTTTCTAGGGTGTTCTAGGTGTTTGTTATGCAATTGATAGGGTTTTGCTAAGATGTTCTTGGTTGCTAGGGTGTATTGATTGGTTACAAGGGAATTCTGTATTGTTGCCATGCAGTTGCTAGGGAGTTCTGAATGGTTGCTATGCAAATGATTGGGTTTTGCTAAGATGTTCTTGGTTGCTAGGGTATTCTGTGCTGTTGCTATACAGTTGCTAGGGAATTCTGAATGGTCGCTAAGATGTTCTATCTGATTGCTAGGGTGTTCTTGGAGGCTGTTATGTTGTTGTCCAGGTGTTCTCAGTAATTACTGTTTAGTTGCTAGGGTGTTCTGGGTTGTCGCTAAGCAGTTACTAAGGTGTTCTGGATTTGTTTATGGGTAACTAGGGTGTTCTAGGTGGTTGCTAGGCAGTTTCTAGGGAGTTCTGGGTTCTGGTCACTAAGATGTTCTTGGTGCTTTCTAGGGTGAACTGACTGGTTGCTAAGGTGTTTCGGGTGGTTGCTAAGATGTTCTTGATGGTTGCTATGGTGATCTTACTGTTATCTAAGGTGTTTTGACTGGTTGATATGCAGTAACTAGGGTGTTCTGGGTGGTTGCTAAGATGTTCTTGATGGTTGTTAGGGTGACCTGACTGGTTGCTAGGGTGTTCCAAGTGGTTGCTATTCAGTAACTAGGGTGTTCTCTGTGGTTGCTAAGATGTTCTTGATGGTTGCTATGGTGATCTTACTGTTATCTAAGGTATTTTGACCGGTTGATATGCAGTAACTAGGGTGTTCTGGGTGGTTGCTAAGATGTTCTTGATGGTTGTTAGGGTGACCTGACTGGTTGCTAGGGTGCTCCAAGTGGTTGCTATGAAGTAACTAGGGTGTTCTCTGTGGTTGCTAAGATTTCATTGTTGGTTGCTAGGGTGACATGACTGGTTGCTAGGTTGTTCTGAGTGGTTGCTATTAAGTAACTAGGGTGTTCTCTGTGGTTGCTAAGATGTTCTTGATGGTTGCTATGGTGATCTTACTGTTATCTAGGGTGTTCTGACTGGTTGATATGAAGTAACTAGGGTGTTTTGGGTGGTTGTTGAGATGTTCTTGATGGTTGCTAGAGTGATCTGACTGTTTCCTAGGGTGTTCTGAGTGGTTGACATGCAGTAACTAGGGTGTTTTGTGTGGTTGCTAAGGTATTCTTAGTGCTTTCTAGGGAGACCTGACTGGTTGATAGGGTGTTCCAAGTAGTTTATATGATGTTGTAGGTGGTTGCAATGTAGTTGCTAGGGTGTTCTGGCTTCTGGTTGCTAAGATTTTCTTGGTGCCTGCTAGGGTGACCTAGGGTGTTCTGAGGGTTGCTATCCAGTTATTAGAGTGTTCTGGGTGGTTGCTAAGATGTTCTGAATGGTTGCTAGGGTGATCTGACTGATTGCTAGGGTGTTCTAAGTAGTTGCTATGCAGTTTCTAGTTTGTTCTGGGTGGCTGATATGCATTTGCTAAGGCGGTTTGGGTGGTTTATGTGGTAACTAGTGTGTTTTGGGTGGTTGCTATGCAGTTGATAGGGTGTTCTCAGTGATTACTGTTTAGTTGCTAGGGTGTTCTGGGTGGTTGCAAAGCAGTTACTAAGGTGTTCTACTAAGTACTAAGGTGGTTGCTAGGGTGACCTGACTGGTTGCTAGGGAGGTTGCTAATGCAGTTTCTAGGGTGTTCTGGAAGGCAACCATGCATTTGCTAGGGAGTTCCAGGTGGTTGCTCATTTGTTCTAAGTGTGAAGTGACTGAATGCTAGGATGTTCTGAGTGGTTGCTAGGGTGACCTGATTGGTTGCTAGGGTGTTCTGGGTGGTTGCTAGGTGTTTTCTTCATTTATTTCTTCCGGTCTGTAGACGAGAATCAAGTTTTGTGTGATTTTGTCAGCTGTTTTCTGCTCCAGCAGGTGAAGTGCTGCATCTGTTCAGTGATGTGAGGACAGCGGTGTGTGTGTTGAGATTTGCTGTCCTCTGCTGGTAAGCATCATCATCATCACTCTCTCTCTCTCACCTCTAGTGCTGTCAGTGCTGTTCCTCTCGCTCCTCTGGTCTCCACCAGCTCTTGGACACTCGCTCGTCTCCTCTCGTCCTTCATCAGCAGCGCTTCTTCTCTCTGCTCCTCCTCAGCTGTGGATCAGCACAGTTAATGTCAGACCTCAGCCTTCATGCATGAGTGTTTGTGTATTTTGTCCTCACAGGTGTCAGTCCAGGTGTTGTTCTCCTGAAGGCCCAGTGTGTGTCTCAGTCTCACAGATTCACAGACCAAACCGTCCAGCAGCTCTCTCCATAACTGCACACTGCACACACACACACACACACACACACACACGATCATCATCATCATCAGCAGCATTATCACCAGGTGTGTGTGTGTGTGTTAGAGGATGGATATCCGAGCCGAGCCCGACGGTACCCGACGGAACCCGACGGGTCGGGCCGGGTTCGGACAGATATTTAGAAAGGATGCTCGGGTTCGGGTCGGGCTCGGTCACCTCAGCGCGATAGTGCGCCCGTGTTATAACGGCACTTTTTGCCCAGTGTGCACTGACGCTCTCATCTGTTGACATTTCCGAACGCTTTTTTTACAGTTGCTTAATAAAAGCGGGCTTTCCACACAAAAAAAGTGCATGTGTCATTAGTATGAGTGAAAAAAGAGATTTTAACTGTGTCGGGCTGGGATCGGGCTCGGACATAAATATCTGAATGCTTGTCGGGCTCGGGTCGGGTTCGGTTACTGCTCTGTCGGACTCGGGCCGGGCTCGGACAAAAAAATGCGGCCCGATCCGCACTCTAGTGTGTGTGTCTCACCTGATGTCACATGCTGTCACAGGTGTGTTGTGTATCTGCGGTTGCTGCAGTTCCAGGATCAGTGAGTTAAACTGACTCAGACTTGTCTCTCTGCTCTCATCGTCTGTCCCAGACACGGACAGCAGCGCCTAGTGGACAAACACACACACTGACTTCACCTGAACATCATATACTTACCCTCACAACACACCAAACCTGTGCAAATGTCTTTCTTTCTTAAGTGAGACTCAAAAGGAAACGTTTAGCAGAATGTTCATGCAGCTCTTCAGCTGACAGTAAATGGAGATCTTCAGTGGCTTTATTTCATTCTGGCCATCACAAAACGAACCAGGCAGCTTAATAAAACTTGAATACGGTACACACAGTCATATGCACTCTGGTTATGCTGCTTCTTTGTCATTTTCAAGCTTTCAAGGTCACTTTGTACAGTCATTTTTATTGAGAAGTGCTGCATAAAGAAGACTGTGTTCCTCAGAAGAAAGAAAGACATATGGGTTTAAAGATACATGACAGTGTGTAAATGATGACAGAAATTACACACTTATTCTATACACTTATTTTATTATCACTATATATATATAAACACAAGTTATTTCTATAGATTTTTGTCTTTTACTTTACTTTTAAAGTTTCAGTAATTTTGTTGTGCAGTTTGTCATTTTTATTAATTTTTATAATATCTACAGTTTCTATGTATTTTTTTAATTATTACATTTTTATTTTATTTACTAGATTACATTTTAGATATTTTAGTATTTGAAGCACTTAAATGAAAAGTGTACTCTTTTTTATATTGTATGTAATTTTATTTTAGTCAATATTCATTACATAATAATATTATTATATATTATACATATTATTATTATTATTATTATTATAGTTTCAGTTAACTGTATATATTATAATAGATTTAATTGAATATATTTATATAATATTTATATAATTGTATATAATATATGACTTTTTTCATAAAAGTAATGACAAAGTAATGAGAATTTGTAGGAAAATGTACTTAAATGTCATGAAAATGTCACAAATGCCAAAAATGATCCTAATTAAAAAAAAAAATGATTTAAATGTTTATAATATAATATAATATAATTAATATAATATAATATAATATAATTTTTTGTTTTGCTTTTAATGTCTGTACAGTTTCTGTGCCTTTTTTTAATTATTACATTTTTATTTATTTACTTGATTACATTTGAGATATTTTAGTATTTGAAGTTCTCAAATTAAAAGTGTGCAGTTTTTTTACATTGTATCTAATTTTATTTCAGTCAATGTTTATTAAACAACAATAATAATACCTATTATTATAATCATTGTTATTAATATTATTATTATTATTAATATTATCAACTGAAATAATATATCACTTTTTCACATTATACCAATGGGGATACAATTTGTCTCCATCAAAGTAATGAGAATTTGTGGTAAAATGTGCTGAAATGTCATTAAAATAATGTCACAAATGCCAAAACTGGTCCTAAAAATCATCTAAATTTAATTAAAAAAAATATTTTCTTATTTTTCCTTTTGATTTGGGGAGACCTGTGCATCCCGATAATCATCCTCACAGCAAATACATTCAGTTCATATGAATCATGCATGTCCGCGGTACCTGTCTGAGTGTGTGTAATGACAGATCCCACGGCGGCACCTGTCCTGACCCATTGACCTGCTCCCATAAGCCCCGCAGCGCCTCCACAGGCTCACGCCGGTACTGCACCTGCCCAAAATACATCAGCCAGAAAATAACACAACCAGACCCAACCATAAACCCCCAGAACAACGTGTTTCTGCCGCATTCATTTTGTGAGGATGGTCTGTCAGTTCCGGGTTCAATAACGCTGTTCTCCGGCGGGAACACAAGGAACCGACACATGCTGAGCTGTACCCAGAGCTTCAGTCATGTTCTGGCCTAAATTACACGACTCAAGCAATTATCCTCTTAATGGAGCTGATTATCGCCGTTTGTGTGGACAGGAACAGTGTTTAACAAGCTGCTGCGAGTGAAGACCGAACAACGAGCAAAAAACTAGAGGAACAAGTCCAAATGTTAAATATACGGACGTGCTTGAAGCTCTCGTCCTTCCTGCTTAAAAACTGAAAATTATGAAACCTTGGAAAACACACAGGACTGGCCAAATATAATACATGACATGGCCAAATGACTGTATTACATCCTTTCATATTAAAAGATGGTTGTTATTGTCATGATGTAAGGTTTATGGTGCAAATATTACTCAACGAACGGCAGGAAATGCAAGGAAATCAACATATTATGTTGATTAAATGTAATCATCTGAGCTGAAATGCACCACAGCGCTGTTTTTTGTAATTATATGTGCTTATAGAGTCTTTTCATCAAGCTGTTATTCAGGGCTGATGAGGATCTCAAGGATTTTTGGGTAAATCGATGGTGTCTGACTCACATCTGCGGTAAAAGCACTTCTGTTTCTTTTTGTACAGAACTGGATGATAATGACACTGATATTTGTACATGAAAATATGTGAAAACACTGATTCATTTCTAGTATAAGCCTGTATATTCCCGTATATATGGCTGTATAGCTTTGGTGTGATGCATTGAAAGGGACCACATGCCATATTAATTATTTTAGTAATTTAAATGGTATGTATTTTAACATAAATATTTATGCTTAATAAATAACAAATACACACATACAAAACATAAATTCTAATGTTCATGAATAAAATATTTAGAAATAATACTGTTTTAACAATTTTAAAACATTAGAAACTAACATAAAACAACAGTTACATCATTCATTGAATTAATTAATTTATTTATTAATAATAAATTAATTTAATCAAAAAAATTGACATCAGAGAGAGAGAGAGAAAGAAAGATTGCCAAAAAATTCAAATACATAAAATAAATGTTTTATGTATGAATTGTTCGAAGGTGATTATTATTAAATTGAATAATAACAATCAACTTTTAATTAAATTGATCAAAAGTGACAGTAAAGACATTTATAATGTCTTTTGAATTTTATTATCAATGCAATAATTTAACAAAATAAAAATACATTTTAGAGCGAAAGAGAGAGATTACATAAAATTCTAATTTAAATAAAACCTTAAATGGGTCAAAGAAAAAAAAGGGTTTAAGCGTTAAAAACAATAAGTGTAATGCGGCTTTAAATTGTTGTTGCTTTTCCAAAAAAAAAAAAAAAAGTTTTCTGTTTAATTTAATTGCATTTTTGTTTTTGTTTTTCAGAGCAAAATATAAATATCACACGTTTCCCTAATTTAAAGAAGACACCACTAAAATGTCATTCAGTGTAACAATCTTTTCAGGCATATTTACAACAAAAATCAATTAATGACATATTAAAAGACATTCACCCCAAATATTAATTAGTTTTTTTTTTTTAATTTGCCACTATCCTAGGTTTTACCCATTTGTCATGAAGAATATTTACTCATTTAAAACACCATAAAATGAATTATGCTCCCTTATTGTTTTATATATTTCAATATGTACAAGTAACTTTTATTACTATTTTTTTATTCATTTATTTTGTATTATTATTACTATTTTTTATATAATGCAGAAGCTTTTAACACAGCTTATCCAATCTAACATGAGCTATAAATATCAGTTTCATAATGTGGTCATGTAACGAGGTCCGTCCAGCAGTGAGATCAGTGTGTAATGCTGTATATAATGCTGTGGTCACGTACGTGAGGGTTGATCGTGTGGAACAGCTCCTCGTCTGTGATGTAGAGATCAGCAGGAGAACTGGGCCGCTCTGGAGTGTGAACTCCTCTCAGCAGATCTCTGACGATCCGTCCACACAGAGACACGGACGCTTTCTGCTCCAGCTCCTTCTACACACAGAGAGAGAATATCATGTTTAATAAATGAATGTTTTTATTTAATTAAATGGCACACACACCTCCAGTGCGGCTCTCAGCTGTGCGCTGGTGTCCTGCTCTAAAGCCACGCCCCTCAGAGTGACCCGCAGTGAAGCTCCGCCCATCAGCACCGGGTGTGTGTTCAGACGCCAAACCTCAGTCATGATGCCCGCACACGCGCTCTTGAAGATGAAGCTGATGCGTTTAGTGCTGCCGGGCAAAATCACAGCTGACAGAAACAATCAGACACACATCAGTGTGTAGCAAGTCGAGAGTGTATAATATGGCATACAGTCAGACCAAACATTTCTCACAGTTTATTCACTATAGTTTAGAAAATGGTAATAAAATATGACAAGAGCTCAGAGTCAAGCTGTGTCAGAACAAATCATCTTGATAATGTCAGATGACTTTGATAGAAAGGTATGTAATGGATCGCAATCGACCAAAAAATATTCAATATTTACACAACTAGCAATACTTTGCTGAGCAATAACCAAGCAATGCTTTTTGTTCAGTCTGTGCTGTAAAAAGGTCACATTAGCAAATAAAGAAAAAAAAAAAAAACATTTAATCTCTTAACTGTCACGAGAAAATGCATTATCCAAACTTAAATTGTTGTAATTCATTTTTTTGAATGCAGACCTGAGGTTGGACTTATTGTACTATTAATTTTTTTAAATTGCTATAAATATACTGTATATTTATAAAAACAAATTGTTAAAAATTGCTATAGATTAAAGCCATATGTCTACATAAGTTGTGTTCCAAATTTCCAAAAAAATTCCCAAAAATTCCAAAGTTGATATAAAAAAAAAAACTGAGGTTCATATGCAATTTTGTTAGTAACACTTTCTATGAAGCCCGTATTTATAATACATTATAAGGGTTTTCTTAAGGCCTTATAATGAATGCATAATGCATTATAAAAACACCTTATAATATGTTATATCATGAGTATTCATAAGAACAATTTTAATGTATTATAATTTTTACTTATTTGTGGTTAAAGCTTTTAAGAGTATGATTACCTCCTCATAGTTATAACGTATTATAAGTTTCTTATCTTGCCATGTAAGGCATTACACTTTACTTAAAGCATATAAAGACCACTTATAAGTAATTGTTATACTATTTCCCAAAGAACCCTAAGATCAGGAATCAAATCAGATTTGATCACATTTGTATTATCAGTGTGATTATTTTGATTATATATCCTTTAGACAGCTTATGATAAGTAACTCTGCTACTCCATGTCAACTAGCAGTAATTATTATTACTAGTATGCTAAATATATGCTAACACTAAATTTTGATGTTTCCCCCAAAGACAAACTATTATATTATATATTATAAGTAACTTTGCAAGTACATGAACCTTCTAGCTAGCCCAACCTTAGTCTACTAATACTCTAAGGAGTGTTAGTTGACATGTAGTTGGAAAGTTTAAGCTTATAGTAAATAGACTAAGTGGACCGTTAAAATAAACTGTAATATAATGTAAAAAATAAATGTAATATGATATAGTCCTTTATAAATGAAGTATACCTCAAATAATCAAGTATTGTAATTGCTGTTATGATGTAATATTATGAGATGATATTACATATTATAATGTTTTTATAATGCATTATGCATTCATTATAATGTCTTAGAAATAGGACTAGGTTTAGGTGTAGGGTAGGTGTAGGGCCATAGAAAATACGGTTTGTACAGTATGAAAACCATTACGCCTATGAATTTTTCCCATAAAACATGTAAACCCAACGTGTGTGTGTGTGTGTGTGTGTGTGTGTGTGTATACCTGGTATTCATCACGTTGTGGGGACCAAATGTCCCCACAAGGATAGGAATACCAGTAGATTTTGACCTTGTGGGGACATTTCTCAGGTCCCCATGAGGAAACAGGCTTATAAATCATGCACAATGAGTTTTTTTGAGGAAGTAGAAGTGTGCACAATCTCCTGTGAGGGCTAGGTTTAGGTGTAGGGTAGGTGTAGGGCGATAGAAAGTACGGTTTGTACAGTATAAAAACCATTACGCCTATGGAATGTCCCCATAAAACATGTAAACCCAACATGTGTGTGTGTGTGTGTGTGTGTGTGTGTGTGTGTGTGTGTGTGTGTGTACCTGTAGAGCTATTGAAGTAGAAGTGTTGAGTGAGTGTGTGAGTTTGCATCAGTTTCTCCCAGCTGTAGTAAATCGCAGTACTTCCCTCATTCTTTAACTCCAGATCAGCGTTCACACTCTGTCCTGTGATTGTCTCAAACATCAGCCTGACAGAGATGCCCTCCTGCCCCTGACACACACACACACACACACACACACACACACACACACACACACACACACACACACACACACCTGTGTAACAAACTGTAAGAGTGTTAATCTTTTCAGTCAGTACTACAGCCAAGAGCCACTTGAGATTGCAGTGTTTTACCACGGTTAAGGAGAGTTTTAAGCCATTAGACAATACAATACTTAGTGCAATACTCCACCAACCAGACGTTTGAGTGGCATTTAATTTCACCAAGCTGATTACTCACACAGATCATGTTTTCATGCCACTTTAAGTCTTATTTTGATGTAACAAAATGGTTATAATTAAGTGTGAGTTGTTTACTTAGTTTTTAAAATTAGTCCTCCCTATTAACGCCATTATATTCAGACCACGAACACAAGTTTGTCGTATGAACAATCACAGATGAATGTAACCAGTTACTGTATATCCAATCATATCGCGAAGGAGGCATTGCCTCATCTCACCTGACGTTCCTCCATTCATTTTCAATTACCCCCAAAAAACTCACAGGACGCTTAGGGGGTTCTGTTTAAAGTCAATGGGAGCAGGGGAGGTGATAGAGGCACAGACTCTCACTAAAACTTTGTTTTATTTTTGGACTACAAATTTTTTTCTCATCCAATATTTTAAGGAGACACTGCCTCCCTGACATTTATACAGTAAATATATATACAGTATATAAAACGGAATTTTGAATCTATTTTGCATTTTGGAGCTCTTTACATTTTTGAAGCTCTTAATTTAGATTTTTGCAGCTTTTAAGATTTAATTAAATTATCAACAATCCAACATTACAAATCAATAAATCATTAGATGGGAGTCTCTTATTCACTTGCTCTATATCGTGACATATAGAGTTGTGGTGATGTATAGTGACTCATGTGGTGATATAAGATCTCCATCCTGCCTCCTACCTCAGACCTGTTTTATCTGTTCATACCTGGTGGGAGGAAGTGCTGCCGGTCCAAAGCGCCAGATCCCCACAAATCCTGAGAGCAGGACGCAGCTCTACGTCCGTCAGCACGTCCTCATACGCCGCCAGAGGGGCTCTGTGAGAGAATGAAGAAAAGTCAAACACAAACCAGTTTATCAGGATCAAAGTCACAAGATATGGAGTCATACTGGTTCTCCTTCTGCTCTTCATCCTCGTCTTCCCTTTCATCCAGCAGAGGAGAATGTGAAGTGATGGGAAGACCAGAACCAATCACCTCCAGACCTTCAGCCTCCTGAGAGCAGAAACAGAACAGATGAGATCTCTGAAACACCTCTGCTTCTCATATACTAATAGAGACTCTAGATGAGATCTTTATCCACAGAATAACAACTCATTTCATGCATTTCTTTCCCAACTCTATATATTTCTTAGCGGCTCCATGTTCTCTTGCTGTATGACCACTACACTCTGAAAAATGCTGGGTTAGTTTTTTAACCCAAAAGCTGGGTTTATTTTGTTGGGTTGAGTTATTTTAATATTTTTACCAGGTGCTTGGTAGTTTTTCTGCACTCTGAAAAATGCTGGGTTATTTTTATTTATTTTTTTACCCAAATGCTGGGTTCATTTTATTGGGTAATTTATTTATTTAAATTGGGTGCTGGGGAGTTTTTCTGTATCTAAGCTGCTGTCAACTTGGTAAAAGCTGCTGATTTTTAATTTTCAGCCAATTTTTGGTCAGCAATATAATACATTTGACACAATAATTGACTTAAAACAACCCAGCATTTTGGGTAAATACTTTTTTTTTTCCAGCACTAGGTTGCCAAATAACCCATGTTGGGTTGTTTTTAACCCAGCATTTTAGTGACTCGTTTGGGTCTTAATTTCTCCAAGGAGATGCATCTGAGACACACTACTGTGAGATAAGAGTCTCAATAAATCCGCTGATTAATAAACACTCAAGCTGAACGTGAGTGTTTGTGATGATCAGCTGAGAGGTTTTGTTTTAATAAGCCAAGCTGTTTAGAAACCAAACCTGCAGATAAGCTGCAACGAGTCCTTCGAGAACAAACAGAGTGATCACAAACACACTAACACTAACTGAAAAGCAAATGGAGGGATTCTCTTCTCTAACAAATGACAATGCATCTTAAAATGCAGCATGGTTTAGCTGTCAAACTATTGAAAAAGAGATAAAGGGTCTACAGTTGCAATCACAATTATTCAACCCCCCAGAGGCTACAGTACTTGACAATTACAAGCTTTTTTAAAGGCCCAGGACTTTATAAAAATTCCATCTATAACAGATTACTGGCATAATAAAAACGATAGTGTCAATCATGTCAATACATTTCTTTTTTTAATTTTGGATGACAGACCATGAATGTCTTTCTGCAGCACTAAACTTACTCAATTTAAATTGTTCATTGTACTTGTCAAAGTCCTGTCAACTTCATTCTTAGTTAAGACAACTTGACAGTTTAAACTTAAATTATGTTTATTGCACTTGTTTTATAAAGTCCTGTCAACTTTTTTTAGTTGAGACAACTTGACAATTTAAGTTCATTTAACTTAAATTATGTTTATTGCGCTTGTTTTATAAAGTCCTGTCAACTTTTTTTAGTTGAGACAACTTGACAATTTAAGTTCATTAAACTCAAATTATGTTTATTGCGCTTGTTTTATAAAGTCCTGTCAACTTTTTTTAGTTGAGACAACTTGACAATTTAAGTTCATTTAACTTAAATTATGTTTATTGCGCTTGTTTTATAAAGTCCTGTCAACTTTTTTTAGTTGAGACAACTTGACAATTTAAGTTCATTTAACTTAAATTATGTTTATTGCGCTTGTTTTATAAAGTCCTGTCAACTTTTTTTAGTTGAGACAACTTGACAATTTAAGTTCATTTAACTTAAATTATGTTTATTGCGCTTGTTTTATAAAGTCCTGTCAACTTTTTTTAGTTGAGACAACTTGACAATTTAAGTTTATTAAACTCAAATTATGTTTATTGCGCTTGTTTTATAAAGTCCTGTCAACTTTTTTTAGTTGAGACAACTTGACAATTTAAGTTCATTTAACTCAAATTATGTTTATTGCGCTTGTTTTATAAAGTCCTGTCAACTTTTTTTAGTTGAGACAACTTGACAATTTAAGTTCATTAAACTCAAATTATGTTTATTGCGCTTGTTTTATAAAGTCCTGTCAACTTTTTTTAGTTGAGACAACTTGACAATTTAAGTTCATTAAACTCAAATTATGTTTATTGCGCTTGTTTTATAAAGTCCTGTCAACTTTTTTTAGTTGAGACAACTTGACAATTTAAGTTCATTTAACTTAAATTATGTTTATTGCGCTTGTTTTATAAAGTCCTGTCAACTTTTTTTAGTTGAGACAACTTGACAATTTAAGTTCATTTAACTTAAATTATGTTTATTGCGCTTGTTTTATAAAGTCCTGTCAACTTTTTTTAGTTGAGACAACTTGACAATTTAAGTTTATTAAACTCAAATTATGTTTATTGCGCTTGTTTTATAAAGTCCTGTCAACTTTTTTTAGTTGAGACAACTTGACAATTTAAGTTCATTTAACTTAAATCATGTTTATTGCGCTTGTTTTATAAAGTCCTGTCAACTTTTTTTAGTTGAGACAACTTGACAATTTAAGTTCATTTAACTTAAATTATGTTTATTGCGCTTGTTTTATAAAGTCCTGTCAACTTTTTTTTAGTTGAGACAACTTGACAATTTAAGTTTATTAAACTCAAATTATGTTTATTGTACTTATAATAAATATATTTATAATATTGTATAATAAAGTCCTGCCAACTTCATTCTTAGTTAAGACAACTTGACAGTTTAAACTTAAATTATGTTTATTGCACTTGTTTTATAAAGTCCTGTCAACTTTTTTTAGTTGAGACAACTTGACAATTTAAGTTTATTAAACTCAAATTATGTTTATTGCGCTTGTTTTATAAAGTCCTGTCAACTTTTTTTAGTTGAGACAACTTGACAATTTAAGTTCATTTAACTTAAATTATGTTTATTGCGCTTGTTTTATAAAGTCCTGTCAACTTTTTTTTAGTTGAGACAACTTGACAATTTAAGTTTATTAAACTCAAATTATGTTTATTGTACTTATAATAAATATATTTATAATATTGTATAATAAAGTCCTGCCAACTTCATTCTTAGTTAAGACAACTTGACAGTTTAAACTTAAATTATGTTTATTGCACTTGTTTTATAAAGTCCTGTCAACTTTTTTTAGTTGAGACAACTTGACAATTTAAGTTTATTAAACTCAAATTATGTTTATTGCGCTTGTTTTATAAAGTCCTGTCAACTTTTTTTAGTTGAGACAACTTGACAATTTAAGTTCATTTAACTTAAATTATGTTTATTGCGCTTGTTTTATAAAGTCCTGTCAACTTTTTTTAGTTGAGACAACTTGACAATTTAAGTTTATTAAACTCAAATTATGTTTATTGTACTTATAATAAATAGATTTATAATATTGTATAATAAAGTCCTGCCAACTTCATTCTTAGTTAGGACAACTTTACAATTTAAGGCAGCAGAAACATTTTTTAGGTTAAACCTACATTTTTTTTTTACAGTGTTGTTGTTGTTGTTGTCAGCACCAAAGTACAATAAACTACTTTAACCTCTTCCAATGCCTATATTTACAAAAAATAGACTTCAGGGAACCCATACTCTGGTCTCTAGAGACTAAGTCAATTATTTCAATGATTGATGTGCCGATCAATGTTTACATTATCAGTAATCACTGTCACTTCAGAGAACTTGTGCACATCCCTATCAATAGTCGTAATGTTTATAATATATAGCTAGTGCTGTTGTGATGCTTATAAAATTTCACAATATAACAATTAATTTGAAATAACCAAATAAATGCATTCAGTAATTCTTACTATTTGGGATTTAAGACAAGTCTGTGGCTTTCCCAAAAAAGTTATTATGATGGTTTTTAAGATTCTTTTCAAGAATTTGAATCCTTCTTAAGTTTTGTCTTAAGAAAAAATACAAGAATGTTCTTAAGAAGAATTTTTGGGAATACAAAATTTTTTTCTTAGAAAATAAGAAGAAAATTACAGTTAGGAAGAAATTTCTTCTTAAGAATGGCACCTGGAGGACATACAAGAATATATTAAATCTAGGGTGTACTCATTTCTGCAATCCTTCATTTAAAACAAAATTGGCTAATTTACTTATCTTACAGAAAATATTGGTATATATTTAGTTTTTATTAAGTAGGCTATATGTGACCCTGGACCACAAAACCAGTCTTAAGTCGCTGGGGTATATTTGTAGCAATAGCCAAAAATACATTGCATGGGTCAAAATTTTTGATTTTTCTTTTATGCCAAAAATCATTAGGAAATTAAGTAAAGATCATGTCTATGAAGATTTTTTGTAAAATTCCTACTGTAAATATATCAAAATGTCATTTTTGATTAGTAATATGCATTGTTAAGAACCTAATTTGGACAACTTTAAAGGTGATTTTCTCAGTATTTTGATTTTTTGCACCCTCAGAGTCCTAATTTTCAAATAAATGTATCGCGGCCAAATATTGTCCTATCCTAACAAACCATACATCAACAGAAAGCTTATTTATTGAGCTTTCAAATGATGTATGCATCTCAGTTTTGTAAAATTTAACCTTATGACTGGTTTTGTGGTCCAGGGTCACATATGTTAAATGCATTTAAAATTTTTTGCATCATGAATTATATTAGTGATCATTAAGAAAATACATCTTTTATATTTATTCAGGGGGGGTGTACTCATTCATGCTGTGCAGTGTGCACTGTAAATGTGTAACACCAGAAAACAGCACATCCAGCATCTCACTAGCAGACGTGTGCTAATGTGTTCCCATCCCAGAGCTTGTGTTTCTGTGATAATCGCTAGTAATCAGCGCAGGAGATGCATGGATCTGCTCTCCGGGGGCTGATGGGTACATGTGTGCGGCTGAATACTAATGCAGACCACACAATAACAAAAACAGCCGCAGCAGACATGCAATCATTCCATCTAGACGACTAAATCAGAGGACATGAGATTATAGCCTGGAAAAGAGACACTCGTTCAGTTTTTAGGTGAAATCACAAGCACGTGAATAACTTATCCTGCCGTGGGCTTTCAAAGCTCGTGTGAGGCAGTGCTTTTAGCGACGGCACGTTTTACACGTGCAGGTATAGTTTGGGAACATATGTGTGAAGGAAAGACTGCTAATGAGCATCTTCAACTTGTCAATCACTCTGTGTTCCTTTGCTGTGATTGCAATGGTTGAAATGGCTGAAATGAGTCTTATGTACTTCTTCACAAAAGATCTGTGACGAGTTTGAAACATTTAATGCACGGACGCCTTTTGAAACTTTGTTCTGTAGACACTTTCTGCTTTCTTATTAAAGTTATAAGCGTTATGCTATAAGAACATTGAGATTAGAGTTTGAACATCTTACGTCAACTTACAAAAGCTTTCAAAAGTTTAGAGTCTGTAAGAGTTTTTAATTTTCAACGTCTCTTCTGCTCAGCAAAGCTGCTTTTAATTAAACGAACATGTTGTAAAATTGTGAAAATATTATTTTAATTTAAAATAGCTGTTTTCTATGTCAATAAATGTTCAAGTGTAATTTATTCCTGTGATCAAAGATGGATTTTCAGCATCACATGATCATTCAGAAATCATTCTAATATGCTGATTGGCGGCTCAAGAAACATTTCTGATGATTATCACTGTTGAAAACAGTTGTGCTGCCCAGTACTTTGATACATTTTGTTTTTCTGTATTCGCAGATGAATAGTAAGTTCAAAAGAATAGCTTTTATTGGAAATGGAAAGCCTTTGTAACGTTGTAAATGTCTTTACTGTGACTGTGGATCAATTTAATCCGTCCTTGATGAATAAAAGTAGGCCCTATTATTAAAAAAATAAAAATCCCACTGATGTGGTTAATTGTTAGACATATTTGCCATAAAAAATCTAAAAGTTAATTTTTTATTTCTTATTAAGTATTTGACAAATTCTTCTATAGAAAATGACTTATTCAAGGTTAAATTTTTTTCATGCATTTCCTGGCACTCAAATCCATGGCCTTGGTAT
Source organism: Garra rufa (assembly GCF_049309525.1). Lineage (NCBI taxonomy): Eukaryota > Metazoa > Chordata > Actinopteri > Cypriniformes > Cyprinidae > Garra > Garra rufa. Next base: position 5,898,985 of record NC_133366.1, on the reverse strand, counting down.
CACTATTCTCTAGTGTTTGAGTCACAAGAATCACAATATCACACACCCAGAGAAACTCCTAAATTAAATATGTTCATATATCCTTTAAACACTGAAAAAAGAGTAAAATTACTGTATTTTTATTTTTTTAAGTAAAATTTGAGTATTGAATTAAGTAAAATCTATACTGAACTAAGTTAAGCTAAGTTAAGAGTTTGATGAGTCAAGCATTGGTAAGCATGTAAAATTCCGCTAATGATATAAATATAATATATTTAATGACTTAATAAGAAGATAGGTCACCTTCTAAATGCAATCTACTGTACTTCTAATCAATGACAGCAACTTTAAAAACACACATACGACATAAAAAACTGAGATTTATACATTATCTGAATAAATAAAATGTCCACTGATGTATGGTTTGTCTGGATGGGACAATATTTGGCGAGATACGACTATTTGAGTGTGCAAAAAATCTTAATATTGAGAAAATCGCCTTTAAAGCTGTCCAAATGAAGCTCTAAGCAATGCATATTACTAATGAAAAATTAAGTTTTGATTTATTTATGGTAGAAAATGTACAAAATAACTTTACGGAACAAGATTTTTACTTATATCCTAATGATTTCTGGCATAAAAGACACAACTAAAAACTGCTGGCTTTTGCTACAAATACACCCGTGCTACTTAAGACTGGTTTTGTGGTCCAGGGTCACAAATCAATAGTTGACTGAAATCATAGCTGTGTGTCTTACAGGAGGACTGAAGTCTCTCAGCACGTCCTTGAGTTGATGAAGACGCTGCTGCAGATACAAACTCTGATCCCAGCCGCCGTTCGTGTCTTCACAAAGAACATTACCTACAAACACACACAGTTGCACACCGTGAGAACATCACCGGCTGTCTAGTCGCATATGTGTTGTGCATGTGAAGACTGAGTTGATTTGTGTTGGACGGATGCCTGAAATGGCAAACAAGTGATTTCCTTTCATTTGACTAAATCTATCTGCAAATGATCCTCTCGTCTATTATAAAGAATCAATAACAATTTGATGTGAT